>NC_089821.1:160181530-160523672 GCF_035046505.1 Tiliqua scincoides
GCTGAAGTCGGTCTTGGGTCTTGAGAGGACAGGAAGGCCCATCCTTAGAGTCGGTCTGAGGAGTGCAAGCTCTGTTCCCGTTTGAGGGAAGGCTGGATGGAAGGAAAAAGAGAACACTGTGTGAGGAGGAACAACAATCCAGGGGCTAGTACATCCCATTGTGTCAGGGGATTGCCTTCCCTTGAGGAGGCCTCTGTGACTGCCCTCCAACTCAGGATGCAGCACCTGCCCCACTGTCCCAGCTCTGCCAGTGAGAACATTGGTTAGGATTGCACCCTTGATTGAACTGCCTGTATAGAGGCCAGGGCAGGGAGACAGGCCTTTTTTTCCTATGGGGTGCTAGCTTCCTCCATGCCTTTTCCCATGGCTTGAACTGTTCCTTTGCTTGGCTGCACAATGAAGCATTCCTATGCTGGTTCTTCCTTTCATGCATCCTGATAGTGCCTACTTTGCTGTGAAGAGATATTCAATAGGGGCTTAGAGCTCCTGAGAGGCTGCACTCAGACTCCTCAGGGGGAACATCATGGTACAGGGCAGGCCAGTTGTTTTTCCCCCCGCCCGGTGGCCAGATAATGTTCCAGCTGCAGGCAACTCACCCTCCTCTACCTGAAAAGAACTCTGCTCTTACTTCCAATTGCCCTGTGACTGGCAAGGGGAATGCAACAGAGCCATAAGATCTGGCCTCTGTCATTGGTCAGAGATCTAAGAGGCTCCTCCCTTGCTTTGTGTTATAAGCTTCCATAGGGATAATTTTGATCAAAAGGCCAGGGATAAAGCGAAAAATAACAAACTGCTCCCCAGCTGCTTTAGAAGAGATATTTCACCTCTGTTCATATGTGATGATCCTTGCAGCCTGGATGGCGGGTGCAGACTCAGAAATGCGCAGGGCGTCTTTCATCACTGCCTGAGAAAGACCAAGGGGCAAGACAGAGAAGATGAGAGTTGGTGCCCAGTGAAGTCCAGAAGGGTCTGTCCAGCCCCCCTCCCACACTTTTCTTTCCACTAAATGTCACAATTCACTGGCTCTTTGTTAGTGACAACTCAGAACAGGAATTACCTCTCCACAGTATCTGTTTATTGTTTTTGAAATCAGATTCAGCAATTTTGTTAGAAATGGCTGCATGCTCCCTTCCTATGGCTGCAATTTCAAACTTGGCTTCACTGGACTTTCATCTCTTCTACGGGGCGGTGCTGTGGATTATAAAATACAATCAATAACCATCCTCGTCTTCTCTCCCAAGAATGTCTTGGAGGCATTCCAAGAGGCTTAGCCAGAGGCAAGGGGAAACTTGGGCAAGGGCTGCTGGCCCCTATGGGTCTCCTCAGACTTGTGCCCCCTCTTGAGGAGGCACAAGTCTGAGGAGGGAGGAGCGGCTTAAAGCCGCTCCGAATTCCCCAGGAATGGGGATTGGGATCTGGCATAACCGTCGGATCCCAGCCCTGCCTCCTGCTCCCCACCCACCTGCCCTCCCCTCGCCCAGGAACACCAAAATGCACTCCTGATCATTAGAACCAACATCATTACTAATACGTTACAATAACCAATAAGATCAATAATACTCTCTACATCCCTTCCTCTTCCTCTCTCAGTCTCTTTATAATAGTAAAAATGAGAAATGTGAAATTAAAGTAAACCAAGAAGGACTTACTGGTCTGGTCTTTCTGGTCTGGTGAGAGCAATGTTCTGACCAACTGACAGTTGAACCAAGGGATTACGATGTCAGAATGTGATGTCATAAGAAGGCCATCACGCTACCAGGAAACCCCTGCATAATGCAAACACATTACTCTAGCATCCCCTGTTTTGCACAGTGACTCGTCAAAGGCTTCTGGGGAAGCAAGTGGTGTCCAGTGGCCTCTGAACTAAGAGGTTCCACTTGGCAATCTTGATAGGCCTCTCCTCCATGAAATTGTGTCCTGTCCTTTTAAACTCATAAAATTAGTAGCCATCGCCACTTTTTATAGCAGCAAATTCCAGAAGTTAATTTTGTTCCTTGTCTTTTGTTTGTGTTACCTGTTACTTTCATTGCCTTGTATACTGACCTTTAGTACAAATAATCAGGACAGTTGGCAACACACTAAAAAACAAGCTACTGTACATTGAACATTATTTGAACATTATTTGAACATTATTAAATGTACAATAATGTACATTATTGTTCTCTCTACAATAAGCCTGGGAGCATAATGGTCTTTGGTTACTGCCAAAAAGACATTATATGTTGTGTGATGAACTCCTCTCTTCTGAATCAATGTCCATCAACTTCATTGTGTCACTCAGCATTATAGGAGATGGAGGAAGACTCTAGCCAGTTTCTCCATAGCATGTGTGGTGATTCCTGAGATTCTCTGGCGTCCCCACTTCTTTTCTGTGTCTTTTAGTCTGTTTATCCATATTTGGAGCAAACTGAACGCACCAGCAGCTTCTGTGCATTCAGCTACTGAGAGCATCACAGGTAGCTTCCATCCCTTTGTTTTGTAAGCACCATAAGTGCCTTCTCTTCTGTTTGGGTCAGAGTTCCTACCAAGGACAGGGATGTGCCTGCTAATTGGCTCACATTTCCATCTGTCTTACTTCAAGGGGGGGGGGGGAAGACAGGTATCTAGGTAATCCCATTCCACTAATCAGGTAAACCAGTGACATCACAATAGACAAATCTTAAAACTTACAAGCCCACTGGGAACTGAGTGGTGTTCATTCCAAGAGCCCAAGAGCCCCCTCCATGGGTCTCAGAGAGAAGCGCCCACTGGCAGGGCAGCAAGAGAAAGTGGTCTGGGAGTTCCATCTTTCAGGTGATTAGGACAGGGGCACAGTGTAGCAGAGAGGATCTGTTTCATTTCAGTTTGATTTTTCCACTGGTTTACAAAACTTTTCTAACTGAGGCAAGCAGATTAGTGGCTGGTCTCCTTCTGCAGGCCATTTGCAGTTAACCTTTCACTAACCATTAGTATCACATATTTTTGTCCTTTTTCTACTTTGTTTTCTCCTCTTATTTAATCTTTTAATAAAACTGGTTACATTTGAACCCTTGGTCTGCCTGGTCCCTGGGTATGGGAAGTGCAGTGGATTGTCACATTCCCTCTTTTGCAGGCACTGCTGTGAGAGTGATTGTATTAGGAACCCCTGAGGTTCAGTATTCTGCTGGGGGGGGGTATTTTCCAGATGGCCCCCCTCTGCCCAGTTTGATAGTCTGGGCTGGTGGTAGCACAGCAGATACATTCTACCAGGACTTTTCCCTATTCAGTTGCCTGTCCAAAAAGGAAAAGAAAAGTACGGGAAGGGAGTGAGCATGCTAATCACTAGACTCTGCGTCCCTGGGTCAGCCTACAGACCCTTGGGGACTCCCCTCTTCTTCCTTGACAGTAAGCATAACTTTAAAGACCTCAGTCATGTTCCCTCTACATGCAGGTTCTTTTTTTCTAAATTAAGAGTTCCAAAACAGCTTGATATCCTCAGAGACAAGGTGCTCCAACCCCTTGATTATTTTATTTGCCCTTCTCTGCATCTTCCCCAAGTCTACAATGATCCTTTGTGAGATGTGCTGCCCAGAACACTACACTGTATTCCAAACAGAGCTGCACCATCGTTTGTGTAAGGGTATTGCAATATTGGCAGTTTTGTTTTCAATGATTTTCCTGACAAATCCCCAGCATGGAATGTGCCTTCTTCACAGCAGCCCTTGCACAGGATCAAAATGGTCATTGAGATATCCACCATGACCCCAAATTATTTTTCTTCCATAGTCATCACCAGTTTGGACCCCATCAGTGCTCATGCAGAGAGTTTGGATTTACTGCCCCAATGTCAGTCACTGGACTTACTCACAATGAACCTTCTTGGACATTTTGTTGACCCTTCGCCCAGTCTGGAGAGGTTCGCCAGAGCTCACTGCAGTCAGCTTGAGACTTCTGTGGGAAAAGTGACAGCATGTGAGTAGATACACCAAGGTTGAGTTACAAAGGGTATGATTCGTTGTCCTTAACCTGTCTTGTTAGTTGGTTAGAATGTGTTGGTTGCTTCCCTTCCTAGGTCTAATTAACCTCCTTGTCAGCTTTTGGTTTCCTGTTTGTATTACAAGCTGTGTAAAAATACCTGCAGTTTTCTTGTTATCTTAAAATAATCTCAAACTCAGCTTTGCTTTGTGTGGAACTGATCAACTGAGTCAGCTCTAATGGAGACAGCCCTAACAATTTCATTACCCCGAATAGTCTGAAGGGTCACTCGCAGTAACTTCTCTGAATTCCCTGTTAACAACTAACTTAATATACACTCACATTGTTAGCAGTAAATTGCAAGATAATACAAGCAAACAAAGAGTTCCTGTTTCAAGGGACTGCTTTGCTGCCTCACCTGATTCTAACTGACTCCTCTTCCCTGACACTCCTAACTGCCTCAGAATGCTCTTGTCCATCAGACACAGTTCCGCACCAACTGCTGAAGATGTGACAGGTTCTAATTTCAGTTCCATGATATCCTCCCAGCAGCCCTAAGAAATACGTTTTCACAGAGAACTAAATATACATGCAACTGTCCAGAGGGACATATGCTAAGTTCTGGTCCCAGCCCCTAGCTGGCCAACCAACCACTGGAGGATGCCTTGTTTAAGATCTCAGCTCAGCTGCAAGTTGTCCATCTCTCTTTTGACCTCATGCTTCCCCTGCCATCCTGCAGTTAGGAAGCTCTGAAGCACCTTTCCGTTGCCCAACAGGCAAAGGGACTGTGAAATCACAGAAACCCCATCCCCAAGTCCCTCATCGAAAGGTCAGGGTGGCAGGGACTTTGTGTAAAGAGGAGGTTCAACTGTGTAAGCCAGGCAGCCTCACCGGTGGAGGAGAGGCTGGTTTCTTCTAAGTGGGACTTTGTGCATGGACTATTGAGTTAAAAACTGGCTTTCTTTTCTTTGCCTGTAAACTCAAGTACTATATTTGATTTTTCTGGTGTTGTCCCGTGCATGTTCTTTCAATCTTATAGTACATCTTCTCTATATTTTGAAAGCTTCCTGCCTGTCTAGTAAAAGACAAGAGCCAAGAGTTGTTTGTCTCCTTGTTTGCCAATGGACTGTTTTGGCCAAATTCTATAAGATCTGAGTATGACCATTAGCAACTCTTGAAGGAAAGGAGTTGTTTACCAACCACCTGAGAAAACGTTGCTCTTTTGGAGATCATTTATTTCACAACACAGTCAAATCTGGACAAGAAGCACATTGCTAGAGGACTGCTCGTGCCTTCTGACTAAGTGTTTGGACCCCCTCTGCTTGCATCTGAATGGGCATATTCAGTATTGCCATCTTCTCAAGCTGAGAGGAGGAAAAATCCAGAGGTGCTCCACCATTCCAGAGGACATGCCTCCAATTCCCATCGATTGGTGTTTCAGTGGTGTGAGCACCATAGGTCTTTTAAAAAGAGGGCAATTGAAACAATTTAGCTGGCTTTTCTATGGAATCTCCTTATCTGGCACTCTCCTGACACGAGCTGAGAGCATTTCATTGGTGTCTCCATGAACACCTTTGTGTTCATGAGCAGCCCTTGTGAGGTAGGAAGTGTAGCCTCCATTACACAGAGAAAGCTGAGACTTAGGTCATAATAGGGTTACCACTGAAATTTCACACAAACTGAAAATTAAAGTGAATTTCATGGAGAAATGCCAAGAACGTTCAAGGAAAGCCAAGTGAATTCCTAGAATACAACTTTTATATTTCTGAGGGGGTTACTTACAGCCTTATCTCTAAAATTAATCGCTGTTTTGTCCAGAAGGCAGCATCACATGTGAACAGAAGGAGCAATGGACACTCTAAGGGTCCTGGTCCCCTGACCACAGCATCCACAGTTCGGAAATGAGTAGAGACAGAATTTCCTCCTGTGCTCTCCCTCCCCGAGACCTAGATATTCACCTAGGGCTTTTGGAGACAGACCTGAGCAAGCTGTTTTGGGGCATTTCGTCCCATCTTGCCTCTTAGGAGGAACCTAAGGAGGTTCTGCAAACCAAGAAGAAGGGCTTGGATCTTTCCCTCAGGGCCAGACGCCCTGCTTCTAAGGTGCACACACACACAATCACATGAAGTTGGCATGCTGGAGCATCCAACCAACCCTCTTTGATCCTCCACTCACACACGCACCCCAGTTTCAATCCGCAGATATCCAATGGCTTTTACCAGCAGGCTTCAGTGGGCAGACTTCCACCAGTTTTCCTTCGCTAACATCCACCTGCTTCGTTGCAACTCAGGCCACATATTCACACTTGGCTTCTGAAAGGAGATGGCCACAAGCTTCTGTCCACTCACGTCTGCCAGCTTCCACCAGGTCAGCTGGTTGATGTCCGCCAGCTTCAGGCATGGATAGCCACCTGCTTCAGGCCACTTCCTTGCCCCTCACTCTGCAAGTTCACATGTGGACTGGCCTTCTCTCTCCAGCCACTGCTCAGATATCACTCCTGCTGCCTCCTCTTCTCCATGTGGTCTCCACCTTCTGGCAGAGCTGGCAGACACCCCTGTGCTCAAACGAGGTCACATTGGTTTCATGATGTCATAAAGTTGACCATGTCATAGAGGCTCTTGCTTAGAGTAGGGGAGACACACTGGCCTTCCCATCCAACCTCTTCACCTAGTCAGCCATGTTTGGCTGCCAGTATAAAAGTTGTAACCAGAAGCACCAGCTTTACATGCCAACACATCTACATGCCTGTCTGGCACAATGAATTGTTTCACCCAGAACCCACACACACAAAATGCACATGAGGGCAGAGTTGTCCTGAGGGGGCATGACACACAGTGCAGCCATTGGCTGCCCCCACGCCTTCTGGGCTGTGCCTGTGCACCGATCACTTCTGCAGTGCACTAATTTCTTCCAAGGTTGGTTCTCACACAAGCTCCAGCATGATCTTGGGCGGCCTGAAGGCGAATGGAGTCTTTGGCAGCATGGTAAAACTAGCAAGCAGGTGCAGGAGCACAAGGACTGATTGTGCGCTCCCTCACCAGCTCCCAGAGAGAGGTGAGAGGTGCATGATCCTGCAGCTGCTGACCAGCTCTTCAGAATGCCAGGTGCAAGGAAGTATGGGATACTTGTGTGTTTCCTGAGGCTTTGGTGGGCTGCTGTGAGATACAGGAAGCTCTGCAACCTCTTCATAAATGACCTGGAGGCAGGGGTGAGCAGTGAGGTGGCTAAGTTTGCAGATGACACCAAACTTTCCTGAGTGGTGAAGACCAGAAGTGATTGTGAGAAGCTCCAGAAGGATCTCTCCAAACTTGGAGAATGGGCAGCAAATTGGCAGATGCGTTTCAATGTCAGTAAGTGTAAAGTCATGCACATTGGGGCAAAAATGGTGGTAGTGGACAGCTTGATGAAAGTGTCAACCCAATGTGCGGCAGCAGTGAAAAAGACTAATTCCATGCTGGGGATCATTAGAAAAGGCATTGGGAATAAGGCAGCTAATATTGTAATGCTGCTGTACCAATCGATGGTTAGGTCACACCTGAAGTATTGTGTCCTGGTTGCCGCATCTCAAAAAGGATATAGTGGAAATGGAAAAGGTGCAAAAGAGGGCAACTAAGATCCATAGGCTATGTGTGTCTACTCATAAGAACATAAGAACAGCCCCACTGGATCAGGCCATAGGCCCATCTAGTCCAGCTTCCTGTATCTCACAGCGGCCCACCAAATGCCCCAGGGAGCACACCAGATAACAAGAGACCTGCATCCTGGTGCCCTCCCTTGCATCTGGCATAGCCCATTTCTAAAATCAGGAGGTTGCACATACACATCATGGCTTGTAACCCATAATGGATTTTTCCTCCAGAAACTTGTCCAATCCCCTTTTAAAGGCATCCAGGCCAGATGCCGTCACCACATCCTGTGGCAAGGAGTTCCACAGACCAACCACACGCTAATTAAATATTTTCTTTTGTCTGTCCTAACTCTCCCAACACTCAATTTTAGTGGATGTCCCCTGGTTCTGGTGTTATGTGAGAGTGTAAAGAGCATCTCTCTATCCACTCTGTCCATCCACTGCATAATTTTGTATGTCTCAATCATGTCCCCCCTCAGGCGCCTCTTTTCTAGGCTGAAGAGGCCCAAACACCGTAGCCTTTCGTCATAAGGAAGGTGCCCCAGCCCAGCAGTCATCTTAGTTGTCCTCTTTTGCACCTTTTCCATTTCCACTATATCCTTTTTGAGGTGCTGCGACCAGAACTGGACTCTCTCCTGATCTGTCACAGACAACTCAGATCCCATTAGCTGTCCCATTAGAGTCAATGGGGCTTACTCCCAGGAAAGTGTGGATAGGACTGGGTTGTAAGTGAACGTGGTCAAAACCACCAGAGTGATACCACCGATCCAACACAGCATCTTTGTTTCCATGATGCCTAGGCAACATTTGGCGTCTCTTGTTGCCGGCCGGCGTTCAGCTCCATAGAGTGTGATTGGCCGGATGACTGTCCGGCACATCTTTGACTTGAAACGGTCACTGATCTTCTGGTTGCAAAGGACACTGGTCATCGTGCGCAACTTTGTCCAGGCTGCATTTATTTGCACAGTGGTCTCGCAGTGTGCTTTACCACAGTTTGTTTCTCCCGTAAATTCCCCCATGGACTATGGAGCACAGATGACATGCAGTTATTTCACTTGCACCTGCATTTATTCACTCTCAAGTTGTTGGATGCACCAACTGCATACCCCCTTTCAATAACAATCTGAACAAAAATGTGAAATTACCATTTACTGTAATCTAGCTCAATCAAAGACAACACACTATTTAATTACAACAACAGGAAGGAGTTACACTTATAACCCAAGCCTATCCCCTACCATTAACAACAATGCAACCATTCTGATAGAGCTCACGCTGCATCCACTGGTGGTGGTGGGGAATCAGAGGAGGCTTCCTAGTAGCCTGTGAATCTCTTCAGAAATATGCCAGCTATATAGCTTGCATAAGTCCAAGGTGAGAAAGGGGGCAGGGTGGATTTGAAAAGAAGGGATGGGATCCTGGCTCACTCTGGTGACTCACTCCTCCTCCTCCTCCTCCTCCTCTCTGAATTGGAAAAAGAAGCATGTAAAAGCTTCAGTCCTACAGCCCAACCCATCCAGGGATCCATCGCAGCCTTCAATGTCAAACAGCAGAATGGGTCCATCCCTGCCAGTGGATCTACATGCAAGGAAGGTCTCCAAAGGGTCCAGCCTGGAGTAGTCCAGCCTGGATTTCAGGTGTTCCTAAGAAAAACCACCATTCAGAGCATGTTACCCTAGTCTTTCCAGAGATGTTTGCGACAGGGACTTGCACTGGCTCAGGGGCAAGCTGCGATTGCTCTGCCCATTCTTCCCAAAAGATTAAGATTTGTTTAAACAAATTTGGCAAAAAGTCAGGTAATTGTAGAGATTTCTGGAAGGCAAAACATGATGTTATTAATGGCCCAGTCCTATCTGGGCCTCGTCAGAACCTGTGTTCCAGCAGTGTCAGGTCCTTCATGGTGGTGGCATGAAAGCTGGGCTAGCATCACACACGGGCAATTATGTCATCACTAGTTACTTCCAGATGGAAGGCCAGATGCAACACAACAAACACCAGTAAGAGAGCTGGGCAGATGAGAGAGCATTTTCAAGAGGTCTCAGAAGGCCACACACACCCTACCCGGCTCTCTAAAGGCCCCTGGACAGGTGCAGGGGCGGTGGGGGGGCAAGGAAGGTGGCGCTGCTCTTGGAAGTGTGGCGCACTGGTGCATTTGCTCCCACGCCCAGGAATACCACTGCAACTATCTCTTTTTCTGCAGCAGCTCACATTTTTCTTAGACTTCCAAATAGTGGCAGTTTCTCTTCCATATAAGCTAACTGAGGTTTGGCTAGAATAATGTTTCCTCTTAATACATGGGGTCAGCATTTTTCTTTTCCAAGTTCAATGGAAGGCACACTTCCACTTGATATTTTGAAAGAATTTGGGTTGTGTTTTTTTTTGGTTCTACTTGTTCTTTGAGTTGGATTCCAGAACAAAGTGCATGCATCTTCCTTTCCACTGTGATGGAACCCAGTAAATAGTGGGCATAGACTGGATCTGTACCATATAAGGCCTCCCTACTCTCTGTGGAGCACAGAGAGATAGAGGCATCCAGCAAGATTCCTTAATTTTTCAAGGCATGCTTCATCTCTTGAGTGCCCTGGCCTATAGTTTAGAGCAGTGTTTCTCTAACTGTGGGTTGGGACCCACTAGGTGGGTCATGAGCCAATTTCAGGTGGGTCCCCATTCATTTCAATATTTTATTTTGAATATATTAGACAAATTGCCCCTCTGAAGTCTGCCGCAGGCGAGGTCATCCAGGATCGGGCGCAGCAGATGGAATGCTGGGTGCAGCACTACTCTGAGCTATATTCCAGAGAAAATGTAGTCACTGAAGAAGCACTGAACAACATTGAGTGCCTGTCTGTGCTGGAGGAGCTTGACAGTGGACTAACCCTAGAAGAACTTCACGTGGCCCTGGACTCCCTTGCCTTTGGCAAGGCACCTGGAAAAGACAGCATCCCTGCTGAAGTCTAAAGGGACTATGCTGGAGAGAAGGTGGAGTACCTCAAGACATGAGGGATGCAAACATCATCACGCTGTACAAGAACAAAGGTGACAGGGGTGACTGCAACAACTACCGCGGCATCTCTCTCCTTAGCATTGTAGGAAAGTTGTTTGCCTGAGTTGCACTAAAGAGGCTCCAGGTTCTTGCCAAGAGCGTCTATCCAGAATCGCAGTGTGGATTCCGAGCCAACAGGTCCACCACTGATACAGTATTCTCCCTTAGACAACTGCAGGAGAAATGCAGGGAACAACAACAGCCACTCTTTATAGCCTTCAGAGATCTCACGAAGGCTTTCGACCTGGTCAGCAGAGACGGCCTCTTCAAGATTCTCCCCAAGATCGGGTGTCCACCCAGGCTCCTCAGCATCATCAGATCTTTCCACAAGGACATGAAGGGCACTGTTGTCTTTGTTGGCTCCACATCAGACGCCTTTGACATCCGAAGCGGAATGAAGCAGGGCTATGTTCTTGCGCCAACCTTGTTTGGGATTTTCTTTGCTGTCTTGCTGAAGCAGGCCTTTGGAAGTGCAACAGAAGGCATCTATCTCCGGACCAGATCAGACGGAAAGCTCTTCAACCTCTCCAGACTGAGAGCAAAGTCCAAAGTCCAGCTGAAATGTCTGCGTGACTTCCACTTTGCCAACGATGCAGCTGTCACTACCCACTCTGCCAAAGATCTCCAGCAGCTCATGGATCATTTTAGCAAGGCCTGCCAAGATTTTGGACTGACAATCAGCCTGAAGAAAACACAGGTCATGGTTCAGGATGTGGACTCACCTCCCTGCATTACAATCTCTGCGCATGAACTGGAGATTGTCCATGACTTTGTGTACCTTGGCTCAACGATCTCCGACACTCTTTCTCTCGATACCGAGCTAAACAAATGGATCGGTAAAGCAGCTACCATGTTTTCCAGACTCACAAAGAGAGTCTGGTCCAACAAGAAGCTGACGGAACATACCAAGATCCAGGTCTACAGAGCTTGTGTCCTGAGTACACTTCTGTACTGCAGCAAGTCATGGATTCTTCGCTCACAACAGGAGAGGAAACTGAACGCTTTCCACATGCGCTGCCTCTGACGCATTCTCGGCATCACCTGGCAGGACAAAGTTCCAAACAACACAGTCCTGGAACGTGCTGGAATCCCTAGCATGTATTCACTGCTGAAACAGAGACGCCTGCGTTGGCTCGGTCATGTCGTGAGAATGGATGATGGCCGGATCCCAAAGAATCTCCTCTATGGAGAACTTGTGCAAGGAAAGCGCCCTACAGGTAGACCACAGCTGCGATACAAGGACATCTGCAAGAGGGATCTGAAGGCATTAGGAGTGGACCTCAACAAGTGGGAAGCCCTGGCCTCTGAGCAGCCCGCTTGGAGGCAGGCTGTGCAGCATTGCCTTTCCCAGTTTGAAGAGACACTTAGCCAACATTCTGAGGCAAAGAGGCAAAGAAGGAAGGCCCATAGCCAGGGAGACAGACCAGGGACAGACTGCACTTGCTCCCAGTGTGGAAGGGATTGTCACTCCCGAATTGGCCTTTTCAGCCACACTAGACGCTGTTCCAGAACCACCTTTCAGAGCATGATACCATAGTCTTTCGAGACTGAAGGTTGCCAGCATGACTGCACTGGCTGCCTACTCATTTATGAGCCCAATTCAAGGTGCTGGTTTTGATTTATAAAGCCCTCCACAACCTTTTCTTGAACCTGGTGCAATGACTCAAGTAATGAGATACTTGAAAAGTATTGAAAAGTGATGAAATAACCCCAGTTGTGTTTTTGTTTTCAAGTTATTTGGCTATAACACTTGCCATATAACAAACAGGTATTTCAACAGTTGGTTTCACTGAATTCTGCATTAAATGACCCACAGAATGATATATAACAATGGTATTTGAAAATACTAAGATTTTCACAATTATGTCCAGTAGTGGTATCACGCCTTTTGAGAGTCCCCTGGACTGCAAGGAGATCAAATCAGTCAATCCTACAGGTAATCAACCCTGACTGTAAAAACAAAAACCACAAAGCTGCCAACAGGTTCCTTATCAGTAAGTAATTAGGATTAAAATAAGAGTTCACTATAACTCCCAGAAGTAAGCCAAATTGGGAGATGTGGTGGGGAGGCAACAAAGAGGAGGCAGTGAAATTAGTTGATTGGTGGTCACTATCGGGAGAGACAAAAGCAGTCCAGAGAGCTTTCTGTTGTGTACAGCTTGATCTTCAAATGCACGCTGGCTGCCGTAAACTATAGTCTCTTTGCGGTGATCTTAGGGTTTTTCCAGGTCCTATCAGGAGTCCTCTGCTGTAATCTGGTGTCTGGTCGAGTCAGCAAATCCCGGGCTACGATCCGCAGGCTAAGAGCCATGGGCGAAGCCCAGGGTTTTAAAGATACCTGGCAGGTGAAGCGGATGGGCAGGGGCAGCAGCAGGTCCCTCCCCCAGCTAATTCCCCCAGCTCCCCAGGCAGCACAGCTCCGGGTTAAAGCTCTCTGACCCGCCACAGTCCAGTCCATGGGGGCCCTGTTCCAACTGCTATGGACTAAAGGAAAACGAAGGCCACTGGAGCTCATAACTCTTTCATCATCACAGGTAGTTTCAACCTCAGCATGCTGAAGCTGTTTAAGAGGCTTACATTTAAGAGGGCTAACACTTCTCGCTGCTCCGTTCTTGCCGTTAAGTGGTACTGGATGCTTCACCATTGGTCACATTTTATAGATGGTGACCAAACTACACAATCAGTGGAATTGTGTGGTGCAGCTTTTGCTATACTGTGCCACCTGAAACTGCATGTGGCGGTCAGGGGGTTGACCTCAAGTTTGGGACACATTTCTGTGGAAAGGCAGCAAGTTAGATTGGAACTTGCTTGCTCTCTGAGATACTGGTTTATTCTACAAACCAGGGGAGACGTGGTCACCAGCAGGGGAGACCACAGGGGTTCATGCTAACTATATTCAAATGTTTTAAAAGGATTTAATGCTTCAAGAATCCTTTGGTTCAATCATCAGCCTTCAGGCAGAAAGCAGAGTTTGCTAGTGTTTTCTCCGGGTCTTACTCCATTTACCTCTATGGCCAGGGCTTTTGGGGATGAATAGCCTCAAGGGCAAAGGTCGGAAGCATCAGTACACATCTTCCAAGCAAAGCAAGTCCACACAGCTCTCCTCCCTGCATCCGGGGCAAGTCAGTTCTCATGACAACTTAATGTACTGGATGAGAAGCTCTTCTCTCTTTTGAGTGACCCCTTAACATACTGTACTAGAGAAGTTATTTAGTGTTCTGTGATGTAAAGGTAGGAACCTTCTAATAAGACAATGAACAAGCAATTGTAAAAAAAAAATCACTATTTTTATTAAGATTTAATACAAGAGTTTGCATTTTAATCCACAGCACATTTGTTGACAGAGCCATTAGTTATTTTATTTTTCTCCGTAAACCGCTTTGTGAACGTTTTTTTTTTTGAAAAGCAGTATATAAATACTGTTAATAACAATAATAATAATAACAATAATAAAGTCAATTTTATCCAGCAACACTATTGCTAACTTTGTTAGATGGCCAACTTGAGAAGCAACAAGATGGTGGAATGTCACAACTGTTGTCCTTGCAGGAATATGCTGGAGGAGGAATATGCTGTTGGAACTCAGGAGGAATATGCTGTTGAAAGTGTCTTTTAACATATGGGTCAAACATCCTGAACAAATGGAAATGACAAGACTTCTATAATCCCTCCATGCTTTTCTTGAATGAGTCAATGTATGAGTCAATGTAATCACACAAACGTTGGTCACGCAGACAGGCTTGTGCTCTCTCTCTAGTCTCCTGTGCATGGACAAAGCTTTCCAAGACAGAGGTGAGGGTGGAAGCGGCCAGAGACTGCTCAGACTGCCATCCTTGACGTCATGCAGCTGGAGCAACGGTGGCCACCCTAGAAGAATGTTCTATTGCAGGCACGGGGGAGTTGGGCACGCAAGGCAAGAATCCGTAGGGCTGGCAGGCCTGGCTGTGTTTACCTCTGTCCAAGAAATGAGCCAGAGTCTAAATAGACACCAGCTTCTCCTCACCACTGCAGCAAGGACGCCACGGCAATAGCAGCACCCTCTGTCTCCACAAGATTACCCGAGGAAGTAGAGAAAATGGGAGACAAGATAGTCGTTTTCACAAGGCTCTAATTCTTGTGCTGTATTTGTTTATTCTCTCTCTTTTCTACTTTACTTTTTTGTGTGGAAAGAGTTGAAAATGTTGATTGTTTTCTCACTATCTTTCCTCCCCAGTTCAGCTTCAGATTATAAACAGATCTGAGTTTTTAAACCATTCTTCTGATCTCTGCCTCAGTTTCCCCAACTCTCTTTCCTTCCTTCCTTGATGATGCTCTGCTCTCATCATCCCTTTCACAGTTTCTGACCATCTACCTCTGTTTTATTCCTTCTGTTCTATTTCCCACTATCCCTCTCTTATTCATTCTCCCTTCCAGGATCACACTTTTCTACCGCTTGGCTCTTTTACCCCCTTCCTCCTTTCCAACATCCTCCCTAAATTCACCACCATCATTCTCTTTTATTCCTCCTTCTCTGTGGGGAACTTAATTTGGCCACACTGAGCTCAATTTAGTGCCACATGGCTCCATTTTCTATCTCTCATTACACAGGCCAACACACATTTTGCTTCCTTAAACGTTACACCAATTCCTGGGTATATTTGGGGTGCCAATTCCCAAAATGGCATCTGTTTTGCCCTATCATGTCTAGTTTTGGAGATATAGTATAGTATAGTGAATGGTTCAAGCAGCTTCCTCATGAGGAAGCCTACAATATGGCTTCCTCATGAGGAGGCTGCTAGAACCATTCACTAATGAGGGTATATTAAATCTCCAAAATAGATGTGATAGGGCGAAACGGATGCCATTTTTAGAATCGGCACCCCAAATTCATATCAAACCACCATAAAGTTTGGGAAAAACTTTTTTGACCCTCAGTTTTGTAGGCCTGTGTTATCAGGCTCAATTTGGTCACTATTTACCTGTGTCCGGGGTGGGGGAGGGCAGGCAGAGGACAGTCCCGGAGATGGGTGGGGGGAGCAGGAGATGGGGCTATGCCGGATCCCAACCCTGTTCCCTGGGCAGTGCAGAGTGGCTTCAAACTGCTCCACTCTCCTCAGACTCATACAACCTCAGGAGGTGGCACAAGCCCGAGAAGACCCATAGGGGCTGCAGTGGCTTCCACAGAGGTAAGTGGAAGAGTTTCCCCTTACCTTACCCTTACCGAGTTGCATCGGCCAAGCTCAGCTGACACAGGGGTCTGGGGGGGGCAGGGAGGAAGTGGGGAGGAGGTGGGTAGGAAGCAGGAGGGAGGCATTCTGGGGTGTTGGAGGGCGGGCAGAGGACGGTCCCGGAGATGGGTGGGGGGAGCAGGAGATGGGGTTATGCCGGATCGCAGCCCCGTTCCCCGAGCCACAATTAGTTCTCTAATATTCTTCCTTTATCAGACTCAATTATCAGGCCACCACTTATCTGGGTCCAGTGGTGTACCAGGGGGAGGGCAGGGGGACAAATGCCAGAGGGAGCTACGCCTCCAGGGGTGCCACCACCTTTCTATGTCTGGGTGGCACTGGGACCAGCATCACCAGTGCCTGGGTCCTGTTTCTTTTATTTCCTACTTATTTTCTAGATCCTAATTCCACGTTGTCTCGTATGTTATGAGGCTCCAGTTCTCCACACTTTGGTCTCTTTTATTCATCTTGCATTATGAGGCTGTATTTGGCACCACTCAGCTCTCCCATTTCTCCTTTCCCACTGAAAGATCCCTTCTCTTTTCTCCTGCTTTACCTGGTTAAAATGGGCCATCTCTGATCTCTTTTGTATTCCTTCTTTCCTTTCTTACGTGATCTGGCTGAATTGGGTCACACTTTGCTTTCTTCTTTTCCTTCTTACTTTATCAGGCTCAGTTACTCTGAGCTCCAAATCCTAACCAACTTTCCAGTACTGGCGTAGCGGTGCCAATGGGCCGTGTGCGGCGTCCTGCAGTTGGGTGGCACTCATGGAGGTCTCCTCAAGGTAAGGGAATGTTTGTTCCCTTACCTTAAAGCTGCATTGCCCTGATGTCAGTGCTGGAAACTGGGATAGGATTGTGCCCTTATTCATTTTTTCTCTTTACCACCAACCTCTCCCCCTCTTTGTTTTATGATATCAGGCTCAATTTGGCCACACTTAGTGCAACTGTATTTGTTTCCTTTCTTACATTTTCAGGCTGTACTTGGCCACTACTTACCTGTGTCCTACCCTGCACACGCCTGATCTTGTCTGATCTTGGAAGCTAAGCAGGGTCAGGCCTGGTTAGTACTTGGATGGGAGACCGCCTGGGAATACCGGGTGCTGTACCATAGACTGAAGGTTGCCAGCCTGTGTCCTATTCCTTTTTTCTCCTCCCCACTGAGCTCTCCCTTATTCCACCATCCCCCCCCCCCAACTTTATCAGGCTCAGTTTATATAAACTGGGCTCCCATTTCTCACATCTGGCCGTGGGCCCGACGTGGAGGCTCTCAATTCTACAGCACCCCAAGGGCTGTCACAGAATGAAGTAGCCCCAGTGCAGAACCCCTTGCCTTACCCAGGGGAAGGGGTCAAATGTTCCCTTCCCCGAGGAGCTACTGGTGGCTGCGGTTGTGTATGGGATGCTGCGGCAACCATTTAAGTGCCACGGCAGACCCGGCGCAATGGGCAGCTCAGGACTGGGCTGTCAGCTCTCCTCTGTAGTTCCTTTTCTTCACTACATTCACAGGCTCCTTTTGGCCATGGCTTTCCTGTATCTTCCTGCTTTTTTTTCTTACATTATCAGGCTCTATTTGGCCACTTCTTCCCTGGGTGTTATTCCTTCCTTTTCCTCCTGTTGAGCTCTCATTTGTTCCTCTTGATAAAGTCAGTTACTGATAAAGTTTTCCCTTTTCAGGCTAACTTACTCCATGTACAGCTTCTTTGATAACTTCTAGTCTTCCTTCCTCTATAACAGTGGCTCCTAAACTGTGGGTTGCAACCCACCATTGAGTGTGTAAACTGGGCCATTCCCCCTTAAAGTGAGTGGTCCAGTAATAGGGTCCCCAACAGCACTGCAACAATTGCTGGGTCCCAGCAATATTTGAGTGTGCCTCAATATATGAGTGTACCTTGAGCTGCTGAAGCACCTCACTGTAATTTAGGGTGAAGCACATCTTCCCCCAACCATACAGAGCAGGGCTTCTCATGCCCTGCCAGCAGCCCCACTTTAAGGAAGGAGGGGGAAGCACATCTCCCCCCATTCAAATTGAGCAGGGTTTCTCATGCAATACCAGCACTCTCACTGTAAGGAAGTAACTGATGGGCAAGCACATCTCCGCCCATCCACTTAGAGAAGGGCTTCTCATTCCCTACCAGCAGCCCCTCTGTAAGGAAGTAACTTATGGGGAAGCAAGATCTTTTCTTTTCTTTCTGACCCTATCACGCTCTGTTTGGCCACAGGTGGTTCTCTTTTATTCCATCTTTAATCTTCTTAGATTTAAAGAGTTAATTCGGCCACCACTAACCTCTCATTCTGTTTTTTCTTTTTCACTTAATTGTTATCAGCATCCATTTCCCCATACTTAAAATAGTCTCTCTTTTTATTTATTTATTTAATAAAGATATGTGTACAGGAACCAAATATACATTGGGAATTTGCACAACTGTAGTTATTACCATTTTACAGCACCATAAAAAACCCATTAAATTACTATTCATTCTATAATGTCAATACCAATTTAACAAATATTTCAATCTAATCTAATCTATAATTATCATGAACATTAATATATTTACTGTCGTCTATTTTGATTTTACTTAAATGACTCATAATCGTTTGTCTATCCATCTGTAAAATGGATTCTGTAATTGCTGTATTATTTCTATCTTATCATCCTTCAATTTTTCAGTTAAGACATCCATTTCAATAATTTCATATAATTTCTTAATCCACATATCTATAATGGGAATTTCTGAGCTTTTCCACATCTGAGCATAGATTAATCTTGCTGCAATAATTGTATACAACAGAATACAAGCAAAGAATATTTTAGAGGAATTATGATGAAATTTTCAGCAAGGAAAAAAAAGAGGGATAATCAACGTATCAAAGAACTAACCCTAAAATTGAAGAAGAAGGAGCAGGATTTCCAAGAGAACCCATCTAGAGAAGAATTAAATGCTAAAATACAGAGACTTCATCATGAGATTAGAATTATACAAACGGAAGAAATTGAGAAAAAATTAAAACTAATTAAACAGAATTATTTTGAAAATGCAAATAAACCTGGAAGATGGCTAGCACATAGACTGAAAAAAAGAATGACAGAGGAACTTTATAAGCAGTTTGATAGATGAAAATGGAATTGAGAAACATAAATCTTCAGAAGTTAAACTTATAATAGAAAAGTTCTATCAGCAATTATATAAGAAGAATAACATAGATCCTAACTTGCAAAAGGATTATCTATTTAAAAATAATATGCTAAAACTGACATTAGAACAGAAACAAATTCTGGATCAAAAAATTTCCATGCAAGAATTAACAGAAGCAATTAAAAGACAGAAAAATCAGAAATCTCCTGAACCAGATGCAATTCCTGCTGAATAAGATATTTGAAGAGATTATACAATTGACAGAATATGGAGAAATGGCAGGACTGAAGATAAATTATGATAAAATGAAACTACTAGTGAAAAAAATTAGAAAACAAGAGAAACAGCAATACAAGAATTTGGTATTAATATTACAAATAAAGTTAAATATCTGGGTATTATCTTAACAGATAAACCCAGTGCATTGATGGAAAATAACTATTTAAAGTTAATGATGGAGATTAAGAATGACTTAAAAAGATGGAATAGATTGAACTTATCATTGTTGGGGAGAATAGCAATAATAAAAACAAACATGTTACCGAAAATACTATTTTTATTCCAGACAATCCCAGTGATATTAAAGAAATCATTTTTCCAAGAATTGAATAAAGTTATGGCCAACTATTTGGCAAGGAAAAAAAGCAAGAGTGAAGATGAAACTATTGCAAGATGCTAAAGAGCGAGCTGGCCTTGGAATGCCTAATTGGGAAATTTATTAATATGCAGCAGCAATGAACTGGATAAAAGACTGGGCAGAATTGGAAAAATCTAGAGAGTTGAAACTAAAATTACATGATCTGCAGATTGGTTCCCATGCCTTTATGATTGATGATAATGCTAAATACCACAGTTACGTTAAACAACATTTGTTAAGAAGGGCACTGTTATTTGCTTGGGAACAAATAAGATATAAAGTTTATGGGAAAATCCCGAGATGGGTCAAACCACTAGAAATTAATACAAAGCCAATGTGGATACGGGAATCACGAAATAAGAGATATGACGGCTTATTAGACGATAAAGCAGATCTTTATTCAAAAGAAGAGTTATTGGAGAAAGGGATTAAATTGGATTGGCTGACAGAATTACAAGTCAAAACAAGATGGATGGAAGATAAAAACAGAAGGAATTTACCCAGTGGAAACCGAATTTGATAAAATATTCTTATCAAATGAAGAACACTATATTAAGAAGATGTACCAATATTTGTTAAACATGAAAATGGAAGATGAGTTGGTAAAAGAGGTGATGATCCTGTGGGCACTCCTGTGAGATGATCCTCACTCTCACACCCCACACTCACCGCTCGGTCACTCACACACACACCCCACACATTCCCCCAAAACACACACAGTCACACTTACCCACCCCCACCCTCTCTCACACACACACCCCACACTCACTCTCACACCCACCGCTCACTCACTCACACACACACACACCCCACACACTCTCCCCACACTCACTCACAGTCACACTTACCCACCCCCACACCCACCCTCTCACACACACACCCCACACTCACTCACTCACTCAACCCACATTCACTCACACTCTCTCTCACACACACACATGCACACCTACTCACACACACTCTCATTCCATGCCACCCCCACACCCACCGCTCCCACACACACCCCCACACTCACTCAGAGTCACACTTACCTATCTCCACCCCACCCTCTCACACACACCCCTCACACTCACTGCTCGCTCACTCACACACACACACCCCACACACTCCCCCAACACTCCCTCACAGTCACACTTACCCACCCCCACCCTCTCACACACACACCCCACACTCACTCACTCACTCAACCCACATTCACTCACACTCTCTCTCACACACACACATGCACACCTACTCACACACACTCTCATTCCATGCCAGTACCTTCACTGTAAGGAAGTAACTTAGGGGGAAGCAAACTTCCCCCCTTTTAAATACAGCAGGGCTTCTCATTCCCTGCCAGCAGCCCCTTTGTAAGGAAGTAACTTAGGGGGAAGCACATCTCCCCCATCCAAATAGAGCAGGGCTTCTCATTCCAGGCCAGCAGCCCCTCTGTTCGGAAGTAACTTATGAGGAAGCTCATGTCCCCCCATCCTAATTGAACAGGGCTTCTCATTTCCTGCCAGCACCCTGTCTGTAAGGAAGTAACTAAGGGGTAAGCACATTTCTCCCCATCCAAATAGAGCAGGGCTTCTCATGCCCAGCTAGCAGCCCCACTGTATGGAAGTAACATTTGGGGAAGCACATGTCCCCCTATGCAAATAGAGCAGGACTTCTTATTCCCTGCCAGCATCCCCACTGCAAAGAAGTAAATGAAAGGGAAGCACATCTGCCAGCAAGCCCACTGAAAGGAAGTAATGCCACATATCCCCCATCGCAACAGAGCAGGGCTTCTCATGCTCTGCCAGCAGCCGCACTGTAACGATGTAACTTAGGGAAAGCACCCTCTCCCCCCATCCAAATATTACAGGGAATCTCAATCTTTACCATCAGCCCCCTATAAGTAAGTAACTTAGGGGGAAGCAAACTTCCCCCCTTTTAAATAGATCAGGTCTTCTCTTTCCCTGCCATCATCCCCTCTGTAAGGAAGTGACATACAGAAGTGTTTCCCCCGTTTAATTACAGCAGTGTTTTTCGATACTGCTAGCAGCCCCTCTGTAAGGAAGTAACATAGCTGGAAGCACTTCTCCCCTCATCCAAATGGAGCAGGGTTTCTCATACCCTGCCAGCACAACACTCTAGGAAGTAACTTAGGGGGAAGCACATCTCCCCCCATTTAAGCAGGGCTTCTCGGTCCGTGTCAGCAGCCCCTCTGTATGGAAGTAAAGTATGGGGAAGCACATCTCCCCCCCCCCATCCTAATAGAGCAGGGCTTCTCATTCCCTGCCAGCACCTTCACTGTAAGCAAGTAACTTAGGGGGAAGTACATCTCCCCCCATCGAAACAGAGCAGGGTTTCTCATTCCCTGCCAGCAGCCCCACTGCAAGGACATAAATTACGGTGAAGTACATCTCCCCCCATTTAAATAAAGCAGGGCTTCTCATTCCCTGCATGTAGCTCCTATGTAAGGAAGTAATTTAGGGGGAAGCACATCTCCCCCCACCGAAATAGAGCTGGGTTTCTCATTCCCTGCCAGTAGCCCCACAGTAAGGAAGGAACTGAGGGGGAAGCACATCTTCCCCCATGGAAATAGAACAGGGCTTCTCATTCCCTGCCAGCAGCCCCTCTGGAAGGAAGTAACTTAGGGGTAAGCACATTTCCCCCCCCCCCATCCAAATAGGGCAGGGCTTCTCATTCCCTGCCAGTACCTTCACTGTAAGCAAGTAACTTAGGGGGAAGCACATCTCCCCCCATCGAAACAGAGAAGTTTTCTCATTTCCTGCCAGCACCTTCCCTGTAAGGAAGTAACCAGTGGTGGGATTCAAATAAATTAACAACAGGCTCTATGTCCTTATGACCATTTTAAGACATATGAAAGGCAACGGGACTTCAAAGGTAAGTTATTGAAAGCAGGCAAGGCTGCAAAGGGGGTAGAGGGGGCCATGGGTGTCTGGATAATTGATGGGAATACTGGGGCCCGTCCCAGTATGGACCATGTGGTCAGCCACCCCCTCACTGGCCAGCAGAAGAAAAGGTGGGCATCACTTCTGATCATCCCCAGATTGAGGGCCCAATTCTCTTCAATTTTCCAGCAATGATGCAGCTGTGCCAAAGGGGTGGGTGCTGCGTTCTGTGGTGGGGAGGGCAGTCATGGAGGCCTCCAGAAGGTAAGGGAATGTTTGGTCTCTTACTTCAGGGCTGCATCAGTGCTTTCCATCCTCACAGCAGGAGGGAAAGAGGCGGCACACACACACACCCCACACTCACTCACACGCACTCAGACTTACCCACACCCACCCTTTCACACACACCCCACACTCACACTTACACACCCCACACCCACCGCTCGCTCACTCACACACACACCCCACACTCACAGTCACCCACCGCCACACCCACCCTCTCACACTCACACCCCACACTCACACTCTCACACCCCACACCTGCCGCTCACACACACACCCAACACACTCCCCCCACTCTCACTCACACAGTCACACATACCCACCCCCACCCCTACCCTCTCACACACACAACCCACACTCACACTCTCTCACACCCCACACCCACCGCTCACTCACTCACACACACCCCCACACTCACTCACAGTCACCCACCCCCACACCCACCCTCTCACACACAACCCACACTCACACTCTCACATCCCCCACACCCACTGCTTGCTCACACACACACACACAAACACACAGTCACACTTACCCACCCCCACACCTACCATCTCACACATACAACCCACACTCACACTCACATCCCACACACCCAACGCTCGCTCACACACACGCAGCCCACACTCCCCCCACTCACTCACACACCCAATGCTCGCTCGCACACACGAACCCCACACTCTCCCCCACTCACACACAGTCACACTTACCCACCCCACACCCACCCTCTCACACATACACCCTGTTCAAACCCCCCAAACCCATGACTTGCTCACACACACACACCCCACCCACTCTCACTCAGTCACATTTACCTACCCCCACACACACCCTCTCACACACACACCCCACACTCACACTCTCACACCCCCACACCCCACACACACACCCCACACACTCCCCCCTCTCACTCACACACACACTTACCCACCCCCACACCTACCCTCTAACACACACAAACCACACTCACACTTTCACACACCGCACACCCACCAATCGCTCACACACATGCACAATCCCCCCACTCACTCACACGCAGTCACTTACCCAACCCCACGCCCACCCTATCACATACTCCCCACACTCACACCCCCACACCCACCACTCACACACACATCCCACACACTCCCCCCACTCACTCACACAGTCACACTAACCCTCTCAAACCCCAAACTCACACTCTCACACCCCCACACACACTGCTCGCTCACATACATGCATCTCAAACACTCCACCCACACTCACTCACACAGTCACTTACCCACTCCCACCCTCTCACACACACACCCCACACTCACTCTCAAACCCCACACCCACCGCTCACTCACTCACTCACACACACACACCCCACACATTCTCTCCACACTCACTCACACACCCACCCCCACCCTCTCACACACACCCCACACTCACACTTTCACTCCCCCACACCCACCGCTCACTCTCACACGTACACACCCCACACACTCCCCCCACACTCACTCAGTCACACTTACCCACACCCACCCTCTCACACACACACCCCACACTCACTCTCAAACCCCACACCCACCGCTCATTCACTCACACACACCCCACACTCTTCCCCCACACTCACTCACACAGTCACTTACCCACCCCCACCCTCTCACATACACACCCCACACTCACTCTCAAACCCCACACCCACCGCTCACTCACACACACACACACCCCACACATTTCCCCACACTCACTCACAGTCACACTTACCCACCCCCACCCTCTCATACACACACCCCACACTCACTCTCACACCCCCACACCCCCCACTCGCTCACTCACACACACACCCCACACATTCCCCCCACACTCACTCACAGTCACACTTACCCACCCCCACACCCACCCTCTCACACACACACCCCATATGCACACACTCACTCACTCATTCGCCCCACATTCACTCACTCTCTCACACACACACGCACATCCACTCACACACAATCACACCCAGAGGGAATGAATGAGGCGCTACCATGATGATGCTCCTCCTGCGAGGGGCGGCCTGGGCGGCTTCAAGGAGCCCCGCTTTGGGGTCTGCGGCGGTTGGAACTGCCAGGCTGCCGCTGCTGGGAAAGCACTCGGCGGCAGTGGCTCCGGCCTGCGAGACTCCGCTCCTGCGCTCGTGTCTCCTCCCCGCGGGCACCTCTGAGGCTCCGTCGCGCTTTCGCCCAACAAAGCCCGGGCGCTGCAGCTCTCCGAAGTGCATGCGCAGCCCCGCGCAACTTACTATAGGAGCAGGCTTCCAGTCGGAACCTCTGCGGCCAATGGACACTCTGCAGGGCGTGGCCGTGAAGTTTGTCCTGTGAGCAGCTTAGCAAACGTTTTGCAGAACCCAAGCTACATTAGGTACGGGTTCTACAGAAGCAGTGTAAACCGGCTGAATCCCACCACTGGAAGTAACTTAGGGGGAAGCACATCTCCCCCCATCCAAATAGAGCAGGGCTGCTCATGCCCTCATGCCAGCAGCCCCTCTGTAAAGAGGAAACTTATAGGGAAACACATCTCCCCCCCATGCAGACAGAGCAGGCCCTCTCATTCCCTGCCTGCAGCCCCTCTGAAAGGAAGTAACTTAGGGGGAAGCACATCTCCCCCCATCCAAATAGAGCAGGGCTTCTCATGCCCTGCCAGCAGCCCCTCTGTAAAGAGGAAACTTAGAAGGAATCACATCTCCCCCCCCATCCAGACAGAGCAGGACTTCTCATTCCCTGCCAGCAGCCCCACTGTAAGGAAGTAACTTAGGGGGAAGCACATGTCCCCCCATCTAAATAGAGCAGGGCTGCTCATGCCCTGCCAGCAGCCCCTCTGTAATGAGGAAACTTAGAAGGAAGCACATCTCCCCCCCCCATACAGACAGAGCAGGCCCTCTCATTCCCTGCCAGCAGCCCCACTGTAAGGAAGTAACTTAGGGGGAAGCACATGTTCCCCCATCTAAATAGAGCAGGGCTTCTCATGCCCTCATGCCAGCAGCCCCTCTGTAAAGAGGAAACTTATAGGGAAACACATCTCCCCCCCATGCAGACAGAGCAGGCCCTATCATTCCCTGCCTGCAGCCCCTCTGAAAGGAAGTAACTTAGGGGGAAGCACATCTCCCCCCATCCAAATAGAGCAGGGCTTCTCATGCCCTGCCAGCAGCCCCTCTGTAAAGAGGAAACTTAGAAGGAATCACATCTCCCCCCCCATCCAGACAGAGCAGGACTTCTCATTCCCTGCCAGCAGCCCCACTGTAAGGAAGTAACTTAGGGGGAAGCACATGTCCCCCCATCTAAATAGAGCAGGGCTGCTCATGCCCTGCCAGCAGCCCCTCTGTAATGAGGAAACTTAGAAGGAAGCACATCTCCCCCCCCATCCAGACAGAGCAGGCCCTCTCATTCCCTGCCAGCAGCCCCACTGTAAGGAAGTAACTTAGGGGGAAGCACATGTTCCCCCATCTAAATAGAGCAGGGCTTCTCATGCCCTCATGCCAGCAGCCCCTCTGTAAAGAGAAAACTTAGAAAGAAGCACATCTCCCCCCCATCCAGACAGAGCAGGCCTTCTCATTCCCTGCCAGCAGCCCCACTGTAAGGAAGTAACTTAGGGGGAAGCACATGTCCCCCCATCTAAATAGAGCAGGGCTGCTCATGCCCTCATGCCAGCAGCCCCTCTGTAAAGAGGAAACTTAGAGGGAAGCACATCTCCCCCCCATCCAGACAGAGCAGGCCCTCTCATTCCCTGCCTGCAGCCCCTCTGAAAGAAAGTAACTTAGGGGGAAGCACATCTCCCCCCATCCAATTAGAGCAGGGCTTCTCATGCCCTGACAGCAGCTCCTCTGTAAAGAGGAAACTTAGAAGGAAGCACATCTTCCCCCCCTATCCAGACAGAGCAGGACTTCTCATTCCCTGCCAGCAGCCCCATTGTAAGGAAGTAACTTAGGGGGAAGCACATGTTCCCCCATCTAAATAGAGCAGGGCATCTCATGCCCTGCCAGCAGCCCCTCTGTAAAGAGGAAATTTAGAAGGAAGCACATCTCCCCCCCCATCCAGAAAGAGCATGCCTTCTCATTCCCTGCCAGCAGCCCCACTGTAAGGAAGTAACTTAGGGAGAAGCTCATCTCCCCCCGTCCAAATAGTGCAGAGCTCCTCATTTCCTGCCACCAGCCCCACTGTAAGAAAGTAACTTAGAGGGTAGCACATCTCCCCCCATCCAAATAGAGCAGGGCTTCGTCATTCCCTACCTGCAGCCCCTCTGTAAGGATGTAATTTAGGGGAGGCAAAGCTCCTGCCATCCAAATAGAGTAGGGTATCTCATTGCCTACCAGCAGCCCCACTGTAAGGACGTAACTTCGGGGGAAGCACATCTCCCCCCATCCTAACAGAGCAGCGGTTCTCATTCCCTTCCAGCAGCCCCTCTGTATGGAAGTAGCTTAGGGGGAAGCACATCTCCCCCCATTCAAACAGAGCAGGGTTTCTCTTCCCCTGTCTGGAGCCCCCCAGCAAATAGGAAATTGGGAGGACACAAGTCTTCAAATAGAGCAGGGCTTCTTATTCTCTGGCAGCTGCCCTTTTGTAAGGATGTAACTTAGGAGGAAGCACATTTGCCCCTATGCAAATAGCACAGGACTTCTTATTCCTTGCCAGTAGGCTCCCTGTAAGGACGTAACTATGGAGGAAGTACTTCTCCCCCTATTCAAATTGAGCAGGTCTCCTCATCCCCTGCCAGCAGTCCACCTGTAAGTGTGTATGTAAGGAGGAAGTATATCTTCCTCCCCCCATTGCAATAGAGCAGGGCTTCTTGACCCCTGCCAACAGCCGCCCTGCAGGAATGGAACTTAGGTCGCCGCACACCTGCTCTCATTCAAAAAGAGCAGGGCTTCTTATACCCTGTCAAATGTTCCCATGCAAGGAAGTAAATTAGGAGGAAGCACATCTTCCCCCATTCAATTAGAGCAGGGCTTCTGGTTCCCTGCCAGCAGCCCCCTTGCAAAACGGAACTTAGGAGGAAGCAGGTGTCATCCCATTCAGATAGTCCAGGTCTTCTCAAAGCACAAGATGTAGTGATGGCATCTGACCTAGATGCCTTTAAGCGGGAATTGGACAAATTTCTGGAGGAAAAGTCCATCACCAGTTACACGCCATAATGAGTATGTGCAACCTCCTGATTTTAGAAGTGGGCTGTGTCAGAATGCGAGGTGCAAGGATGGGCACCAGGATGCAGATCTCTTGCTGGCTTGTGTGCTCCCTTAGGCATCTGGTGGACCACTGTGGGACCAGATGGGTCTAAGGCCTGATGCAGTGGGGTTGTTCTTATGTTCTTATGCTGCATCATCAATGGGTTTATGGTACGTTCATGACAGCTGGCAGCTGGCACAAGGAACTTTTGCCAATTTGGGGGTTTGGATTGCCCTGTTTTATTCCTTCTTATATATCAACCTCAACTTGGCTTGCACATACCTTTGTGTTATTGGGTTTTTTCCCTTTCCCACTAGGCTCTGCCTTATTCCTCCTTTTTTGGTCTGTTACCAGGCTCATTTTGCCACTGCTTAGCTCTCTTGTATTTTCTTCCTTACATTATCAGGCTCTATTTGGTCAGTACTTCCCTGTTTCACTCTTATTCCATTTTATTTTTTTGCCTTCCACTGAGCTCTCCCATATTCCTCCATTTTTTTCCTTGTTTAGGGCACAATCCCATCCAACTTTTCAGCGCTGATGCACCTTCAGTGCAGCCCCATGATAAGGGAACAGCCCCATGATAAGGCCTCCTTCTCCATGACTGCCCCACCATCATGAGCCCAGTTGGCACAGCCGCAACAGCACTGGATAGGATTGGGCCCTTAATCAGACTAGTGTAGTCCATGTATAACTTCTTTAATAACTTTTCCTTGACTCTGTAAGGCTCAACTTGCCACGCTGAGCACTCTTCCTCCCCCTTTCTTTCTTACATTGCCAGGTCCAGTTTGCCCACCACTCATCTGTGTCATTCCTTTTTTTTTCCTTTCCCACCACCGATCTCTTCCTTATTCCCCCCTTCATATTTTATCAGGCTCAACACAGTCATGCTTTGCTGTCTTCTATTGCTTTCCTTCCTTCTTACATCATCAGGCTCAATTTCGCCACATGTCGCTCCTTGTCATTCATTCTATTCTTTCTTATATGATCAAGCTCTGTTTGGCCTCCTTCCCACTGAGCTCTCTATCAGACTCAACTTGGCCTAACTTAGTTTTATTTGGAATTTCTTTCTTTCTCAGGCCTAAGTGGCTACCACTTACCTGCGCCTTTCCCACCTGTTTTCCTACCCTACCACTGAGCTCTCCTTTATTACTACTTTTCTCCCTATACCAGTGATACCCAAACTTTTTCAGTTGGTTGCTCCCTTGATCTACTGGGTCATTAGCTGAGACTCCCCATTAGGGCTACAATCATATACCTTGTATATGGTGGCAGGTTTTCCCCAAGGATTCAGTGGCTGCCCCGGCTGTTTTCCATGGCTCCCATGGCTCACAGCTTGGGAACCACTGCCCTATATTATCATACTCAGCTCTCTTTTATTCCACCTTTTCTTTCCTCCATGATCAGGTTCATTTTGCCACCACTTATCTGTGTCTTATTCCTTTTTGTTAAGTCCCAAAACTGACTTCTCCCTTATTCCTCCTCTTTTTTTCTCCTATTCCACATGGTTCAATTTGGCAACCTCTCAGCTCACACTAATACCTTAATTTCTTCCTTACACTCTCAGGCTCTGTTTGGTCACCACTTACCTGTGCTTTATTCTTTGTTTTTCTTTCCCACTGATCTCTCCATTTTTCTTCCTTTATTCACCGGCATTATCAAACTCAAGCTGCCCCCACTCAGCTCACTCCTATTCCTTCTCTTCTTTCTTATTGTATCACACTCTATTTGGCCACAGGTGGCTCCCTTTTATTCTGTCTTTTCTTTCTTAATTGTCAGGGTTACTTGGCCACTACTTACCTCTCATTCCATTTTTTCCTCTTGCCCACATTTTCCCCATTTTATCAGGATCTATTTTGCCACACTTAACTCTCTTTTATATCATTAGGTTGTATTTGGTTACTACTTACTTGTGTCCTATAACTTTTTTCCTTCCCAACCGAACTCTTAAGCATTCCTTCTTTCTTTTTTACACTTTGCAGCCTCAATTTGACCTGTACGTACCTGGGTCTTATTACCCTTTTTTCCTGGGCTCTCCCTTATTCCTTTCTAAAATTTACTTTTTGTGTCTTATTAGACTCAGTTTGGCCACTACATATGTCCTTTTATTTCTTTCCTAGTAAGCTCTCCCTTATTCCAAAGGTTTCCTTCCACAATCAGACTCAGGACACCAGGATGCAGGTCTCTTGTGGTCTTGTGTACTCCCTGAGGCATTTGGTGGGCCGCTGTGAGATACAGGAAGCTGGACTAGATGGGCCTATGGCTGATCCAGCGGGGCTGTTCTTATGTTCTTATCCTAACCAGTGCATGCTGGCTTACCGCCTGCACGCACTGTCACAAATGTGCCATTAGGCATGTCTGCAGCCCTTGGTGCTGGTCCAGCACCAGCACTGGGCTAGTGGCAATGGACTGCCACTGCTCCGCTGCTCCACTGTTGTGCGGACCGTCAGGCGGTGGAGAGGTAGGTGGGGGCATGGGGGGAGGTGGGGAGGAGGCAGTCTGGGGGGAGGCGGGGGGAGGGTGGGGACAGGCAAGCCAGGGAGGTAGTGGGGCGGGAAGGAGGTGGGACAGGTGGAGCTTTGCTCCACTGGATCCTGAGCCTCTGTGTTGGACCACTAGCCTGATATGGGGGCTCTCCATTGCGGGGCTACTCGCCTTACCTAGGGGAAAGGGACGAAAGGAGCCACCGGTGCTACCCAGGTTGCACTCAGGATGCAGCAACAGCCATTTTCAGCACTGCTGCTGTGCACTGGGCAGCTCAGGATTGGGCTGTCAGATTGACCATGCTTGGCTCTCTTCTATTCCTTACTTTCTTTCTTACAAACTCAAGCTGAATGTGGTCAAACACTTGTGGTCAAAGCTGAATTCCTTTATTTCCTAGGAGCTCTCCAATATTGCTCCATTTCCCCCTACATTATCAGGCTCAAATTTATCCATGCTTAGCTCCCTTCTACTCCTTTCTTGTTTCATACATTAGGGGCGCAATTCTAACCAAATTTCCAGCACTGGCATAGTTTTGCTCAGGGGGCGTGTGCTGCATCCTGCAGTTGGGAGGGCAGTCATGGAGGCCTCCTCAAGGAAAAGTAATGTTTGTTCCTTCACCTCAGAGTTGCATTGCCATGACCTCGGTGCTGGAAAGTGGGTTAGGGTTGCGCCTTAAGAAGCTCATTTGGGCCACACTTATCTCTCTTTTATGCCTTCCTTTCTTTTTTACATTAGGAGGCTCTATTTGACCACCCCTGGCTCTCTTATTCTTTCTTTTCTGCCTCGCATAATCTGTCTCATTTTGTCCACTTCTTATTCCTTTCCCACTGAGCAATCTCATTCCTTGCTTCTTTCCTACATTATCAGGCTCAGTTGGGGCACACTGTCTTTTATTCCTTCCTTTCATTCTCACATTAACAGGCTAAAATTGACCACCACTAACTGATATTCTGTTTCCCCCCCCCCCCCATCAATGAGCTATTCCGCCTTTTCTGCCCTACATTATCGGGCTCAGTGTGAACACAATGAGGTCTCTTTAATGCCGTCATTTCTTTTTTAGATTATGAAGCTCTGTTTGGCCATTGAATTCTTGTGAATTCATCTTCTTTTCCCCTCTTCCAACAGAGTTCTTCCCTATTCCACCTTTTCTTTCCTGTGCTATCAACAATTTGGCCACACTAAGCTCTCTTTTCTTCCTCCTTTACTTTCCAGCATTGTCACTTCCAATTTGCCACCACTTATGTGTGCCTTATTCCTTTCTTGCGCTTCCAACTAGGCTCCCCATTATTCCATCTTTTTTCTCTACACTTTCCTTCTCCAATTCCTTTGCTGCTTCCCACTGCTTAGCTCTTTTTTATTCCTTCCCCCCTTTCCTTCTTCAGTCCTGTTTCAACTTCCTGCCACCTGCCTCTCTTTTATTCTGTCTCACATGTTCAGGTTCAAGCTGGCCACAGATTGCCTCTGTGTCAACCCTGTTTCAATTTCCTACCATCTGCCTCCCTTTTATTCCTTCTTATTATGCATTTATTTAGTTGAAATATTTCTACCACAGCCTTGCAGCCCCATAAGAGACTACAGGGTGCCTTTCAGCAGATATTAAGCAAAAGAGCAGCATTTTGCCCATTTTCCCTATGATTTTCATTTTTCCCTACCATCTATTGACCTCCTATCTCTGGCTTCCTTTCCTTTCCTTTACATTGCCTCCATTTCACACCTCTGCCTCTTTCTCTTTTATTTTGTCTGCCCTTCTTTCTTCCATCCTGCCTGAATTTCCAATCTTCTACCTCATGAATTAATTTCATAGAATCATAGAGTTGGAAGGGACCTATTAGGTCATCTAGTCCAACCTCCTGCCTTAGGCAAGAAATTTCTTTCTTTTTTCTTGCAAGTTTTGACTTGCTCTTTCTGAATTTTCTCCTATGTTTTTTTTTAGTTTCCCTCCTGTTCATTCAATGTTTCTGTGGGTTTTTTTTTTAGTTTTTTTCTTACTTTTGGGGAGAGTTGGTTTCTTGGACAGAGGGAGAACAACACCTGAGCTTGCCATATCCAAGCTATGGGAATTCCCAATTTTCCCCAGGTTTTAGAAAATCTTCATTGCCTACTTGCTAGTTGGCAGACTTGAAGTATTCATATTTCTCCAGCTGGGAGATCTCACAGGTATGGCAATCAGGTTCTGAATGTTGGCTCATATCATCATCATCATCATCATCATCATCATCATCATCATCATCTTCTTCTTCTTCTTCTTCTTCTTCTTCTTCAATATCTTTATATATAATGTCATCTGGGGAGAAGAGAATGGAAGAGTTGCTTATGCTTTTCTAAAACTTTATTTAGGAAAGGAGTTGGGAGAGTGGTCACCTGAGAAGCAGAGGAGACTGGACAAGGCTGAGTTTGATGGGTCAGGGTTGTGCTGGGTTTCCCCGAGCAAATGGTAATGGATACTTCTGTACTTGCCTTTTGGCTGTGAATTCTTCTCAGAAAGGGTCGTATTTGTTCTATGGCGCAGTTGGGATTTTTGGAGACAGTGATTTGGGACATTGATATCTGGACCCAATCAGGCATAGCTTTGATTATTTTATTGGCCCTTACATATTGGTATGTTTCTCCACCATAAATACCATGTGCACAATTCAGATAAGGGTTGCAGTGAAAGGCAAGTCAGGTTTTAAGCCTAATGTCTGTTGCAGTTTCAGCCAGGGCCTCCCTGTGCATGTTCCGTGTCCTGGGAAAAAACTTCTCTTGGCTTCAATAGTTAAATGGCATGCATAGAGCCCCCTGGTTTGGATCCGGATAACAGTAGTAAGTAAGGGCTAAAAGCTAGCCAGCCCCCTCCCACAGTCCCAGACGGGATCAGAAAATTAGAAGGTGGGGGTGAACCCTTCTCTTTGAATATCTTAGTAACTTGTGTCCAGAGGTTTCCGTTTTAGGTCCTGAAATCTTCAGCTCTCCCCCTCTCTCTCCCTCTCCCTCTCCCTCTCTCAATCTGTTCAAGCTGTTCTTCATGAACCTGGAGTTTGTGCTTTCTGCCACTCAGCACTAAAAGGCAAGAGATGTGGCATGATGGTGTTCCTACACCCTTAATTTACCTGCCAAGACAGAGACCCCCAGAGGAGCCAAGCGGCAGATTCTGCTGTTGACGTGTGGCTGAAGGGCAATTGTCCCTGGGGAGGCTTTCTCCATCCCTGCTTGAAATGGAACACACATTTGCCACACCTTCTCCTTGGTGTGCTTACCTTGTCGGTTCCCACAAGGTGTCCTGTCATTGGGTCCTGCCGCAACTAGCCCAGCAGCAGAATGCTGAATGTTCCAAAGAGGAAGCCGTCATGCAGCCTCTCCCTTCTCTGTCTGGGGCACAAATGCCACCTGGTATTTGTCCCAGTGTTGATGAGAATTGTCCTGGCTGAAGTCGGTCTTGGGTCTTGAGAGGACAGGAAGGCCCATCCTTAGAGTCGGTCTGAGGAGTGCAAGCTCTGTTCCCATTTGAGGGAAGGCTGGATGGAAGGAAAAAGAGAACACTGTGTGAGGAGGGACAACAATCCAGGGGCTAGTACATCCCGTTGTGTCAGGGGATTGTGAAACCCCACCAGCAGGAAGGCTACTCTTCGGTACAGACCTTTAGGTTCCAAACACCAACAAGTGGTTAGATCAGCAGTGAAGCTTCTTCCATTGCTGAGGATTCCCTGGTGATGAAAAGGGAACCATGTTGGATTCTTAGCTGCTCAGGAGCGGGAGAACTTAAATGCTTCTCTCTGATCCCTCTCAAAACCAACATTTCCCAATTCTTTTCACTAGTACCATTACTTAGGGTGCAGTCCTAACCAGCTTTCCAAGGGCAATGCAACTCCAAGGTAAGAGAACAAACATTGCCTTCCCTTGGGGAGGCCCCTGTGACTGCCCTCCAACTCAGGATGCAGCACCTGCCCCACTGTCCCAGCTCTGCCTGTGAGAACATTGGTTAGGATTGCACCCTTGATTGAACTGCCTGTATCGAGGCCAGGGCAGTGAGACAGCCCTTCTTTTCTTATGGGGTGCTAGCTTCCTCCATGCCTTTTCCCATGGCTTGAACTGCTCCTTTGCTTGGCTGCACAATGAAGCATTCCTATGCTGGTTCTTCCTTTCATGCATCCTGATAGTGCCTACTTTGCTGTGAAGAGATATTCAATAGGGGCTTAGAGCCCCTGAGAGACTGCACTCAGACTCATCAGGGGGAACATCATGGTACAGGGCAGGCCAGCTGTGTGTCCCCCCGCCCGGTGGCCAGATAATGTTCCAGCTGCAGGCAACTCACCCTCCTCTACCGGAAAAGAACTCTGCTCTTACTTCCAATTGCCCTGTGACTGGCAAGGGGAATGCAACAGAGCCATAAGATCTGGCCTCTGTCATTGGTCAGAGGTCTAAGAGGCTCCTGGCTTGCTTTGTGTTATAAGCTTCCATAGGGATAATTTTGATCAAAAGGCCAGGGATAAAGCGAAAAATAACAAACTGCTCCCCAGCTGCTTTAGAAGAGATATTTCACCTCTGTTCATATGTGATGATCCTTGCAGCCCGGATGGCGGGTGCAGACTCAGATCTGCGCAGGGCGTCTTTCATCACTGCCTGAGAAAGACCAAGGGGCAAGACAGAGAAGATGAGAGTTGGTGCCCAGTGAAGTCCAGTAGGGTCTGTCCAGCCCCCGTCCCACACTTTTCTTTCCTTTAAATGTCACAATTCACTGGCTCTTTGTTAGTGACAACTCAGAACAGGAATTACCTCTCCACAGTATCTGTTTAATGTTTTTGAAATCAGATTCAGCAATTTTGTTAGAAATGGCTGCATGCTCCCTTCCTATGGCTGCAATTTCAAACTTGGCTTCACTGGACTTTCATCTCTTCTACGGGGCGGTGCTGTGGATTATAAAATACAATCAATAACCATCCTCGTCTTCTCTCCCAAGAATGTCTTGGAGGCATTCCAAGAGGCTTAGCCAGAGGCAAGGGGAAACTTGGGCAAGGGCTGCTGGCCCCTATGGGTCTCCTCAGACTTGTGCCCCCTCTTGAGGAGGCACAAGTCTGAGGAGAGAGGAGCAGCTTAAAGCCGCTCCGAATTCCCCAGGAATGGAGATTGGGATCTGGTATAACCGTCGGATCCCAGCCCTGCATCCTGCTCCCCACCCGCCTGCCCTCCCCTCGCCCAGGAACACCAAAATGCACTCCTGATCATTAGAACCAACATCATTACTAATACGTTACAATAACCAATAAGATCAATAATACTCTCTACATCCCTTCCTCTTCCTCTCTCAATCTCTTTATAATAGTAAAAATGAGAAATGTGAAATTAAAATAACCAAGAAAGTCTTACTGGTCTGGTCTTTCTGGTCTGGTGAGAGCAATGTTCTGACCAACTGACAGTTGAACCAAGGGATGATGATGTCAGAATGTGATGTCACAAGAAGGCCATCACGCTACCAGGAAACCCCTGTATAATGCAAACACATTACTCTAGCATCCCCTGTTTTGCACAGTGACTCGTCAAAGGCTTCTGGGGAAGCAAGTGGTGTCCAGTGGCCTCTGAACTAAGAGGTTCCACTTGGCAATCTTGATAGGCCTCTCCTCCATGAAATTGTGTCCTGTCCTTTTAAACTCATAAAATTAGTAGCCATCGCCGCTTTTTGTAGCAGCAAATTCCAGAAGTTAATTTTGTTCCTTGTCTTTTGTTTGTGTTACCTGTTACTTTCATTGCCTTGTATACTGACCTTTAGAACAAATAATCAGGACAGTTGGCAACACACTAAGAAACAAGCTACTGTACATTGTACAATAATGTACATTATTGTTCTCAACAATAAGTCTGGGAGCATAATGATCTTTGGTTAGTGCCAAAAAGACATTATATGTTGTGTGATGAACTCCTCTCTTCTGAATCAATGTCCATCAACTTCATTGTGTCACTCAGCATTATAGGAGATGGAGGAAGACTCTAGCCAGTTTCTCCATAGCATGTGTGGTGATTCCTGAGATTCTCTGGCGTCCCCACTTCTTTTCTGTGTCTTTTAGTCTGTTTATCCATATTTGGAGCAAACTGAACGCACCAGCAGCTTCTGTGCATTCAGCTACTGAGAGCATCACAGGTAGCTTCCATCCCTTTGTTTTGTAAGCACCATAAGTGCCTTCTCTTCTGTTTGGGTCAGAGTTCCTACCAAGGACAGGGATGTGCCTGCTAATTGGCTCACATTTCCATCTGTCTTACTTCAAGGGGGGGGGGGGGAGACAGGTATCTAGGTAACCCCATTCCACTAATCAGGTAAACCAGTGACATCACAATAGACAAATCTTAAAACTTACAAGCCCACTGGGAACTGAGTGGTGTTCATTCCAAGAGCCCCCTCCATGGGTCTCAGAGAGAAGCACCCACTGGCAGGGCAGCAAGAGAAAGTGGTCTGGGAGTTCCATCTTTCAGGTGATTAGGACAGGGGCACAGTGTAGCAGAGAGGATCTGTTTCATTTCAGTTTGATTTTTCCACTGGTTTACAAAACTTTTCTAACTGAGGCAAGCAGATTAGTGGCTGGTCTCCTTCTGCAGGCCATTTGCAGTTAACCTTTCACTAACCATTAGTATCACATATTTTTGTCCTTTTTCTACTTTGTTTTCTCCTCTTATTTAATCTTTTAATAAAACTGGTTACATTTGAACCCTTGGTCTGCCTGGTCCCTGGGTATGGGAAGTGCAGTGGATTGTCACATTCCCTCTTTTGCAGGCACTGCTGTGAGAGTGATTGTATTAGGAACCCCTGAGGTTCAGTATTCTGCTGGGGGGGTATTTTCCAGATGGCCCCCCTCTGCCCAGTTTGATAGTCTGGGCTGGTGGTAACACAGCAGATACATTCTACCAGAACTTTTCCCTATTCAGCTGCCTGTACAAAAAGGAAAAGAAAAGTACGGGAAGGGAGTGAGCATGCTAATCACTAGACTCTGCGTCCCTGGGACAGCCTACAGTCCCTTGGGGACTCCCCTCTTCTTCCTTGACAGTAAGCATAACTTTAAAGACCTCAGTCATGTTCCCTATACATGCAGATTCTTTTTTTCTAAATTAAGAGATCCAAGACAGCTTGATATCCTCAGAGACAAGGTGCTCCAACCCCTTGATTATTTTATTTGCCCTTCTCTGCATCTTCCCCAAGTCTACAATGATCCTTTGTGAGATGTGGTGCCCAGAACACTACACTGTATTCCAAACAGAGCTGCACCATAGTTTGTGTAAGGGTATTGCAATATTGGCAGTTTTGTTTTCAGTGATTTTCCTGACAAATTCCCAGCTTGGAATGTGCCTTCTTCACAGCAGCCCTCGCACAGGATCAAAATGGTCATTGAGATATCCACCATGACCCCAAATTATTTTTCTTCCATAGTCATCACCAGTTTGGACCCCATCAATGCTCATGCAGAGAGTTTGGACTTACTGCCTCAATGTCAGTCACTGGACTTACTCACAATGAACCTTCTTGGCCGTTTTGTTGACCCTTCGCCCAGTCTGGAGAGGTTCGCCAGAGCTCATTGCAGTCAGCTTGAGACTTCTGTGGGAGAAGTGACAGCATGTGAGTAGATACACCAAGGTTGAGTTACAAAGGGTATGATTCGTTGTCCTTAACCTGTCTTGTTAGTTGGTTAGAATGTGTTGGTTGCTTCCCTTCCTAGATCTAATTAACCTCCTTGTCAGCTTTTGGTTTCCTGTTTGTATTACAAGCTGTGTAAAAATACCAGCAGTTTTCTTGTTATCTTAAAATAATCTCAAACTCAGCTTTGCTTTGTGTGGAACTGATCAACTGAGTCAGCTCTAATGGAGACAGCCCTAACAATTTCATTACCCCGAATAGTCTGAAGGGTCACTCGCAGTAACTTCTCTGAATTCCCTGTTAACAACTAACATAATATACACTCACATTGTTAGCAGTAAATTGCAAGATAATACAAGCAAACAAAGAGTCCCTGTTTCAAGGGACTGCTTTGCTGCCTCACCTGATTCTAACTGACCCCTCTTCCCTGACACTCCTAACTGCCTCAGAATGCTCTTGTCCATCAGACACAGTTCTGCACCAACTGCTGAAGATGTGACAGGTTCTAATTCCAGCTCCATGATATCCTCCCAGCAGCCCTAAGAAATACATTTTCGCAGAGAACTAAATATACATGCCACTGTCCAGAGGGACATATGCTAAGTTCTGGTCCCAGCCCCTAGCTGGTCAACCAACCACTGGAGGATGCCTTGTTTAAGATCTCAGCTCAGCTGCAAGTTGTCCATCTCTCTTTTGACCTCATGCTTCCCCTGCCGTCCTGCAGTTAGGAAGCTCTGAAGCACCTTTCCGTTGCCCAACAGGCAAAGGGACTGTGAAATCACAGAAACCCCATCCCCAAGTCCCTCATCAAAAGGTCAGGGTGGCAGGGATTTTGTGTAAAGAGGAGGTTCAACTGTGTAAGCCAGGCAGCCTCTCCATTGGAGGAGAGGCTGATTTCTTCTAAGTGGAACTTTGTGCGTGGACTATTGAGTTAAAAACTGGCTTTCTTTTCTTTGCCTGTAAACTCAAGTACTATATTTGATTCTTCTGGTGTTGTCCCATGCATGTTCTTTCAATCTTATAGTACATCTTCTCTATGTTTTGAAAGCTTCCTGCCTGTCTAGTAAAAGACAAGAGCCAAGAGTTGTTTGTCTCCTTGTTTGCCAATAGACTGTTTTGGCCAAATGCTATAGGATCTGAGTATGACCATTAGCAACTCTTGAAGGAAAGGAGTTGTTTACCAACCACCTGAGAAAGCGTTGCTCTTTTGGAGATCATTTATTTCACAACACTGTCAAATCTGGACAAGAAGCACATTGCTAGAGCAGTGCTCATGCCTTCTGACTAAGTGTTTGGACCCCCTCTGCTTGCATCTGAACAGGCATATTCAGTATTGCCATCTTGTCAAGCTGAAAGGAGGAAAAATCCAGAGGTGCTCCACCATTCCAGAGGACATGACTCCAATTCCCATCGATTGGGGTTTCAGTGGTGTGAGCACCATAGCTCTTTTAAAAAGAGGGCAATTGAAACAATTTAGCCAGCTTTTCTACGGAATCTCCTTATCTGGCACTCTCCTGACACGAGCTGAGAGCATTTCATTGGTGTCTCCATGAACACCTTTGTGTTCATGAGCAGCCCTTGTGAGGTAGGAAGTGTAGCCTCCATTACACAGAGAAAGTTGAGACTTAGGTCATAATAGGGTTACCACTGAAATTTCACACAAATGGAAAATTAAAGTGAATTTCATGGAGAAATGCCAAGAATGTTCAAGGAAAGCCAAGTGAATTCCTAGAATATAACTTTTATATTTCTGAGGGGGTTACTTACAGCCTTATCTCTAAAATTAATCGCTGTTTTGTCCAGAAGGCAGCATCACATGTGAACAGAAGGAGCAATGGACACTCTAAGGGTCCTGGTCCCCTGACCACAGCATCCACAGTTTGGAAATGAGTAGAGACAGAATTTCCTCATGTGCTCTCCCTCCCCGAGACCTAAATATTCACCTAGGGCTTTTGGAGACAGACCTGAGCAAGCTGTTTTGGGGCATTTCGTCCCATCTTGCCTCTTAAGAGGAACCTAAGGAGGTTCTGCAAACCAAGAAGAAGGGCTTGGATCTTTCCCTCAGGGCCAGACGCCCTGCTTCTAAGGTGCACACACACAATCACATGAAGTTGGCATGCTGGAGCATCCAACAAACCCTCACTGACTCTCTCTTTGATCCTCCACTCACACACACACCCCAGTTTCAATCCGCAGATATCCAATGGCTTTTACCAGCAGGCTTCAGTGGGCAGACTTCCACCAGTTTTCCTTCGCTAACATCCACCTGCTTCGTTGCAACTCAGGCCACATATTCACACTTGGCTTCTGAAAGGAGATGGCCACCAGCTTCTGTCCACTCACGTCTGCCAGCTTCCAGCAGGTCAGCTGGTTGATGTCCACCAGCTTCAGGCATGGATAGCCGCCTGCTTCAGGCCACTTCCTTGCCCCTCACTCTGCAAGTTCACATGTGGACTGGCCTTCTCTCTCCAGCCACTGCTCAGATATCACTCCTGCTGCCTCCTCTCCTCCATGTGGTCTCCACCTTCTGGCAGAGCTGGCAGAGACACCCCTGTGCTCAAACGAGGTCACATTGGTTTCATGATGTCATAAAGTTGACCATGTCATAGACGCTCTTGCTTAGAGTAGGGGAGACACACTGGCCTTCCCATCCAACCTCTTCACCTAGTCAGCCATGTTTGGCTGCCAGTATAAAAGTTGTAACCAGAAGCACCAGCTTTACATGCCAACACATCTGCATGCCTGTCTGGCACAATGAATTGTTTCACCCAGAACCCACACACACAAAATGGACATGAGGGCAGAGTTGTCCTGAGGGGGCATGACACACAGTGCAGCCATTGGCTGCCCCCACCCCTTCTGGGCTGTGCCTGTGCACCGATCACTTCTGCAGTGCACTAATTTAGGTTTGCAGACGACACCAAACTTTTCTGAGTGGTAAAGTCCAGAAGTGATTGTGAGGAGCTCCAGAAGATTCTCTCCGAACTGGCAGAATGGGCAGCAAATTGGCAGATGCGTTTCAATATCAATAAATGTAAAGTCATGCACATTGGGGCAAAAAATCAAAACTTCACATATAGGCTGATGGGTTCAAAGTTGTCTGTGACAGATCAGGGGAGAGATCTTGGGGTGGTGGTGGACAGCTTGATGAAAGTGTCAACCCAATGTGCGGCAGCAGTGAAAAAGACTAATTCCATGCTGGGGATCATTAGAAAAGGCATTGGGAATAAGGCAGCTAATATTGTAATGCTGCTGTACAAATCGATGGTTAGGCCACACCGGGAGTATTGTGTCCAGTTCTGGTTGCCGCATCTCAAAAAGGATATAGTGGAAATGGAAAAGGTGCAAAAGAGGGCAACTAAGATCCATAGGCTATGTGTGTCTACTCATAAGAACATAAGAACAGCCCCACTGGATCAGGCCATAGGCCCATCTAGTCCAGCTTCCTGTATCTCACTGAGGCCCACCAAATGCCCCAGGGAGCACACCAGATAACAAGAGACCTGCATCCTGGTGCCCTCCCTTGCATCTGGCATAGCCCATTTCTAACATAAGAACATAAGAACAGCCCCACTGGATCAGGCCATAGGCCCATCTAGTCCAGCTTCCTGTATCTCACAGCGGCCCACCAAATGCCCCAGGGAGCACACCAGATAACAAGAGACCTCATCCTGGTGCTCTCCCCTACATCTGGCATTCTGACTTAACCCATTCCTAAAATCAGGAGGTTGCACATACACATCATGGCTTGTACCCCATAATGGATTTTTCCTCCAGAAACTCGTCCAATCCCCTTTTAAAGGCGTCTAGGCTAGACGCCAGCACCACATCCTGTGGCAAGGAGTTCCACAGACCGACCACGCGCTGAGTAAAGAAATATTTTCTTTTGTCTGTCCTAACCCGCCCAACACTCAATTTGAGTGGATGTCCCCTGGTTCTGGTATTATGTGAGAGTGTAAAGAGCATCTCCCTATCCACTCTGTCCATCCCCTGCATAATTTTGTATGTCTCAATCATGTCCTCCCTCAAGCGTCTCTTTTCTAGGCTGAAGAGGCCCAAACGCCATAGCCTTTCCTCATAAGGAAGGTGCCCCAGCCCCGTAATCATCTTAGTCGCATCTCTAATATCAGGAGGTTGCACATACAAATCATGGCTTGTAACCCATAATGGATTTTTCCTCCAGAAACTTGTCCAATCCCCTTTTAAAGGCATCCAGGCCAGATGCCGTCACCACATCCTGTGGCAAGGAGTTCCACAGACCAACCACACAAATATTTTCTTTAGTCTGTCCTAACTCTCCTAACACTCAATTTTAGTGGATGTCCCCTGGTTCTGGTGTTACGTGAGAGTGTAAAGAGCATCTTTCTATCCACTCTTTCCTTCCCGTGCATAATTTTGAATGTCTCAATCATGTCCCCCCTCAGGCGCCTCTTTTCTAGGCTGAAGAGGCCCAAACGCCGTAGCCTTTCCTCATAGGGAAGGTGCCCCAGCCCAGCAGTCATCTTAGTTGTCCTCTTTTGCACCTTTTCCATTTCCACTATATCCTTTTTGAGGTGCTGCGACCAGAACTGGACTCTCTCCTGATCTGTCACAGACAACTCAGATCCCATTAGCTGTCCCATTGGAGTCAATGGGGCTTACTCCCAGGAAAGTGTGGATAGGACTGGGTCGTAAGGGAACGTGGTCAAAACGAGTGATCCCACTGATCCAATGCAGCATCTTCGTTTCCATGATGCCTAGGCAACATTTGGCGTCTCTTGTTGCCGGCCAGCATTCAGCTCCATAGAGTGCGATTGGCCGGATGACTGTCCAGCACATCTTTGACTTGAAACGGTCACTGATCTTCTGGTTGCAAAGGACACTGGTCATTGTGCGCAACTTTGTCCAGGCTGCATTTATTTGCACAGTGGTCTCGCAGTGTGCTTTACCACAGTTTGTTTCTCCCGTAAATTCCCCCATGGACTATGGAGCACAGATGACATGCAGTTATTTCACTTGCACCTGCATTTATTCACTCTCAAGTTGTTGGATGCACCAACTGCATACCCTCTTTCAATAAGGATCTGAACAAAAATGTGAAATTACCATTTACTGTAATCTAGCTCAGTCAAATACAACACACTATTTAATTACAACAACAGGAAGGAGTTACACTTATAACCCAAGCCTATCCCCTACCATTAACAACAATGCAACCGTTCTGATAGAGCTCACGCTGCATCCACTGGTGGTGGTGGGGAATCAGAGGAGGCTTCCTAGTAGCCTGTGAATCTCTTCAGAAATATGCCAGCTATATAGCTTGCATAAATCTAAGGTGAGAAAGGGGGCAGGGTGGATTTGAAAAGAAGGGATAGGATCCTGGCTCACTCTGGTGACTCACTCCTCCTCCTCCTCCTCCTCCTCCTCTCTGAATTGGAAAAAGAAGCATGTAAAAGCTTCAGTCCTACAGCCCATCCCATCCAGGGATCCAGCGCAGCCTTCAATGTCAAACAGCAGAATGGGTCCATCCCTGCCAGTGGATCTACATGCAAGGAAGGTCTCCAAAGAGTCCAGCCTGGAGTAGTCCAGCCTGGATTTCAGGTGTTCCTAAGAAAAACCACCATTCAGAGCGTGTTACCCTAGTCTTTCCAGAGATGTTTGCGACAGGGACTTGCACTGGCTCAGGGGCAAGCTGCGATTGCTCTGCCCATTCTTCCCAAAAGATTAAGATTTGTTTGAACAAATTTGGCAAAAAGTCAGGTAATTGTAGAGATTTCTGGAAGGCAAAACATGATGTTATTAATGGCCAAATCCTATCTGGGCCTCGTCAGAACCTGTGTTCCAGCAGTGTCAGGTCCTTCATAGTGGTGGCATGAAAGTCGGGCTAGCATCACGCACAGGCAATTATGGCATCACTAGTTACTTCCAGATGGAAGGCCAGATGCAACACAACAAACACCAGTAAGAGAGCTGGGCAGATGAGAGAGCATTTTCAAGAGGTCTCAGAAGGCCACACACACCCTACCCGGCTCTCTGAAGGCCCCTGGACAGGTGCAGGGGCGGTGGGGGGGCAAGGAAGGTGGCGCTGCTCTTGGAAGTGTGGCGCACTGGTGCATTTGCTCCCACGCCCAGGAATACCACTGCAACTATCTCTTTTTCTGCAGCAGCTCACATTTTTCTTAGACTTCCAAATAGTGGCAGTTTCTCTTCCATATAAGCTAACTGAGGTTTGGCTAGAATAATGTTTCCTCTTAATACATGGGGTCAGCATTTTTCTTTTCCAAGTTCAATGGAAGGCACACTTCCACTTGATATTTTGAAAGAATTTGGGTTGTGTTTTTTTTGGTTCTACTTGTTCTTTGAGTTGGATTCCAGAACAAAGTGCATGCATCTTCCTTTCCACTGTGATGGAACCCAGTAAATAGTGGGCATAGACTGGATCTGTACCATATAAGGCCTCCCTACTCTCTGTGGAGCACAGAGAGATAGAGGCATCCAGCAAGATTCCTTAATTTTTCAAGGCATGCTTCATCTCTTGAGTGCCCTGGCCTATAGTTTAGAGCAGTGTTTCTCTAACTGTGGGTTGGGACCCACTAGGTGGGTCATGAGCCAATTTCAGGTGGGTCCCCATTCATTTCAATATTTTATTTTGAATATATTAGACAAATTGCCCCTCTGAAGTCTGCCGCAGGCGAGGTCATCCAGGATCGGGCGCAGCAGATGGAACGCTGGGTGCAGCACTACTCTGAGCTATATTCCAGAGAAAATGTAGTCACCGAAGAAGCACTGAACAACATTGAGTGCCTGCCTGTGCTGGAGGAGCTTGACAGTGGACTAACCCTAGAAGAACTTCACGTGGCCCTGGACTCCCTTGCCTTTGGCAAGGCACCTGGAAAAGACAGCATCCCTGCTGAAGTCCTAAAGTGCTGCAAAGAGATCATCGTCACTGAGCTGCATGAAATCCTCTGTCTTTGCTGGAGAGAAGGTGGAGTACCTCAAGACATGAGGGGTGCAAACATCATCACGCTGTACAAGAACAAAGGTGACAGGTGACTGCAACAACTACTGCGGCATCTCTCTCCTTAGCGTTGTAGGAAAGCTGTTTGCCCGAGTTGCACTAAAGAGGCTCCAGGTACTTGCAGAGAGCATCTATCCAGAATCGCAGCCAACAGGTCCACCACTGATATGGTATTCTCCCTTAGACAACTGCAGGAGAAATGCAGGGAACAACAACAGCCACTCTTTATAGCCTTCATAGATCTCACGAAGGCTTTTGACCTGGTCAGCAGAGACGGCCTCTTCAAGATTCTCCCCAAGATTGGATGTCCACCCAGGCTCCTCAACATCATCAGATCTTTCCACAAGGACATGAAGGGCACTGTTGTCTTTGATGGCTCCACATCAGACGCCTTTGACATCCGAAGCGGAGTGAAGCAGGGCTGTGTTCTTGCGCCAACCTTGTTTGGGATTTTCTTCGCTGTCCTGCTGAAGCAGGCCTTTGGAAGTGCAACAGAAGGCATTTCCGGACCAGATCAGACGGAAAGCTCTTCAACCTCTCCAGACTGAGAGCAAAGTCCAAAGTCCAGCTGAAATGTCTGCGTGACTTCCTCTTTGCCGACGATGCAGCTGTCACTACCCACTCTGCCAAAGATCTCCAGCAGCTCATGGATCATTTTAGCAAGGCCTGCCAAGATTTTGGACTGACAATCAGCCTGAAGAAAACACAGGTCATGGTTCAGGATGTGGACTCACCTCCCTGCATTACAATCTCTGCGCATGAACTGGAGATTGTCCATGACTTTGTGTACCTTGGCTCAACGATCTCCGACACTCTTTCTCTCGATACCGAGCTAAACAAATGGATCGGTAAAGCAGCTACCACGTTTTCCAAACTCACAAAGAGAGTCTGGTCCAACAAGAAGCTGACGGAACATACCAAGATCCAGGTCTACAGAGCTTGTGTCCTGAGTACACTTCTGTACTGCAGCAAGTCATGGACTCTTCGCTCACAACAGGAGAGGAAACTGAACGCTTTCCAAGTGCGCTGCCTCTGTCGCATTCTCGGCATCACCTGGCAGGACAAAGTTCCAAACAACACAGTCCTGGAACGTGCTGGAATCCCTAGCATGTACGCACTGCTGAAACAGAGACGCTTGCGTTGGCTCGATCATGTCGTGAGAATGGATGATGGCCAGATCCCAAAGGATCTCCTCTATGGAGAACGCCCTACAGGTAAGACCACATGCAAGGAAAGCGTCCTACTGGTAGACCACAGCTGTGATACAAGGACATCTGCCAGAGGGATCTGAAGGCATTAGGAGTGGACCTCAACAAGTGGGAAGCCCTGGCCTCTGAGCAGCCCGCTTGGAGGCAGGCTGTGCAGCATTGCCTTTCCCAGTTTGAAGAGACACTTAGCCAACAGTCTGAGGCAAAGAGGCAAAGAGGCAAAGAAGGAAGGCCCATAGCCAGGGAGACAGACCAGGGACAGACTGCACTTGCTCCCAGTGTGGAAGGGATTGTCACTCCTGAACTGGCCTTTTCAGCCACACTAGACGCTGTTCCAGAACCACCTTTCAGAGCGTGATACCATAGTCTTTCGAGATTGAAGGTTGCCAACATGACTGCACTGGCTGCCTACTCATTTATGAGCCCAATTCAAGGTGCTGGTTTTGACTTATAAAGCCCTCCACAACCTTTTCTTGAACCTGGTGCAATGACTCAAGTAATGGGATACTTGAAAAGTATTGAAAAGTGATGAAATAACCCCAGTTGTGTTTTTGTTTTCAAGTTATTTGGCTATAACACTTGCCATATAACAAACAGGTATTTCAACAGTTGGTTTCACTGAATTCTGCATTAAATGACCCATAGAATGATATATAACAATGGTATTTGAAAATACTAAGATCTTCACAATTATGTCCAGTAGTGGTATCACGCCTTTTGAGAGTCCCCCGGACTGCAAGGAGATCAAATCAGTCAATCCTACAGGTAATCAACACTGACTGTTAAAACAAAAACCACAAAGCTGCCAGCAGGTTCCTTATCAGTAAGTAATTAGGATTAAAATAAGAGTTCACTATAACTCCCAGATGTGGGAGTTATAGTGAACAAAGGGCAAAGCCAAATTGGGAGATGTGGTGGGGAGGCAACAAAGAGGAGGCAGTGAAATTAGTTGATTGGTGGTCACTATCGGGAGAGACAAAAGCAGTCCAGAGAGCTTTCTGTTGTGTACAGCTTGATCTTCAAATGCACGCTGGCTGCCGTAAACTATAGTCTCTTTGCGGTGATCTTAGGGTTTTTCCAGGTCCTATCAGGAGTCCTCTGCTGTAATCTGGTGTCTGGTCGAGTCAGCAAATCCCGGGCTACGATCCGCAGGCTAAGAGCCATGGGTGAAGCCCAGGGTTTTAAAGGTACCTGGCAGGTGAAGCGGATGGGCAGGGGCAGCAGCAGGTCCCTCCCCCAGCTAATTCCCCCAGCTCCCCAGACAGCACAGCTCCGGGTTAAAGCTCTCTGACCCGCCACAGTCCAGTCCATGGGGGCCCTGTTCCAACTGCTATGGACTAAAGGAAAACGAAGGCCACTGGAGCTCATAACTCTTTCATCATCACAGGTAGTTTCAACCTCAGCATGCTGAAGCTGTTTAAGAGGGCTTACATTTAAGAGGGCTAACACTTCTCGCTGCTCCGTTCTTGCCGTTAAGTGGTACTGGATGCTTCACCATTGGTCACATTTTATAGATGGTGACCAAACTACACAATCAGTGGAATTGTGTGGTGCAGCTTTTGCTATACTGTGCCACCTGAAACTGCATGTGGCGGTCAGGGGGTTGACCTCAAGTTTGGGACACATTTCTGTGGAAAGGCAGCAAGTTAGATTGGAACTTGCTTGCTCTCTGAGATACTGGTTTATTCTACAAACCAGGGGAGACGTGGTCACCAGCAGGGGAGACCACAGGGGTTCATGCTAACTATATTCAAATGTTTTAAAAGGATTTAATGCTTCAAGAATCCTTTGGTTCAATCATCAGCCTTCAGGCAGAAAGCAGAGTTTGCTAGTGTTTTCTCCGGGTCTTACTCCATTTACCTCTATGGCCAGGGCTTTTGGGGATGAATAGCCTCAAGGGCAAAGGTCGGAAGCGTCAGTACACATCTTCCAGGCAAAGCAAGTCCACACAGCTCTCCTCCCTGCATCCGGGGCAAGTCAGTTCTCATGACAACTTAATGTACTGGATGAGAAGCTCTTCTCTCTTTTGAGTGACCCCTTAACATACTGTACTAGAGAAGTTATTTAGTGTTCTGTGATGTAAAGGTAGGAACCTTCTAATAAGACAATGAACAAGCAATTGTAAAAAAAAAAATCACTATTTTTATTAAGATTTAATACAAGAGTTTGCATTTTAATCCACAGCACATTTGTTGACAGAGCCATTAGTTATTTTATTTTTCTCCGTAAACCGCTTTGTGAACGTTTTTTTTTTAAAAGCGGTATATAAATACTGTTAATAACAATAATAATAATAACAATAATAAAGTCAATTTTATCCAGCAACACTATTGCTAACTTTGTTAGATGGCCAACTTGAGAAGCAACAAGATGGTGGAATGTCACAACTGTTGTCCTTGCAGGAATATGCTGGAGGAGGAATATGCTGTTGGAACTCAGGAGGAATATGCTGTTGAAAGTGTCTTTTAACATATGGGTCAAACATCCTGAACAAATGGAAATGACAAGACTTCTATAATCCCTCCATGCTTTTCTTGAATGAGTCAATGTATGAGTCAATGTAATCACACAAACGTTGGTCACGCAGACAGGCTTGTGCTCTCTCTCTAGTCTCCTGTGCATGGACAAAGCTTTCCAAGACAGAGGTGAGGGTGGAAGCGGCCAGAGACTGCTCAGACTGCCATCCTTGACGTCATGCAGCTGGAGCAACGGTGGCCACCCTAGAAGAATGTTCTATTGCAGGCACGGGGGAGTTGGGCACGCAAGGCAAGAATCCGTAGGGCTGGCAGGCCTGGCTGTGTTTACCTCTGTCCAAGAAATCAGCCAGAGTCTAAATAGACACCAGCTTCTCCTCACCACTGCAGCAAGGACGCCACGGCAATAGCAGCACCCTCTGTCTCCACAAGATTACCCGAGGAAGTAGAGAAAATGGGAGACAAGATAGTCGTTTTCACAAGGCTCTAATTCTTGTGCTGTATTTGTTTATTCTCTCTCTTTTCTACTTTACTTTTTTGTGTGGAAAGAGTTGAAAATGTTGATTGTTTTCTCACTATCTTTCCTCCCCAGTTCAGCTTCAGATTATAAACAGATCTGAGTTTTTAAACCATTCTTCTGATCTCTGCCTCAGTTTCCCCAACTCTCTTTCCTTCCTTCCTTCCTTGATGATGCTCTGCTCTCATCATCCCTTTCACAGTTTCTGACCATCTACCTCTGTTTTATTCCTTCCGTTCTATTTCCCACTATCCCTCTCTTATTCATTCTCCCTTCCAGGATCACACTTTTCTACCGCTTGGCTCTTTTACCCCCTTCCTCCTTTCCAACATCCTCCCTAAATTCACCACCATCATTCTCTTTTATTCCTCCTTCTCTGTGGGGAACTTAATTTGGCCACACTGAGCTCAATTTAGTGCCACATGGCTCCATTTTCTATCTCTCATTACACAGGCCAACACACATTTTGCTTCCTTAAACGTTACACCAATTCCTGGCTAAATGTGGGGTGCCAATTCCCAAAATGGCATCTGTTTTGCCCTATCATGTCTAGTTTTGGAGATATAGTATAGTATAGTGAATGGTTCAAGCAGCTTCCTCATGAGGAAGCCTACAATATGGCTTCCTCATGAGGAGGCTGCTTGAACCATTCACTAATGAGGGTATATTAAATCTCCAAAATAGATGTGATAGGGCGAAACGGATGCCATTTTTAGAATCGGCACCCCAAATTCATATCAAACCACCATAAAGTTTGGGAAAAACTTTTCTGACCCTCAATTTTGTAGGCCTGTGTTATCAGGCTTAATTTGGTCACTATTTACCTGTGTCTTATTTCATTATCAGGATCAAAGTGGCCACACTGAGCTCTTTTTTTCCTTCCTTCCTTTTCACTATCAATCCCTGTTTGGACACTCATTATTTCTCATTGATTTCTTTTTTTCTTTCCCACTAGTTAGCTCTTTTATTGCTTTGTTTTCATAATTTCACTCTCAGGTTCTGTTGGGCCCCTGCTTAATTGTCCGCACAATCCTAACTGCACGTTAGGCTGGCGCAAGTCCCTTTTCACATGTGGGTCAAACTGATTCCTGATCAAATGGAAATGACCCGACTTCATAATCCCTCCACGCTTTTCTTGAATCGGACCAGATGAGTCCATGTAATCACATAAACGTTGGTCCCGTTGACGTGCTCTACATTTTCTCTCTCTAGTCTCTAGTTAAGTCCCTTGCGCCAACCTAGAATGGTCACAAACGTGCCATAAAGCACGTTTGCGCCTCCTCAGGAGGAAGCTGCGCCAGCCCACGGAGGTGCGCCGGCACACAGAGGCTGCATCCAGCCTCCGTAGCAGCTTCCCCCAACAAGTTGCATCGGCCAAGCTCGGCTGACACAGGGGTCTGGGGGGCAGGGAGGAAGCAGGGAGGAGGTGGGTAGGAAGCAGGAGGGAGGCATTCCGGGGTGGGGGAGGGCAGGCAGAGGACAGTCCCGGAGATGGGTGGGGGGAGCAGGAGATGGGGCTATGCCGGATCCCAACCCTGTTCCCTGGGCAGTGCAGAGTGGCTTCAAACTGCTCCACTCTCCTCAGACTCATACAACCTCAGGAGGTGGCACAAGCCCGAGAAGACCCATAGGGGCTGCAGTGGCTTCCACAGAGGTAAGTGGAAGAGTTTCCCCTTACCTTACCCTTACCGAGTTGCATCGGCCAAGCTCAGCTGACACAGGGGTCTGGGGGGGGCAGGGAGGAAGTGGGGAGGAGGTGGGTAGGAAGCAGGAGGGAGGCATTCTGGGGTGTTGGAGGGCGGGCAGAGGACGGTCCCGGAGATGGGTGGGGGGAGCAGGAGATGGGGTTATGCCGGATCGCAGCCCCGTTCCCCGAGCCACAATTAGTTCTCTAATATTCTTCCTTTATCAGACTCAATTATCAGGCCACCACTTATCTGGGTCCAGTGGTGTACCAGGGGGAGGGCAGGGGGACAAATGCCAGAGGGAGCTACGCCTCCAGGGGTGCCACCACCTTTCTATGTCTGGGTGGCACTGGGACCAGCATCACCAGTGCCTGGGTCCTGTTTCTTTTATTTCCTACTTATTTTCTAGATCCTAATTCCACGTTGTCTCGTATGTTATGAGGCTCCAGTTCTCCACACTTTGGTCTCTTTTATTCATCTTGCATTATGAGGCTGTATTTGGCACCACTCAGCTCTCCCATTTCTCCTTTCCCACTGAAAGATCCCTTCTCTTTTCTCCTGCTTTACCTGGTTAAAATGGGCCATCTCTGATCTCTTTTGTATTCCTTCTTTCCTTTCTTACGTGATCTGGCTGAATTGGGTCACACTTTGCTTTCTTCTTTTCCTTCTTACTTTATCAGGCTCAGTTACTCTGAGCTCCAAATCCTAACCAACTTTCCAGTACTGGCATAGTGGTGCCAATGGGCCGTGTGCGGCGTCCTGCAGTTGGGTGGCACTCATGGAGGTCTCCTCAAGGTAAGGGAATGTTTGTTCCCTTACCTTAAAGCTGCATTGCCCTGATGTCAGTGCTGGAAACTGGGATAGGATTGTGCCCTTATTCATTTTTTCTCTTTACCACCAACCTCTCCCCCTCTTTGTTTTATGATATCAGGCTCAATTTGGCCACACTTAGTGCAACTGTATTTGTTTTCTTTCTTACATTTTCAGGCTCTACTTGGCCACTACTTACCTGTGTCCTACCCTGCACACGTCTGATCTTGTCTGATCTTGGAAGCTAAGCAGGGTCAGGCCTGGTTAGTACTTGGATGGGAGACCGCCTGGGAATACCGGGTGCTGTACCATAGACTGAAGGTTGCCAGCCTGTGTCCTATTCCTTTTTTCTCCTCCCCACTGAGCTCTCCCTTATTCCACCATCCCCCCCCCAACTTTATCAGGCTCAGTTTATATAAACTGGGCTCCCATTTCTCACATCTGGCCGTGGGCCCAACATGGAGGCTCTCAATTCTACAGCACCCCAAGGGCTGTCACAGAATGAAGTAGCCCCAGTGCAGAACCCCTTGCCTTACCCAGGGGAAGGGGTCAAATGTTCCCTTCCCCGAGGAGCTACTGGTGGCTGCGGTTGTGTATGGGATGCTGCGGCAACCATTTAAGTGCCACGGCAGACCCGGCGCAATGGGCAGCTCAGGACTGGGCTGTCAGCTCTCCTCTGTAGTTCCTTTTCTTCACTACATTCACAGGCTCCTTTTGGCCATGGCTTTCCTGTATCTTCCTGCTTTTTTTCCTTACATTATCAGGCTCTATTTGGCCACTTCTTCCCTGGGTGTTATTCCTTCCTTTTCCTCCCGTTGAGCTCTCATTTGTTCCTCTTGATAAAGTCAGTTACTGATAAAGTTTTCCCTTTTCAGGCTAACTTAGTCCCTGTACAGCTTCTTTGATAACTTCTAGTCTTCCTTCCTCTATAACAGTGGCTCCTAAACTGTGGGTTGCAACCCACCATTGAGTGTGTAAACTGGGCCATTCCCCCTTAAAGTGAGTGGTCCAGTAATAGGGTCCCCAACAGCACTGCAACAATTGCTGGGTCCCAGCAATATTTGAGTGTGCCTCAATATATGAGTGTACCTTGAGCTGCTGAAGCACCTCACTGTAATTTAGGGTGAAGCACATCTTCCCCCAACCATACAGAGCAGGGCTTCTCATGCCCTGCCAGCAGCCCCACTTTAAGGAAGGAGGGGGAAGCACATCTCCCCCCATTCAAATTGAGCAGGGTTTCTCATGCAATACCAGCACTCTCACTGTAAGGAAGTAACTGATGGGCAAGCACACCTCCGCCCATCCACTTAGAGAAGGGCTTCTTATTCCCTGCCAGCAGCCCCTCTGTAAGGAAGTAACTTAGAGGGAAGCAAGATCTTTTCTTTTCTTTCTGACCCTATCACGCTCTGTTTGGCCACAGGTGGTTCTCTTTTATTCCATCTTTAATCTTCTTAGAATTAAAGAGTTAATTCGGCCACCACTAACCTCTCATTCTGTTTTTTCTTTTTCACTTAATTGTTATCAGCATCCATTTCCCCATACTTAAAATAGTCTCTCTTTTTATTTATTTATTTAATAAAGATATGGGTACAGAAACCAAATATACATTGGGAATTTGCAGAACTGTAGTTATTACCATTTTACAGCACCATAAAAAAACCATTAAATTACTATTCCTCCATTCTATAATGTCAATACCAATTTAACAAATATTTCAATCTAATCTAATCTATAATTATCATGAACATTAATATATTTACTGTCGTCTATTTTGATTTTACTTAAATGACTCATAATCCTTTGTCTATCCATCTGTAAAATGGATTCTGTAATTGCTGTATTATTTCTATCTTATCATCCTTCAATTTTTCAGTTAAGACATCCATTTCAATAATTTCATATAATTTCTTAATCCACATATCTATAATGGGAATTTCTGAGCTTTTCCACATCTGAGCATAGATTAATCTTGCTGCAATAATTGTATACAACAGAATACAAGCAAAGAATATTTTAGAGGAATTATGATGAAATTTTCAGCAAGGAAAAAAAAGAGGGATAATCAACGTATCAAACCCTAAAATTGAAGAAGAAGGAGCAGGAGTTCCAAGAGAACCCATCTAGAGAAGAATTAAATGCTAAAATACAGAGACTTCATCATGAGATTAGAATTATACAAACGGAAGAAATTGAGAAAAAATTAAAACTAATTAAACAGAATTATTTTGAAAATGCAAATAAACCTGGATGATGGCTAGCGCATAGACTGAAAAAAAGAATGACAGAGGAACTTTATAAGCAGTTTGATAGATGAAAATGGAATTGAGAAACATAAATCTTCAGAAGTTAAACTTATAATAGAAAAGTTCTATCAGCAATTATATAAGAAGAATAACATAGATCCTAACTTGCAAAAGGATTATCTATTTAAAAATAATATGCTAAAACTGACATTAGAACAGAAACAAATTCTGGATCAAAAAATTTCCATGCAAGAATTAACAAAAGCAATTAAAAGACAGAAAAATCAGAAATCTCCTGAACCAGATGCAATTCCTGTTGAATACTATAAGATATTTGAAGAGATTATACAATTATAATAATTGACAGAATATGGAGAAATGGCAGGACTGAAGATAAATTATGATAAAATGAAACTACTAGTGAAAAACATTAGAAAACAAGAGAAACAGCAATACAAGAATTTGGTATTAATAATACAAATAAAGTTAAATATCTGGGTATTATCTTAACAGATAAACCCAGTGCATTGATGGAAAATAACTATTTAAAGTTAATGATGGAGATTAAGAATGACTTAAAAAGATGGAATAGATTGAACTTATCATTGTTGGGGAGAATAGCAACAATAAAAACAAACATGTTACCGAAAATACTATTTTTATTCCAGACAATCCCAGTGATATTAAAGAAATCATTTTTCCAAGAATTGAATAAAGTTATGGCCAACTATTTGGCAAGGAAAAAAAGCAAGAGTGAAGATGAAACTATTGCAAGATGCTAAAGAGCGAGCTGGCCTTGGAATGCCTAATTGGGAAATTTATTAATATGCAGCAGCAATGAACTGGATAAAAGACTGGGCAGAATTGGAAAAATCTAGAGAGTTGAAACTAGAATTACATGATCTGCAGATTGGTTTCCATGCCTTTATGATTGATGATAACGCTAAATACCACAGTTACTTTAAACATTTGTTAAGAAGGGCACTGTTATTTGCTTGGGAACAAATAAGATACAAAGTTTATGGGAAAATCCCGAGATGGGTCAAACCACTAGAAATTAATACAAAGCCAATGTGGATACGGGAATCACGAAATAAGAGATATGACGGCTTATTAGACGATAAAGCAGATCTTTATTCAAAAGAAGAGTTATTGGAGAAAGGGATTAAATTGGATTGGCTGACAGAATTACAAGTCAAAACAAGATGGATGGAAGATAAAAACAGAAGGAATTTACCCAGTGGAAACCGAATTTGATAAAATATTCTTATCAAATGAAGAACACTATATTAAGAAGATGTACCAATATTTGTTAAACATGAAAATGGAAGATGAGTCGGTAAAAGAGGTGATGATCCTGTGGGCAAAGAATATTGGACATAATATAACAATGAACAATTGGGAACGGATCAGGAAAAGAAATATGAAGATAATCAGAGCAACAATGATGAAAGAGATTATCTATAGAATCTTTTACCACAGGACAGGCTTGCAAAAATGTATCCTGGTACATGCAATAAATGCTGGAGATGTAAGGAGGCAAAAGGATCTTTTTACCACATGCGGTGGCTCTGTTCGAAGGCAAAAGAATTCTGGAGAAAAGTACCTATGAATATTCAAATTATTTTTAAATGTGTTATACCCTTTGAACCAGAGATATTCCTATTGAATATTTTTCCTGAAAGCTGTAATAATGATACAAGACATATTCTGTTGTATACAATTATTGCAGCAAGATTAATCTATGTTCAGATGTGGAAGAGCTCAGAAATTCCCATTATAGATATGTGGATTAAAAAATTATATGAAATTATTGAAATGGATGTCTTAAGGGTTGAAAGATTGAAGGATGGTAAGATAGAAATAATACAGCAGTGATGGAATCCATTTTACAGATGGATAGACAAAGGATTATGAGTCATTTAAGTAAAATCAAAATAGATGAGAGTAAATATATTAATGTTCATGATAATTATAAATATTTGTTAAATTGGTATTGACATTATAGAATGGAGGAAAGTAGTAAATAATGGGTTTTTTTAGGGTGATGTAAAATAGTAATAACTACAGTTCTGCGAAATCCCTATGTTTTTCCCCTTTGTATTACCTTTAACCCATGTATATTTGTTTCCTGTACCCATATCTTTATTCAATAATAATAAAAAATATATATGAGTGTACCTTGAGCTGCTGAAGTGTCCACGAAGGTCCTGGAGGCTCACAACGCCCTCTGTGCAACTGCACAGTGCTCTGATTGCCGAATGCAGCAAACTGGATTTGAGCTCCATTTGGCAATCGGAGCTCTGTGCAGCTGTGTGGAGGGAGCTGCAAGGGGACTGGGAGCCTCCAGGAACCTGGGGACACTTCAGCAGCCCCCCCAGCTACACTCAAATATTGCTAGGACCCCACGGTGCCACAATTGCTGCAGTGCTGTCGGGTCTTCCCCCTCAATCCTGCCCCGCTCCACCCCTGCAGGGACTTACGAGGTTCCCTACTCCCTGGTAGCAGTTCAGGAACCTCTGCTCTATCAGGCTCAACTTGCCCACACACAGCTCTCCGATAGCCCCTTTTCTTTCTTACATTGCAAACTGATACTTTTCTGTATCTTATTCCATTCTTTTTTTTCAATTTTGGGATTTATTTTATTTCTTCTGCTCTGTCTTACAATATAGGTTGTATTTGGCCATCACTTACATGCCTCTTTTCTCCATTCCCACCATCAAGCTTTCCCTGATTCCTCCTTTTTTGGTACAGGCTCAGTTTGCTCTCTTTTTGTCCTTACTTTCCTTCTTACATCACCAGGCTCTGTTTCACTCCATGTAGCTCCCTTTAATGGCCTCTTTTCTTGATTATATAACCAAGTTCTATTTAGCCACTACTTACTTACGTCTTCCTCCTTTCCCCCCTTTTCCACCGAGATCTCACTTACTTCACCTTCCCCATCCCCCTACATTATCAGGGTCAACCTGACCAGACTCAGCTCTCTTTTGTACTTTCCTTTCTTACACTTTCAGGCTCTCTTTGGCCACCACTCACCTGTGTCTTACTCCTTGCTTTTCTTTCCCACTGAGCTCGCCATCATTCCTCCTTTATTCTCCAACATGATCAAGCTCAAGGTAGCCACACTTAGCTCACTCCTATTCCTTCTTTTCTTTCTGACCATATCATGCTCTGTTTGGTCACAGGTGGTTCTCTTTTATTCCATCTTTAATCTTCTTAGATTTTAAGGGTTAATTTGGCCACCACTCACCTCTCATTCCATTTTTTCTTTTTCACTTAATTGCTATCAGCATCCTTTTCCCCACACTTAAAATATTCTTTCTTCAATCATTTTTTTTTCTCTCCCTCAAGACTCTCCCTTATCCTTCTTTTTGGTAAGATCAGACTCAATTTGATGACCACTTAACTCTGTCTGTTCTAGCTTACATTATCAGATGATATTTGGCCTGTACAAACCTGTGTGTCATTACTTTTTTCCCTTTCCCAATGAGTTCTCCATTATTCCAACTTTCATTCCCTAGGTCAGTGGTTCTCAAACTGGTGGGTCGCAACCCACCAATTCGTATTAAGTTCCCCTGTCCCTTTAAGGGGCTGGGGAAGGAGGAGGCAGCAACATGATCACCATGATCGCATCACTATGGGAGTTGAGGGGGGTGATTTACTCATACAGGGCTTCAGGACCTGAAGAGGAGGAGATGTGGGGAGCCCTCTGCAGGGCAACCCGAGGCTTGGAACATTCAAAAAAAGCAAGTGCAAACCACTTCCTGTTTCCAGGAGGTTCTTTGCAATAGCTTGTTTAGAACATTTCAAACCTCGGGGAGCCCTGCAGAGGCTCAACTTCCTGCAACATCCTCCTGCACCTCCTGCAACATCCTGCAGCCCTGTGTGAGTAAAAGCACCCCCTCCCCCCCTTAGCAACACAATTCTGAGAATCCTGCCCTCGTCCCTCCCCTGCAAAAACTTACTTGGGAGTAAATGTCCCTAAAAGTTTGAGAAACACTGCCCTAGGTTATCAGGATCCTAGGTAATCAGGTCCTCCCCAGGTGGGGACAGGGCCTCCAGCAGGAACAAGAGGGAGCTCCAACACATTAATTCTCACACCTTTGCTTCTGCGGGAGCCAGGAGTGAGACAGTTGCCAGAGGGGGTGGGTCTTCCGCATCGGGCAGTGACCCTCAAAATGGAGAGATGGCCAAGTGTCGGGAGGAGCGGTTTAGATTAGGTGGCCACTGGGGAATGCTTTGGGACAAGCTGGCCTGTACAAGACGGAAGGGCTTCACCTGAACCAAAAATGGAACCAGACTGCTGGCACATAATAATGAAAAGGTGGCAGCCCATCTTGGGGGACTCCATATAAAAGTACTTTTATGCCAATGCCTGAAGTCTCTGAGCAAAGATGGCAGAACAGGAATGTTTGGTGTCCAGGGAAAACATTGACATAGTGGGCATAAGAGAAACCTGCTGGAATGCAGAGAACAAGTGGGATACTGCAGTTCCAGGCTATAAATTCTCTAGGAGGGACGGGGGGCATGTTGGAGGTGAGGTGGAAGGGGTAGAATCCATGAAAGTAGAGAATGAACGCAGGTCCAACACCACAGAATCGCTGTGACTTAAATTACAAGGCTTGAGGAGCAATGTAATACGGGGGGCATGCTGTCACGCTCTGGACCCAAAACCTGAAGGAGAACATGAAATGGGGAAACAGAGCAGGGAAGTGTTGAGGAGAGACTGAGTTGTAATAATGGGAGACTTCAAGTACCCTCACATCGATTGGGTCAATTGGGGCTCTCATCATGAAAGAGAGACCGGATTTCATGACATACCAAATAACTGGGCATTAGAGCAGTTAGTCAAGCAGCACCCCAGAGGATAGATGAACTCTAAATTCAATCTTGTGTGGTGCTAATAGGAGGAAGGATGTTTCCCCCCATTCAAAAAGAGCAGGGCTTCACTTCCGCTGCCAGTAGACCCCCAGCAAAAAGGAACTTAAGAGGAAACCCAAACCCCCCCCCCATTCAAATAGAGGAGGGTTTCTTATTCCCTGCCAGGAGTACCCCTGTAATGACATAACTTAGGCTGAAGCATATCTCCCTCCACTCACTAGAGAAGGGCTTCTCGTCCCCTTGCTAGTAGCCCCAGAGAAAAACAAACTTAGGAGAAAATGCATCTCCCTCCATTCAAACAGAGCAGGGCTTCTCGTTCCATGCCAGCAGCCCCTCTGTAAGGAAGTAACTGAGGAGGAAGTATATCCCCCCCTTTCAAATAGAGGAGGGCTTCATACTCCCTGCCAGGAGGGACCCCTGTAAGGACACAACTCAGGAGGAGGCACATCTTCCCCCATTCAAATAGAGCAGGGCTTCATATTCCCTGCTAGGGCCCCCCCCTGTAAGGACGTAACTTAGGAGGAAGCATATCGTCCCCCATTACAATCGGGTAGGGCTTCTTATTTCCTGACAGCACCCCCCATTCAGGACGAAACTTAGGAGGAAGCACATCTCCCCCATTCAAATAGAGCAGGGCTTCGTATTCCCTTGCCAGCGCCCCTGTAAGGAAGTAACTTCGGAGGAAGCACATCTTCACCCATACAAATAGAGCAAGGATTCTTGTTCCCTGCCAGCAGTACTCCCCTAAGAAAGTAACTAAGGAGAAGGTATATCTCCCCCCATTCAAATAGAGCAGGGCTTCATGTTCCCTGAAAGGAGCCCCCATGCAAGGAGGCAACTGAAGAGGAAGCACATTTCCTCCCATTCAAATAAAGCAGGGCATCTCATTCCCTGCCAGCAGCCCCCCTGTAAGGAAGTAACTTAGTAGTAAGCACATCTTCCACCATTCAAATAGAGCATGTATTCATATTCCCTGCTCGGAGCCCCCTTGTAAGGGCGTAACTTAGGGAGAAGCATATCTCCCCATATTCAAATAGAGGAGGGCTTCTCCTTCTCTGTCAGCAACCCTCCATGTCAGGATATAACTTCTGAGGAAGCACATTTCCCCCTATTCAAATGGAGCAGGGCTTCTCCTTCTCTGCCAGCAGAACCCCTGTCAGGAAGTATCCTTGGAGGAAGAATATCTCCCCCATTCAAATAGAGCAGGGCTTCTTATTCCATGCCAGAAGCCCCCATGTATGGACGTAACGTAGGAGGAAGCACATCTCCCTCCATTCAAATAAAGTAGGGCTTTACGTTCCCTGCCAGCAGCCCCCCCGTCAGAAAGTAATTAAGGAGGAAGCACATCTCCCTCCCATCCAAATAGAGCAGGACTTCTTATTCCCTGCCTGCAGCCCCTCGATGAGTAAGTAACATAGGAGGAGGCACATATCCCCCCACTCAAATAGAACAGGGCTTCTCTTCCCCTGCCAACAGCCCCTCTGTAAAGAAGTAACATAGGAGGAAGCACATCTCCACCCATTCAAATAGAGGTCGGCTCCATATTCCCTGCCTGGAGCCCCCCCTGTAAGGGCATAACTTAGGAGGAAGCATATCTTCCCCCATTCAAATAAAGCAGGGCTTCTCGTTCGATGCCAGCAGCCCCCCAGGAAGGAAGTAACTTATGGGGAAGCACATCTTTCCCCATTCAGAAAGAACAGGGCTTCTTATTCCCTGCCAGCACCCCGCTGTAAGGAAGTAATTAAGAAGGAAGCAAATCTCCCCCTATTCAAATACATGAGGGCTTCTCATGCCCTGCCAGCATCCCCCATGTAAGGAAGTAACTTAGAAGGAAGCAGATCTCCCCCCATTCAAATAGAGCAGTGCTTCATGTTCCCTTTGAGCAGCAACCCTATCAGGAAGTAATTTAGGAGGAAGCACATCTTCCCCCAGGGCTCCATATTCTCTGCCTTGAGCCCCTCCTGTAAAGGCATAACTTAGGAGAAAGCACATTTTTCCCCATTCAAATAAAGCAGGGCTTCTCCTTGGATGCCAGCAGCCCCTCAGGAAGGAAGTAACTTATGGGGAAGCACAACTTGCCACATTCAAATACAGCAGGGCTTCTTATTCCCTGCCAGCAGCCCTTCTGTAAGGAAGAAACTCAGGAAGAAGCACATCTCCCCCCATTCAAACAGAAGAGGGCATCATATTCCCTGCTAGGAGCCCCCCTGTAAGGACATAACTTAGGAGGAAGCATATCGTCCCCCATTAAAATCAGGTAGGGCTTCTTATTTCCTGCCAGCAGCCCACCATTCACGAAGAAACTTAGGAGGAAGCACATCTCCCCCCATCCAAATAGAGCAGGGCTTTGTATTCCCTTGCCAGTGCCCCTATAAGGAAGTAACTTAGGGGGAAGCAATCTTCCCCCCTTTTAAATACAGCAGGGCTTCTCTTTCCCCGCAAGAAGACCTTCTGTAAGGAAGTAACACCTCCCCCATTTAAATACAGCAGGCCTTTTCAATCCTGCTAGCAGCCCCTCTGTAAGAAAGTAACTTAGGTAGAAGCACATCTCCCCCCATCCAAATAGAGCAGGGCTTCTCATACCCTGCCAGCAGGAACACGCTAAGTAAGTAACTTAGGGGGAAGCACATATTCCCCCATCCAAATAGAGCAGGGCTTCTCATACCCTGCCAGCAGGAACATGCTAAGTAAGTAACTTAGGGGGAAGCACATATTCCCCCATCCAAATAGAGCACGGCATCTCATTCCGTGCAAGGAGTCTCTCTGTACGGTAGTAATTTAGGGGGAAGAACATCTCCCCCCATCCAAATTGAGCAGGGTTTCTCATTCCGTGCCAGCAGCCCCACTGCAAGGAAGTAAATTGGGGGAAGCACATCTCCCCACATCCAAATAGCACAGGGCTTCTCAATCCATGCCAGCAGCCCCTCTTTACAGATGTAATTTACGGGAAAGCACATCTTCCCCCCACTCAAATAGGGCAGGGCTTCTCATTCTCTGCCAGCAGCCCCACTGCAAGGAAGTAAATTTGGCGTAAGCATGTCTCCCAACTTCCAAATAGAACAGGGCTTCTCAAGACTGCGAGGAAGCGGCTCAGGGGGGAGCATATCTCCTCCCATCCAAACAGAGCAGGGTTTTTCAGTCCCTGTCAGCAGCCGCACTGTAAGGAAGGATCTTAGGGGGAAGCACATTTCCCCCTATCCAAATTGAGCCTGGCTTCTCATTCCCTGGCAGCAGCCCCTCTGGAAGGAAGTAACTTAGGGGGAAGCACACACCCCATTTCAATAAAGCAGGGCTTCTCAATCCCTCCCATCAGCCCCTCTGGAAGGTTGGAACGTAGGGGGAAGCACACATCCCCCATTTATATACAGCAGGGCATCTCATTCCCTGACAGCCGCTCCGCTGTTAGGAAGTAACCCACCGCTCGCTCACTCACACACACACATCCCACACACATCCCACACACTCCCCCCACACTCACTCACACAGTCACACTTACCCACACCCACCCTCTCACACACGCACCCCACACTCTCTCACACGCACCCCACACCCATCGCTTGCTCACTCATACACACACACCCTACACTCCCCCACACTCACTCACACAGTCACACTTACCCACCCCCACCCCCACCCTCTCACACACACACCCCTCTCTTACTCCCACACCCTCACACGCACCGCTCCCACACACCCACACACTACCCCCACACTCACTCACAGTCACAATTACCCACACCACCCTCTAACACACACACACCACACTCACTCTCAAACCCCACACCCACTGCTCGCTCACTCACACACACACCCCACACATTCCCCCACACTCACACACACTTACCCACCCCCACCCTCTCACACACACACCCCACACTCACACTCACACACACCCCACAATCACACTCACCCCCCACATCCACCTCTCACTCACTCACACACACACACCCCACACACTCCCCACACACTCAGTCACACTTACCCCCACACCCACCCTCTCACACACATACCCCACACTCTCTCACACCCCCATAACCACTGCTCGCTCACTCATACACACACACCCTACACTCCCCCCACTCACTCACACAGTCACACTTACCCACCCCACCCTCTCACACTCACACCCTACACTTACTCGCACCCCCCACACCCACCGCTCACTCACTTACACACACACAACCCACACACTCCCCCCACACTCACACAGCCACACTTACCCACCCCCACCCTCTCCCACACACACCCAATACTCTCACACCCCCCACACCCACCGCTCGCTCACTCTCACACACCCCACACACTCCCGCAACACTCACTCACAATCACACTTACCCACCCCCAACCTCTCACACACACACCCCACACTCACTCTCAAACCCCACACCCACCGCTCGCTCACTCACACACACACCACACACGCCCCCCACACTCACTCACAGTCACACTTACCCATCCCTACCCTCTCATACACACACCCCACACTCACTCTCACACCCCGACACCCACCGCTCGCTCACTCACACACACACCCAACACTCCCCCACTCTCACTCACACTTACCCACCCCCACCCTCTCACACACACACTCCACACTCACTCTCACACCCCCACACCCAGATCCCACACACTCCCCCCACTCACTCAGTCACACTTACCCACCCCCACACCCACCCTCTCTCACACACACCACACTCTCTTACACCCCCCACACCCACCACTCGCTCACTAATACACACGCACCCCACACTCCCCCCACACTCACTCACACAGTCACACTTACCCACCCCCAGCCCCACCCTCACACACACACCCCACACTTACTCCCACACCCCCACACCCACCGCTCCCACACACACCCCCACACTCACTCAGAGTCACACTTACCTATCTCCACCCCACCCTCTCACACACACCCCTCACACTCACTGCTCACTCACTCACACACACACACCCCACACACTCCCCAAACACTCCCTCACAGTCACACATTCCCAACCCCACCCTCTCATACACACAACCCACACTCACTCTCACACCCCACACTCACCGCTCGCTCACTCACACACACACCCCACACATTCCCCCAAAACACACACAATCACACTTACCCACCCCCACCCTCTCTCACACACACACCCCACACTCACTCTCACACCCCCACACCCACCGCTCGCTCACTCACACACACACACCCCACACACTCCCCCCACACTCACTCACACAGTCACACTTACCCACCCCCACACCCACCCTCTCACACACACACCCCACACTCACTCACTCACTCACCCCACATTCACTCACACTCTCTCTCACACACACACATGCACACCTACTCACACACACTCTCATTCCATGCCAGTACCTTCACTGTAAGGAAGTAACTTAGGGGGAAGCAAACTTCCCCCCTTTTAAATACAGCAGGGCTTCTCATTCCCTGCCAGCAGCCCGTTTGTAAGGAAGTAACTTAGGGGGAAGCACATCTCCCCCATCCAAATAGAGCAGGGCTTCTCATTCCATGCCAGCAGCCCCTCTGTTCGGAAGTAACTTATGAGGAAGCTCATGTCCCCCCATCCTAATTGAACAGGACTTCTCATTCCCTGCCAGCACCCTGTCTGTAAGGAAGTAACTAAGGGGTAAGCACATTTCTCCCCATCCAAATAGAGCAGGGCTTCTCATGCCCAGCCAGCAGCCCCACTGTATGGAAGTAACACTTGGGGAAGCACATGTCCCCCTTTGCAAATAGAGCAGGACTTCTTATTCCCTGCCAGCATCCCCACTGCAAGGAAGTAAATGAAAGGGAAGCACATCTGCCAGCAAGCCCACTGAAAGGAAGTAATGCCACATATCCCCCATCGCAACAGAGCAGGGCTTCTCATGCTCTGCCAGCAGCCGCACTGTAACGATGTAACTTAGGGAAAGCACCCTCTCCCCCCATCCAAATATTACAGGGAATCTCAATCTTTACCATCAGCCCCCTATAAGTAAGTAACTTAGGGGGAAGCAAACTTCCCCCCTTTTAAATAGATCAGGGCTTCTCTTTCCCTGCCATCATCCCCTCTGTAAGGAAGTGACATACAGAAGTGTTTCCCCCGTTTAATTACAGCAGTGTTTTTCGATACTGCTAGCAGCCCCTCTGTAAGGAAGTAACATAGCTGGAAGCACTTCTCCCCTCATCCAAATGGAGCAGGGTTTCTCATACCCTGCCAGCACAACACTCTAGGAAGTAACTTAGGGGGAAGCACATCTCCCCCCATTTAAGCAGGGCTTCTCGGTCCGTGTCAGCAGCCCCTCTGTATGGAAGTAAAGTATGGGGAAGCACATCTCCCCCCATCCTAATAGAGCAGGGCTTCTCATTCCCTGCCAGCACCTTCACTGTAAGCAAGTAACTTAGGGGGAAGTACATCTCCCCCCATCGAAACAGAGCAGGGTTTCTCATTCCCTGCCAGCAGCCCCACTGCAAGGACATAAATTACGGTGAAGTACATCTCCCCCCATTTAAATAAAGCAGGGCTTCTCATTCCCTGCATGTAGCTCCTATGTAAGGAAGTAATTTAGGGGGAAGCACATCTTCCCCCATGGAAATAGAACAGGGCTTCTCATTCCCTGCCAGCAGCCCCTCTGGAAGGAAGTAACTTAGGGGGAAGCACATTTCCCCCCCATCCAAATAGGGCAGGGCTTCTCATTCCCTGCCAGCACCTTCACTGTAAGCAAGTAACTTAGGGGGAAGCACATCTCCCCCCATCGAAACAGAGAAGTTTTCTCATTTCCTGCCAGCACCTTCCCTGTAAGGAAGTAACCAGTGGTGGGATTCAAATAAATTAACAACAGGCTCTATGTCCTTATGACCATTTTAAGACATATGAAAGGCAACGGGACTTCAAAGGTAAGTTATTGAAAGCAGGCAAGGCTGCAAAGGGGTTAGAGGGGGCCATGGGTGTCTGGATAATTGATGGGAATACTGGGGCCCGTCCCAGTATGGACCATGCGGTCAGCCACTCCCTCACTGGCCAGCAGAAGAAAAGGTGGGCATCACTTCTGATCATCCCCAGATTGAGGGCCCAATTCTCTTCAATTTTCCAGCACTGATGCAGCTGTGCCAAAGGGGTGGGTGCTGCGTTCTGTGGTGGGGAGGGCAGTCATGGAGGCCTCCAGAAGGTAAGGGAATGTTTGGTCTCTTACTTCAGGGCTGCATCAGTGCTTTCCATCCTCACAGCAGGAGGGAAAGAGGCGGCACACACACACACCCCACACTCACTCACACGCACTCAGACTTACCCACACCCACCCTTTCACACACACACCCCACACTCACACTTACACACCCCACACCCACCGCTTGCTCACTCACACACACACACACCCCACACTCACAGTCACCCACCGCCACACGCACCCTCTCACACTCACACCCCACACTCACACTCTCACACCCCACACCTGCCGCTCACACACACACCCAACACACTCCCCCCACTCTCACTCACACGGTCACACATACCCACCCCCACCCCTACCCTCTCACACATACAACCCACACTCACACTCCACACACCCAACGCTCGCTCACACACATGCACCCCACACTCTCCCCCACTCACACACAGTCACATTTACCCACCGCCACACCCACCCTCTCACACATACACCCTGTTCAAACCCCCCAGACTCGCTCTCACACACACAGTCACATTTACCCACCGCCACACCCACCCTCTCACACACACACACCACACTCACACTCTCACACCCCCACACCCACCGCTCACACACACCCCACACACTCCCCCCACTCTCACTCACACAGTAACACTTACCCACCCCCACACCTACCCTCTCACACACACAACCCACTCACACTCTCACACACCCCACACCCACCAATCTCTCACACACATGCACAATCCCCCACTCACTCACACGCAGTCACTTACCCAACCCCACGCCCACCCTATCACACACTCCCCACACTCACACCCCCACACCCACCACTCCCACACACATCCCACACACTCCCCGAACTCACTCACAGAGTCACACTAACCCTCTCACACCCCAAACTCACACTCTCACACCCCCACACCCACTGCTCGCTCACACACATGCATCCCAAACACTCCACCCAGACTCACTCACACAGTCACTTACCCACTCCCACCCCCACCCTCTCACACACACACCCCACACTCACTCTCAAACCCCACACCCACCGCTCGCTCACTCACACACACCCCACACATTCTCTCCACATTCACTCACACACCCACCCCCACCCTCTCACACACACCCCACACTTACACTTTCACTCCCCCACACCCACCGCTCACTCTCACACACATACACACCCCACACACTCCCCCCACACTCACTCAGTCACACTTACCCACACCCACCCTCTCACACACACACCCCACACTCACTCTCAAACCCCACACCCACCGCTCACTCACTCACTCACAGACACACACCCGACACTTTTCCCCACACTCACTCACAGTCACACTTACCCACCCCCACCCTCTCATACACACCCCCACACCCACCACTCGCTCACTCACACACACAACCCACACATTCCCCCACACTCACTCACAGTCACACTTACCCACCCCCACACCCACCCTCTCACACACACACCCGATATGCACACACTCACTCACTCATTCGCCCCACATTCACTCACTCTCTCACACACATACGCACATCCACTCACACACAATCACACCCAGAGGGAATGAATGAGGCACTACCATGATGATGCTCCTCCTGCGAGGGGCGGCCTGGGCGGCTTCAAGGAGCCCCACTTTGGGGTCTGCGGCGGTTGGAACTGCCAGGCTGCCGCTGCTGGGAAAGCACTCGGCGGCAGTGGCTCCGGCCTGCGAGACTCCGCTCCTGCGCTCGTGTCTCCTCTCCGCGGGCACCTCCGAGGCTCCGTCGAGCTTTCGCCCAACAAAGCCCGGGCGCTGCAACTCTCTGAAGTGCATGCGTAGCCCCGCGTGGCCGTGAAGTTTGTCCTGTGAGCAGCTTAGCAAAAGTTTCGCAGAACCCTAGCTACATTAGGTACGGGTTCTACAGAAGCAGTGTAAACTGGCTGAATCCCACCACTGGAAGTAACTTGGGAGGAAGCACATCTCCCCCCATCCAAATAGAGCAGGGCTTCTCATGCCCTGCCAGCAGCCCCTCTGTAAAGAGGAAACTTAGAGGGAAGCACATCTCCCCCCCATCCAGACAGAGCAGGCCCTCTCATTCCCTGCCTGCAGCCCCTCTGAAAGGAAGTAACTTAGGGGGAAGCACATCTCCCCCCATCCAATTAGAGCAGGGCTTCTCATGCCCTGCCAGCAGCCCCTCTGTAAAGAGGAAACTTAGAAGGAAGCACATCTTCCCCCCCCATCCAGACAGAGCAGGACTTCTCATTCCCTGCCAGCAGCCCCATTGTAAGGAAGTAACTTAGGGGGAAGCACATGTCCCCCCATCTAAATAGAGCAGGGCTGCTCATGCCCTGCCAGCAGCCCCTCTGTAAAGAGGAAACTTAGAAGGAAGCACATCTTCCCCCCCCCATCCAGACAGAGCAGGACTTCTCATTCCCTGCCAGCAGCCCCACTGTAAGGAAGTAACTTAGGGGGAAGCACATGTCCCCCCATCTAAATAGAGCAGGGCTGCTCATGCCCTGCCAGCAGCCCCTCTGTAAAGAGGAAACTTAGAGGGAAGCACATCTCCCCCCCCCATCCAGACAGAGCAGGCCCTCTCATTCCCTGCCTGCAGCCCCTCTGAAGGGAAGTAACTTAGGGGTAAGCACATTTTCCACCCATCCAAATAGGGCAGGGCTTCTCATTCCCTGCCTGAAACCCTCTGTAAGGAAGTAACTTAGGGAGAAGCTCATCTCCCCCCGTCCAAATAGTGCAGAGCTCCTCATTTCCTGCCAGCAGCCCCTCTGTAAGGATGTAATTTAGGGGAGGCAAAGCTCCTGCCATCCAAATAGAGTAGGGTATCTCATTGCCTACCAGCAGCCCCACTGTAAGGACGTAACTTCGGGGGAAGCACATCTCCCCCCATCCTAACAGAGCAGCGGTTCTCATTCCCTACCAGCAGCCCCACTGTATGGAAGTAGCTTAGGGGGAAGCACATCTCCCCCCATTCAAACAGAGCAGGGCTTCTCTTCCCCTGCCTGGAGCCCCCCAGCAAATAGGAAATTGGGAGGACACACGTCTTCAAATAGAGCAGGGCTTCTTATTCTCTGCCAGCTGCCCTTTTGTAAGGATGTAACTTAGGAGGAAGCACATTTGCCCCTATGCAAATAGCACAGGACTTCTTATTCCTTGCCAGTAGGCTCCTTGTAAGGACGTAACTATGGAGGAAGCACTTCTCCCCCTATTCAAATTGAGCAGGTCTCCTCATCCCCTGCCAGCAGTCCCCCTGTAAGTGTGTATGTAAGGAGGAAGTATATCTTCTTCCCCCCATTGCAATAGAGCTGGGCTTCTTGACCCCTGCCAACAGCCTCCCTACAAGAATGGAACTTAGGTTGCCACACACCTGCTCTCATTCAAAAAGAGCAGGGCTTCTTATACCCTGTCAAATGCTCCCATGTAAGGAAGTAAATTAGGAGGAAGCACATCTTCCCCCATTCAATTAGAGCAGGGCTTCTGGTTCTCTGCCAGCAGCCCCCTTGGAAAACGGAACTTAGGAGGAAGCAGGTGTCATCCCATTCAGATAGTCCAGGTCTTCTCAAAGCACAAGATGTAGTGATGGCATCTGACCTAGATGCCTTTAAGCGGGAATTGGACAAATTTCTGGAGGAAAAGTCCATCAACGGTTACACGCCATAATGAATATGTGCAACCTCCTGATTTTAGAAGTGGACTATGTCAGAATGCGAGGTGCAAGGGAGGGCACCAGGATGCAGATCTCTTGCTGGCTTGTGTGCTCCCTTAGGCATCTGGTGGACCACTGTGAGGTACAGGAAGCTGGACCAGATGGGTCTAAGGCCTGATGCAGTGGGGTTGTTCTTATGTTCTTATGCTGCATCATCAATGGGTTTATGGTACGTTCATGACAGCTGGCAGCTGGCACAAGGAACTTTTGCCAATTTGGGGGTTTGGATTGCCCTGTTTTATTCCTTCTTATATATCAACCTCAACTTGGCTTGCACATACCTTTGTTTTACTGGGTTTTTTCCCTTTCCCACTAGGCTCTGCCTTATTCCTCCTTTTTTGGTCTGTTACCAGGCTCATTTTGCCACTGCTTAGCTCTCTTGTATTTTCTTCCTTACATTATCAGGCTCTATTTGGTCAGTACTTCCCTGTTTCACTCTTATTCCATTTTATTTTTTTGCCTCCCACTGAGCTCTCCCATATTCCTCCATTTTTTTCCTTGCTTAGGGCACAATCCCATCCAACTTTTCAGCGCTGATGCACCTTCAGTGCAGCCCCATGATAAGGGAACAGCCCCATGATAAGGCCTCCTTCTCCATGACTGCCCCACCATCATGAGCCCAGTTGGCACAGCCGCAACAGCACTGGATAGGATTGGGCCCTTAATCAGACTAGTGTAGTCCATGTATAACTTCTTTAATAACTTTTCCTTGACTCTGTAAGGCTCAACTTGCCACGCTGAGCACTCTTCCTCCCCCCTTCTTTCTTACATTGCCAGGTCCAGTTTGCCCACCACTCATCTGTGTCATTCCCTTTTTTTCCTTTCCCACCACCGACCTCTTCCTTATTCCCCCCTTCATATTTTATCAGGCTCAACACAGTCATGCTTTGCTGTCTTCTATTGCTTTCCTTCCTTCTTACATCATCAGGCTCAATTTCGCCACATGTCGCTCCTTGTCATTCATTCTATTCTTTCTTATATGATCAAGCTCTGTTTGGCCTCCTTCCCACTGAGCTGTCTATCAGACTCAACTTGGCCTAACTTAGTTTTATTTGGAATTTCTTTCTTTCTCAGGCCTAAGTGGCTACCACTTACCTGTGCCTTTCCCACCTATTTTCCTACCCTACCACTGAGCTCTCCTTTATTACTCCTTTTCTCCCTATACCAGTGATATCCAAACTTTTTCAGTTGGTTGCTCCCTTGATCTACTGGGTCATTAGCTGAGAATCCCCATTAGGGCTACAATCATATACCTTGTATATGGTGGCAGGTTTTTCCCAAGGATTCAGTGGCTGCCCCGGCTGTTTTCCATGGCTCCCATGGCTCACAGCTTGGGAACCACTGCCCTATATTATCATACTCAGCTCTCTTTTATTCCACCTTTTCTTTCCTCCATGATCAGGTTCATTTTGCCACCACTTATCTGTGTCTTATTCCTTTTTGTTAAGTCCCAAAACTGACTTCTCCCTTATTCCTCCTCTTTTTTCCTCCTACTCCACATGGTTCAATTTGGCAACCTCTCAGCTCACACTAATACCTTAATTTCTTCCTTACACTCTCAGGCTCTGTTTGGTCACCACTTACCTGTGCTTTATTCTTTGTTTTTCTTTCCCACTGATCTCTCCATTATTCTTCCTTTATTCACCGGCATTATCAAACTCAAGCTGCCCCCACTCAGCTCACTCCTATTCCTTCTCTTCTTTCTTATTGTATCACACTCTATTTGGCCACAGGTGGCTCCCTTTTATTCTGTCTTTTCTTTCTTAATTGTCAGGGTTACTTGGCCACTACTTACCTCTCATTCAATTTTTTCCCCTTGCCCACATTTTCCCCATTTTATCAGGATCTATTTTGCCACACTTAACTCTCTTTTATATCATTAGGTTGTATTTGGTTACTACTTACTTGTGTCCTATAACTTTTTTCCTTCCCAACCGAACTCTTAAGCATTCCTTCTTTCTTTTTTACACTTTGCAGCCTCAATTTGACCTGTACGTACCTGGGTCTTATTACCCTTTTTTCCTGGGCTCTCCCTTATTCCTTTCTAAAATTTACTTTTTGTGTCTTATTAGACTCAGTTTGGCCACTACATATGTCCTTTTATTTCTTTCCTAGTAAGCTCTCCCTTATTCCAAAGGTTTCCTTCCACAATCAGACTCAGGACACCAGGATGCAGGTCTCTTGTGGTCTTGTGTACTCTCTGAGGCATTTGGTGGGCCGCTGTGAGATACAGGAAGCTGGACTAGATGGGCCTATGGCTGATCCAGCGGGGCTGTTCTTTTGTTCTTATCCTAACCAGTGCATGCTGGCTTACCGCCAGCACGCACTGTCACAAATGTGCCATTAGGCATGTCTGCAGCCCTTGGTGCTGGTCCAGCACCAGCACTGGGCTAGTGGCAATGGACTGCCACTGCACCGCTGCTCCACTGTTGTGCGGACCATCAGGTGGTGGAGAGGTATCTGGGGCCTGGGGGGAGGTGGGGAGGAGGCAGTCTGGGGGGGAAACGGGGGGAGGGTGGGGACAGGCAAGCCAGGGAGTTAGTGGGGCGGGAAGGAGGTGGGACAGGTGGAGCTTTGCTCCACTGGATCCTGAGCCTCTGTGTTGGACCACTAGCCTGATATGGGGACCCTCGATTGCGGGGCTACTCGCCTTACCTAGGGGAAAGGGACGAAAGTCCCCTTCTCCCGAAGAGCCACCGGTGCTACCCAGGTTGCACTCAGGATGCAGCAACAGCCATTTTCGGCACTGCTGCTGTGCACTGGGCAGCTCAGGATTGGGCTGTCAGATTGACCATGCTTGGCTCTTTTCTATTCCTTACTTTCTTTCTTACAAACTCAAGCTGAATGTGGTCAAACACTTGTGGTCAAAGCTGAATTCCTTTATTTCCTACGGAGCTCTCCAATATTGCTCCATTTTCCCCTACATTATCAGGCTCAAATTTATCCATGCTTAGCTCCCTTCTACTCCTTTCTTGTTTCATACATTAGAGGCGCAATTCTAACCAAATTTCCAGCACTGGCATAGTTTTGCTCAGGGGGCGTGTGCTGCATCCTGCAGTTGGGAGGGCAGTCATGGAGGCCTCCTCAAGGAAAAGTAATGTTTGTTCCTTCACCTCAGAGTTGCATTGCCATGACCTCGGTGCTGGAAAGTGGGTTAGGGTTGCGCCTTAAGAAGCTCATTTGGGCCACACTTATCTCTCTTTTATGCCTTCCTTTCTTTTTTACATTAGGAGGCTCTATTTGACCACCCCTGGCTCTCTTATTCTTTCTTTTCTGCCTCGCATAATCTGTCTCATTTTGTCCACTTCTTATTCCTTTCCCACTGAGCAATCTCATTCCTTGCTTCTTTCCTACATTATCAGGCTCAGTTGGGGCACACTGTCTTTTATTCCTTCATTTCATTCTCACATTAACAGGCTAAATTTGACCACCACTAACCGATATTCTGTTTTTCTCCCCATCAATGAGCTATTCCGCCTTTTCTGCCCTACATTATCAGGCTCAGTGTGAACACAATGAGGTCTCTTTAATGCCGTCATTTCTTTTTTAGATTATGAAGCTCTGTTTGGCCATTGAATTCTTGTGAATTCATCTTCTTTTCCCCTCTTCCAACAGAGTTCTTCCCTATTCCACCTTTTCTTTCCTGTGCTATCATCAATTTGGCCACACTAAGCTCTCTTTTCTTCCTCCTTTACTTTCCAGCATTGTCACTTCCAATTTGCCACCACTTATGTGTGCCTTATTCCTTTCTTGCGCTTCCAACTAGGCTCCCCATTATTCCATCTTTTTTCTCTACACTTTCCTACTCCAATTCCTTTGCTGCTTCCCACTGCTTAGCTCTTTTTTATTCCTTCCCCCCTTTCCTTCTTCAGTCCTGTTTCAACTTCCTGCCACCTGCCTCTCTTTTATTCTGTCTCACATGTTCAGGTTCAAGCTGGCCACAGATTGCCTCTGTGTCAACCCTGTTTCAATTTCCTACCATCTGCCTCCCTTTTATTCCTTCTTATTATGCATTTATTTAGTTGAAATATTTCTACCACAGCCTTGCAGCCCCATAAGAGACTACAGGGTGCCTTTCAGCAGATATTAAGCAAAAGAGCAGCATTTTGCCCATTTTCCCTATGAGTTTCATTTTTCCCTACCATCTATTGACCTCCTATCTCTGGCTTCCTTTCATTTCCTTTACATTGCCTCCATTTCACACCTCTGCCTCTTTCTCTTTTATTTTGTCTGCCCTTCTTTCTTCCATCCTGCCTGAATTTCCAATCTTCTACCTCATGAATTAATTTCATAGAATCATAGAGTTGGAAGGGACCTATTAGGTCATCTAGTCCAACCTCCTGCCTTAGGCAAGAAATTTCTTTCTTTTTTCTTGCAAGTTTTGACTTGCTCTTTCTGAATTTTCTCCTATTTTTTTTTTTTTAGTTTCCCTCCTGTTCATTCAATGTTTGTGTGTGTGTGTTTTTTTTTAGTTTTTTTCTTACTTTTGGGGAGAAGTTGGTTTCTTGGACAGAGGGAGAACAACACCTGAGCTTGCCATATCCAAGCTATGGGAATTCCCAATTTTCCCCAGGTTTTAGAAAATCTTCATTGCCTACTTGCTAGTTGGCAGACTTGAAGTATTCATATTTCTCCAGCTGGGAGATCTCACAGGTATGGCAATCAGGTTCTGAATGTTGGCTCATATCATCATCATCATCTTCTTCTTCTTCTTCTTCTTCTTCTTCTTCTTCTTCAATATCTTTATATATAATGTCATCTGGAGAGAAGAGAATGGAAGAGTTGCTTATGCTTTTCTAAAACTTTATTTAGGAAAGGAGTTGGGAGAGTGGTCACCTGAGAAGCAGAGGAGACTGGACAAGGCTGAGTTTGATGGGTCAGGGTTGTGCTGGGTTTCCCCGAGCAAATGGTAATGGATACTTCTGTACTTGCCTTTTGGCTGTGAATTCTTCTCAGAAAGGGTCGTATTTGTTCTATGGCGCAGTTGGGATTTTTGGAGACAGTGATTTGGGACGTTGATATCTGGACCCAATCAGGCATAGCTTTGATTATTTTATTGGCCCTTACATATTGGTATGTTTCTCCACCATAAATACCATGTGCACAATTCAGATAAGGGTTGCAGTGAAAGGCAAGTCAGGTTTTAAGCCTAATGTCTGTTGCAGTTTCAGCCAGGGCCTCCCTGTGCATGTTCCGTGTCCTGGGAAAAAACTTCTCTTGGCTTCAATAGTTAAATGGCATGCATAGAGCCCCCTGGTTTGGATCCGGATAACAGTAGTAAGTAAGGGCTAAAAGCTAGCCAGCCCCCTCCCACAGTCCCAGACGGGATCAGAAAATTAGAAGGTGGGGGTGAACCCTTCTCTTTGAATATCTTAGTAACTTGTGTCCAGAGGTTTCCGTTTTAGGTCCTGAAATCTTCAGCTCTCCCCCTCTCCCTCTCTCTCCCTCTCCCTCTCCCTCTCTCAATCTGTTCAAGCTGTTCTTCATGGACCTGGAGTTTGTGCTTTCTGCCACTCAGCACTAAAAGGCAAGAGATGTGGCATGATGGTGTTCCTACACCCTTAATTTACCTGCCAAGACAGAGACCCCCAGAGGAGCCAAGCGGCAGATTCTGCTGTTGACGTGTGGCTGAAGGGCAATTGTCCCTGGGGAGGCTTTCTCCATCCCTGCTTGAAATGGAACACACATTTGCCACACCTTCTCCTGGGTGTGCTTACCTTGTCGGTTCCCACAAGGTGTCCTGTCATTGGGTCCTGCCGCAACTAGCCCAGCAGCAGAATGCTGAATGTTCCACAGAGGAAGCCGTCATGCAGCCTCTCCCTTCTCTTTCTGGGGCACAAATGCCACCTGGTATTTGTCCCAGTGTTGATGAGAGTTGTCCTGGCTGAAGTCGGTCTTGGGTCTTGAGAGGACAGGAAGGCCCATCCTTAGAGTCGGTCTGAGGAGTGCAAGCTCTGTTCCCGTTTCAGGGAAAGCTGGATGGAAGGAAAAAGAGAACACTGTGTGAGGAGGGACAACAATCCAGGGGCTAGTACATCCCGTTGTGTCAGGGGATTGTGAAACCCCACCAGCAGGAAGGCTACTCTTCGGTACAGACCTTTAGGTTCCAAACACCAACAAGTGGTTAGATCAGCAGTGAAGCTTCTTCCATTGCTGAGGATTCCCTGGTGATGAAAAGGGAACCATGTTGGATTCTTAGCTGCTCAGGAGCGGGAGAACTTAAATGCTTCTCTCTGATCCCTCTCAAAACCAACATTTCCCAATTCTTTTCACTAGTACCATTACTTAGGGTGCAGTCCTAACCAGCTTTCCAAGGGCAATGCAACTCCAAGGTAAGAGAACAAACATTGCCTTCCCTTGGGGAGGCCTCTGTGACTGCCCTCCAACTCAGGATGCAGCACCTGCCCCACTGTCCCAGCTCTGCCTGTGAGAACATTGGTTAGGATTGCACCCTTGATTGAACTGCCTGTATCGAGGCCAGGGCAGTGAGACAGCCCTTCTTTTCTTATGGGGTGCTAGCTTCCTCCATGCCTTTTCCCATGGCTTGAACTGCTCCTTTGCTTGGCTGCACAATGAAGCATTCCTATGCTGGTTCTTCCTTTCATGCATCCTGATAGTGCCTACTTTGCTGTGAAGAGATATTCAATAGGGGCTTAGAGCCCCTGAGAGGCTGCACTCAGACTCCTCAGGGGGAACATCATGGTACAGGGCAGGCCAGCTGTGTGTCCCCCCGCCCGGTGGCCAGATAATGTTCCAGCTGCAGGCAACTCACCCTCCTCTACCGGAAAAGAACTCTGCTCTTACTTCCAATTGCCCTGTGACTGGCAAGGGGAATGCAACAGAGCCATAAGATCTGGCCTCTGTCATTGGTCAGAGGTCTAAGAGGCTCCTGGCTTGCTTTGTGTTATAAGCTTCCATAGGGATAATTTTGATCAAAAGGCCAGGGATAAAGCGAAAAATAACAAACTGCTCCCCAGCTGCTTTAGAAGAGATATTTCACCTCTGTTCATATGTGATGATCCTTGCAGCCCGGATGGCGGGTGCAGACTCAGATCTGCGCAGGGCGTCTTTCATCACTGCCTGAGAAAGACCAAGGGGCAAGACAGAGAAGATGAGAGTTGGTGCCCAGTGAAGTCCAGTAGGGTCTGTCCAGCCCCCGTCCCACACTTTTCTTTCCTTTAAATGTCACAATTCACTGGCTCTTTGTTAGTGACAACTCAGAACAGGAATTACCTCTCCACAGTATCTGTTTAATGTTTTTGAAATCAGATTCAGCAATTTTGTTAGAAATGGCTGCATGCTCCCTTCCTATGGCTGCAGTTTCAAACTTGGCTTCACTGGACTTTCATCTCTTCTACGGGGCGGTGCTGTGGATTATAAAATACAATCAATAACCATCCTCGTCTTCTCTCCCAAGAATGTCTTGGAGGCATTCCAAGAGGCTTAGCCAGAGGCAAGGGGAAACTTGGGCAAGGGCTGCTGGCCCCTATGGGTCTCCTCAGACTTGTGCCCCCTCTTGAGGAGGCACAAGTCTGAGGAGAGAGGAGCAGCTTAAAGCCGCTCCGAATTCCCCAGGAATGGAGATTGGGATCTGGTATAACCGTCGGATCCCAGCCCTGCCTCCTGCTCCCCACCCACCTGCCCTCCCCTCGCCCAGGAACACCAAAATGCACTCCTGATCATTAGAACCAACATCATTACTAATACGTTACAATAACCAATAAGATCAATAATACTCTCTACATCCCTTCCTCTTCCTCTCTCAATCTCTATATAATAGTAAAAATGAAAAATGTGAAATTAAAGTAAACCAAGAAAGACTTACTGGTCTGGTCTTTCTGGTCTGGTGAGAGCAATGTTCTGACCAACTGACAGTTGAACCAAGGGATTACGATGTCAGAATGTGATGTCACAAGAAGGCCATCACGCTACCAGGAAACCCCTGCATAATGCAAACACATTACTCTAGCATCCCTTGTTTTGCACAGTGACTCGTCAAAGCCTTCTGGGGATCTCAGAAGCAAGTGGTGTCCAGTGGCCTCTGAACTAAAAGGTTCCACTTGGCAATCTTGATAGGCCTCTCCTCCATGAAATTGTGTCCTGTCCTTTTAAACTCATAAAATTAGTAGCCATCGCCGCTTTTTGTAGCAGCAAATTCCAGAAGTTAATTTTGTTCCTTGTCTTTTGTTTGTGTTACCTGTTACTTTCATTGCCTTGTATACTGACCTTTAGTACAAATAATCAGGACAGTTGGCAACACACTAAGAAACAAGCTACTGTACATTGTACAATAATGTACATTATTGTTCTCAACAATAAGTCTGGGAGCATAATGATCTTTGGTTAGTGCCAAAAAGACATTATATGTTGTGTGATGAACTCCTCTCTTCTGAATCAATGTCCATCAACTTCATTGTGTCACTCAGCATTATAGGAGATGGAGGAAGACTCTAGCCAGTTTCTTCATAGCATGTGTGGTGATTCCTGAGATTCTCAGGGGTCCCCACTTCTTTTCTGTGTCTTTTAGACTGTTTATCCATATTTGGAGCAAACTGAACGCACCAGCAGCTTCTCTGCATTCAGCTGCTGAGAGCATCACAGGTAGCTTCCATCCCTTTGTTTTGTAAGCACCATAAGTGCCTTCTCTTCTGTTTGGGTCAGAGTTCCTACCAAGGACAGGGATGTTCCTGCTAATTGGCTCACATTTCCATCTGTCTTACTCCAAGGGGGGGGGGGGGCAGACAGGAGCAAATTCCAGAAGTTAATTTTGTTCCTTGTCTTTTGTTTGTGTTACCTGTTACTTTCATTGCCTTGTATACTGACCTTTAGTACAAATAATCAGGACAGTTGGCAACACACTAAGAAACAAGCTACTGTACATTGTACAATAATGTACATTATTGTTCTCTCAGCAATAAGTCTGGGAGCATAATGGTCTTTGGTTAGTGCCAAAAAGACATTATATGTTGTGTGATGAACTCCTCTCTTCTGAATCAATGTCCATCAACTTCATTGTGTCACTCAGCATTATAGAGATGGAGGAAGACCAGTTTCTCCATAGCATGTGTGGTGCTATGAAACATAGCATAGCCAGTTTCTCCATAGCATGTGTGGTGATTCCTTAGATTCTCTGGGGTCCCCACTTCTTTTCTGTGTCTTTTAGACTGTTTATCCATATTTGGAGCAAACTGAACTCACCAGCAGCTTCTGTGCATTCAGCTGCTGAGAGCATCACAGGTAGCTTCCATCCCTTTGTTTTGTATGCACCATAAGTGCCTTCTCTTCTGTTTGGGTCAGAGTTCCTACCAAGGACAGGGATGTTCCTGCTAATTGGCTCACATTTCCATCTGTCTTACTCCAAGGGGGGGGGCAGACAGGTGTCTAGGTAATCCCATTCCACTAATCAGGTAAACCAGTGACATCACAATAGACAAATCTTAAAACTTACAAGCCCACTGGGAACTGAGTGGTGTTCATTCCAATAGCCCAAGAGCCCCCGCCATGGGTCTCAGAGAGAAGCGCCCACTGGCAGGGCAGCAAGAGAAAGTGGTCTGGGAGTTCCATCTTTCAGGTGATTAGGACAGGGGCACAGTGTAGCAGAGAGGATCTGTTTCATTTCAGTTTGATTTTTCCACTGGTTTACAAAACTTTTCTAACTGAGGCAAGCAGATTAGTGGCTGGTCTCCTTCTGCAGGCCATTTGCAGTTAACCTTTCACTAACCATTAGTATCACATATTTTTGTCCTTTTTCTACTTTGTTTTCTCCTCTTATTTAATCTTTTAGTAAAACTGGTTACATTTGAACCCTTGGTCTGCCTGGTCCCTGGGTATGGGAAGTGCAGTGGATTGTCACATTCCCTCTTTTGCAGGCACTGCTGTGAGAGTGATTGTATTAGGAACCCCTGAGGTTCAGTATTCTGCTGGGGGGGGGTATTTTCCAGATGGCCCCCCTCTGCCCAGTTTGATAGTCTGGGCTGGTGGTAACACAGCAGATACATTCTACCAGAACTTTTCCCTATTCAGCTGCCTGTCCAAAAAGGAAAAGAAAAGTATGGGAAGGGAGTGAGCATGCTAATCACTAGACTCTGCATCCCTGGGACAGCCTACAGTCCCTTGGGGACTCCCCTCTTCTTCCTTGACAGTAAGCATAACTTTAAAGACCTCAGTCATGTTCCCTCTACATGCAGGTTCTTTTTTTCTAAATTAAGAAATCCAAAACAGCTTGATATCCTCAGAGACAAGGTGCTCCAACCCCTTGATTATTTTATTTGCCCTTCTCTGCATCTTCCCCAAGTCTACAATGATCCTTTGTGAGATGTGGTGCCCAGAACACTACACTGTATTCCAAACAGAGCTGCACCATAGTTTGTGTAAGGGTATTGCAATATTGGCAGTTTTGTTTTCAATGATTTTCCTGACAAATTCCCAGCTTGGAATGTGCCTTCTTCACAGCAGCCCTCGCACAGGATCAAAATGGTCATTGAGATATCCACCATGACCCCAAATTATTTTTCTTCCATAGTCATCACCAGTTTGGACCCCATCAGTGTTCATGCAGAGAGTTTGGATTTACTGCCCCAATGTCAGTCACTGGACTTACTCACAATGAACCTTCTTGGCCATTTTGTTGACCCTTCGCCCAGTCTGGAGAGGTTCGCCAGAGCTCATTGCAGTCAGCTTGAGACTTCTGTGGGAGAAGTGACAGCATGTGAGTAGATACACCAAGGTTGAGTTACAAAGGGTATGATTCGTTGTCCTTAACCTGTCTTGTTAGTTGGTTAGAATGTGTTGGTTGCTTCCCTTTCTAGATCTAATTAACCTCCTTGTCAGCTTTTGGTTTCCTGTTTGTATTACAAGTTGTGTAAAAATACCAGCAGTTTTCTTGTTATCTTAAAATAATCTCAAACTCAGCTTTGCTTTGTGTGGAACTGATCAACTGAGTCAGCTCTAATGGAGACAGCCCTAACAATTTCATTACCCCGAATAGTCTGAAGGGTCACTCGCAGTAACTTCTCTGAATTCCCTGTTAACAACTAACTTAATATACACTCACATTGTTAGCAGTAAATTGCAAGATAATACAAGCAAACAAAGAGTTCCTGTTTCAAGGGACTGCTTTGCTGCCTCACCTGATTCTAACTGACCCCTCTTCCCTGACACTCCTAACTGCCTCAGAATGCTCTTGTCCATCAGACACAGTTCTGCACCAACTGCTGAAGATGTGACAGGTTCTAATTCCAGCTCCATGATATCCTCCCAGCAGCCCTAAGAAATACATTTTCGCAGAGAACTAAATATACATGCAACTGTCCAGAGGGACATATGCTAAGTTCTGGTCCCAGCCCCTAGCTGGTCAACCAACCACTGGAGGATGCCTTGTTTAAGATCTCAGCTCAGCTGCAAGTTGTCCATCTCTCTTTTGACCTCATGCTTCCCCTGCCGTCCTGCAGTTAGGAAGCTCTGAAGCACCTTTCCGTTGCCCAACAGGCAAAGGGACTGTGAAATCACAGAAACCCCATCCCCAAGTCCCTCATTGAAAGGTCAGGGTGGCAGGGACTTTGTGTAAAGAGGAGGTTCAACTGTGTAAGCCAGGCAGCCTCTCCATTGGAGGAGAGGCTGATTTCTTCTAAGTGGAACTTTGTGCATGGACTATTGAGTTAAAAACTGGCTTTCTTTTCTTTGCCTGTAAACTCAAGTACTATATTTGATTTTTCTGGTGTTGTCCCATGCATGTTCTTTCAATCTTATAGTACATCTTCTCTATGTTTTGAAAGCTTCCTGCCTGTCTAGTAAAAGACAAGAGCCAAGAGTTGTTTGTCTCCTTGTTTGCCAATAGACTGTTTTGGCCAAATGCTACAGGATCTGAGTATGACCATTAGCAACTCTTGAAGGAAAGGAGTTGTTTACCAACCACCTGAGAAAGCGTTGCTCTTTTGGAGATCATTTATTTCACAACACTGTCAAATCTGGACAAGAAGCACATTGCTAGAGCAGTGCTCATGCCTTCTGACTAAGCATCTGAACGGGCATATTCAGTATTGCCATCTTGTCAAGCTGAAAGGAGGAAAAATCCAGAGGTGCTCCACCATTCCAGAGGACATGACTCCAATTCCCATTGATTGGGGTTTCAGTGGTGTGAGCACCATAGCTCTTTTAAAAAGAGGGCAGTTGAAACAATTTAGCCGGCTTTTCTACGGAATCTCCTTATCTGGCACTCTCCTGACACGAGCTGAGAGCATTTCATTGGTGTCTCCATGAACACCTTTGTGTTCATGAGCAGCCCTTGTGAGGTAGGAAGTGTAGCCTCCATTACACAGAGAAAGCTGAGACTTAGGTCATAATAGGGTTGCCACTGAAATTTCACACAAACTGAAAATTAAAGTTAATTTCATGGAGAAATGCCAAGAACATTCAAGGAAAGCCAAGTGAATTCCTAGAATACAACTTTTATATTTCTGAGAGGGTTACTTACAGCCTTATCTCTAAAATTAATCGCTGTTTTGTCCAGAAGGCAGCATCACATGTGAACAGAAGGAGCAATGGACACTCTAAGGGTCCTGGTCCCCCGACCACAGCATCCACAGTTCGGAAATGAGTAGAGACAGAATTTCCTCCTGTGCTCTCCCTCCCCGAGACCTAGATATTCACCTAGGGCTTTTGGAGACAGACCTGAGCAAGCTGTTTTGGGGCATTTCGTCCCATCTTGCCTCTTAGGAGGAACCTAAGGAGGTTCTGCAAACCAATAAGAAGGACTTGGATCTTTCCCTCAGGGACATACGCCCTGCTTCTAAGGTGCACACACACAATCACATGAAGTTGGCATGCTGGAGCATCCAACAAACCCTCACTGACTCTCTCTTTGATCCTCCACTCACACACACACCCCAGCTTCAATCCGCAGATATCCAATGGCTTTTACCAGCAGGCTTCAGTGGGCAGACTTCCACCAGTTTTCCTTCACTAACATCCACCTGCTTCGTTGCAACTCAGGCCACATATTCACACTTGGCTTCTGAAAGGAGATGGCCACCAGCTTCTGTCCACTCACGTCTGCCAGCTTCCAGCAGGTCAGCTGGTTGATGTCCGCCAGCTTCAGGCATGGATAGCCGCCTGCTTCAGGCCACTTCCTTGCCCCTCACTCTGCAAGTTCACATGTGGACTGGCCTTCTCTCTCCAGCCACCACTCAGATATCACTCCTGCTACCTCCTCTCCTCCATGTGGAGAGGAGGTAGATATCACTCCTGCTACCTCCTCTCCTCCTCTCCTCCACCTTCTGGCAGAGCTGGCAGAGACACCCCTGTGCTCAAACGAGGTCACATTGGTTTCATGATGTCATAAAGTTGACCATGTCATAGACGCTCTTGCTTAGAGTAGGGGAGACTCACTGGCCTTCCCATCCAACCTCTTCACCTAGTCAGCCATTATTTGGCTGCCAGTATAAAAGTTGTAACCAGAAGCACCAGCTTTACATGCCAACACATCTGCATGCCTGTCTGGCACAATGAATTGTTTCACCCAGAACCCACACACACAAAATGCACATGAGGGCAGAGTTGTCCTGAGGGGGCATGACACCCAGTGCAGCCATTGGCTGCCCCCACCCCTTCTGGGCTGTGCCTGTGCACCGATCACTTCTGCAATGCACTAATTTCTTCCAAGGTTGGTTCTCACACAAGTTCCAGCATGATCTTGGGCGGCCTGAAGGCGAACGGGGTCTTCGGCAGCATGGTAAAACTCTCGAGCAGGTGCAGGAGCACAAGGACTGATTGTGCGCTCCCTCACCATCTCCCAGAGAGAGGTGAGAGGTGCATGATCCTGCAGCTGCTGACCAGCTCTTCAGAATGCCAGGTGCAAGGGAATATGGGATACAGGTGTCTTGTGTGTTTCCTGAGGCTTCGGTGGGCTGCTGTTAGATACAGGAAGCTCTGCAACCTCTTCATAAATGACCTGGAGACAGGGGTGAGCAGTGAGGTGGCTAAGTTTGCAGACAACACCAAACTTTTCTGAGTGGTGAAGACCAGAAGTGATTGTGAGAAGCTCCAGAAGGATCTCTCCAAACTGGGAGAATGGGCAGCAAATTGGCAGATGCGTTTCAATGTCAGTAAGTGTAAAGTCATGCACATTGGGGCAAAAAATCAAAACTTCACATATAGGCTGATGGGTTCTAAGTTGTCTGTGACAGATCAGGGGAGACATCTTGGGGTGGTGGTGGACAGCTTGATGAAAGTGTCAACCCAATGTGTGGCGGCAGTGAAAAAGACTAATTCCATGCTGGGGATCATTAGAAAAGGCATTGGGAATAAGAACACAAGAACAGCCCCACTGGATCAGGCCATAGGCCCATCTAGTCCAGCTTCCTGTATCTCACAGCGGCCCACCAAATGCCCCAGGGAGCACACCAGATAACAAGAGACCTCATCCTGGTGCCCTCCCCTACATCTGGCATTCAGACTTAACCCATTTCTAAAATCAGGAGGTTGCGCATACACATCATGGCTTGTACCCCATAATGGATTTTTCCTCCAGAAACTTGTCCAATCCCCTTTTAAAGACGTCTAGGCTAGACGCCAGCACCACATCCTGTGGCAAGGAGTTCCACAGACCGACCACACGCTGAGTAAAGAAATATTTTCTTTTGTCTGTCCTAACTCGCCCAACACTCAATTTGAGTGGATGTCCCCTGGTTCTGGTATTATGTGAGAGTGTAAAGAGCATCTCCCTATCCACTCTGTCCATTCCCTGCATAATTTTGTATGTCTCAATCATGTCCCCCCTCAAGCATCTCTTTTCTAGGCTGAAGAGGCCCAAACGCCGTAGCCTTTCCTCATAAGGAAGGTGCCCCAGCCCCGTAATCATCTTAGTCGCTCTCTTTTGCACCTTTTCCATTTCCACTATGTCTTTTTTGAGATGCGGCGACCAGAACTGGACACAATACTCCAGGTGTGGCCTTACCATAGATTTGTACAACGGCATTATAATACTAGCCGTTTTGTTCTCAATACCCTTCCTAATGATCCCAAGCATAGAATTGGCCTTCTTCACTGCCACCGCACATTGGGTCGACACTTTCATCGACCTGTCCACCACCACCCCAAGATCTCTCTCCTGATCTGTCACAGACAGCTCAGAACCCATCAGCCTATATGTGAAGTTTTGATTTTTTGCCCCAATGTGCATGACTTTACACTTACTGACATTGAAGCGCATCTGCCATTTTGCTGCCCATTCTGCCAGTCTGGAGAGATCCTTCTGGAGCTCCTCACAATCACTTCTGGTCTTTACCACTTGAAAAAGTTTGGTGTCGTCTGCAAACTTAGCCACTTCACTGCTCAACCCTGTCTCCAGGTCATTTATGAAGAGGTTGAAAAACACCGGTCCCAGGACAGATCCTTGGGGCACACCACTTTTCACCTCTCTCCATTGTGAAAATTGCCCATTGACACCCACTCTCTGCTTCCTGGCCTCCAACCAGTTCTCAATCCATGAGAGGACCTGTCCTCTAATTCCCTGACTGTGGAGTTTTTTCAGTAGCCTTTGGTGAGGGACCATGTCAAACGCCTTCTGAAAGTCCAGATATATAATGTCCACGGGTTCTCCCGCATCCACATGCCTGTTGACCTTTTCAAAGAATTCTATAAGGTTCGTGAGGCAAGACTTACCCTTACAGAAGCCATGCTGACTCTCCCTCAGCAAGGCCTGTTCGTCTATGTTGTTTTGAGATCCTATCTTTGATGAGGCATTCCACCATCTTACCCGGTATGGATGTTAGGCTGACCGGCCTATAGTTTCCCGGGTCCCCCCTCTTTCCCTTTTTAAAAATAGGCGTGACATTTGCTATGCTCCAATCTTCTGGCACCGTGGCCGTTTTGAGGGACAAGTTGCATACCTTAGTCAAGAGATCTGCAACTTCATTCTTCAATTCCTTAATAACCCTTGGGTGGATGCCATCAGGGCCCGGTGACTTATTGATCTTTAATTTATCAATGAGGTCTGAAACATCTTCTCTTTTAACCTCTATCTGACTTAACTCCTCGGTCAAGAGGGGCCGTTCGGGCAGCGGTATCTGCCCGAGGTCTTCTGCCGTGAAGACAGATGCAAAGAACTCATTTAATTTCTCTGCCATTTCTAAGTCTCCTTTTATCTCCCCTTTCCCTCCCTCACCATCCAGAGGGCCAACCGCTTCTCTGGCGGGTTTCCTGCTTCTAACATATTTGAAGAAGCTTTTATTATTCCCCTTAATGTTGCTGGCCATGCGTTCCTCATAGTCTCTCTTGGCCTCCCATATCACCTTCTTACATTTCTTTTGCCACAGTTTATGTTCCTTTTTATTCTCCTCATTAGGGCAAGACTTCCATTTACGGAAGGAAGCTTCCTTGCCCTTCACAGCCTCTCTAACTTGGCTGGTTAGCCATGCGGGCACCCTCCTGGATTTAGTGGAACCCTTCTTTCTTTGCGGTATACACCTCTGCTGGGCCTCTATTACTGTTGTTTTAAGCAGCCTCCATGCACTCTGGAGAGATTGGACTCTTTTTACCCTCCCTTTCAACCTCCTTCTAACCTGCCTCCTCATTTGAGGAAAGTCCGCCCGTCGGAAGTCAAGGGTTTTTGTTAGAGATTTGCCTGGTATTCTTCCAACGTGCACGTCAAAACGGATCGCAGCATGATCACTGTTCCCCAATGGCTCAGTAACGTTTACATCTCTAACCAGGTCCTGCATACCACACAATATTAAATCCAGAGTCACCTGTCCTCTGGTGGGCTCCGTGACTAGCTGATCTAAGCCACAGTCATTTAGCACGTCAAGAAATCCGGTTTCCTTATCGTGACCAGAACACAAATTGACCCAGTCAATATGAGGATAATTGAAGTCCCCCATGATTACAACCCTGTCCCTCCTTGTCACCTCCCTGATCTGTTTCCTCATTTCAAGGTCCCCATCCGATTTCTGGTCTGGAGGATGATAGCACGCCCCCAGTACTACATCGCTGCACAAGCCTGGTAATTTAACCCACAGAGATTCTACGGTGGAGTCGGACCCACCTTCAGTCTCTACTTTGCTGGATTCTATCCCTTCCTTAACATAAAGGGCCACCCCACCTCCAACACGCCCCTGCCTGTCCCTCCTGTAGAGTTTATAGCCCGGGATTGCAGTATCCCACTGATTCTCCACATTCCACCAGGTTTCCGTTATGCCCACTATGTCAATATTTTCCCTTGTCACCAGACATTCCAGTTCTCCCACCTATGCTCGTAGACTTCGGGCATTCGCATAAAAGCATTTATACATGGAATGCCCCAGGATGGGCTGCTTATTCGCTCCTTTGTCCCCGCATCCTCTCATTGTGCCAAACCGTCTATCACATCCCATCACCCTACCTTTCCCAATTTCTTCTCCCATCCTGCCTTTGTCTTGTTGTTCTCTAACCTCCCCATCCTCATCCCATAGGGATGAGGAGTCCCGAACCGGATGCCCCTCGGCTCCTGTCGGCCTTCCCCCAGGGATCAGTTTAAAAGCTGCTCTGCCACCTTTTTAATTTTATGCGCCAGCATTCTGGTTCCATTCTGGTTCAAATGGAGCCCGTCCCTCTTGTACAGGCCCCGCTTGTCCCAAAAAGTTCCCCAGTGCCTAACGAATCTAAACCCCTCCTCCCTACACCACCGTCTCAACCACGCATTGAGACCCCTGATCTCTGCCTGCCTAGCTGGCCCTGCGCGTGGAACAGGTAGCACTTCAAAGAACGCTACCTTTGAGGTCCTGGCTTTCAGCTTCCTGCCTAAAAGCCTAAATTTGGCCTCCAGGACCTCCCAGCTACACTTGCCCACGTCGTTGGTGCCGACATGCACCACAGCCGCTACCTCTCCCCCAGCACTGTCTACTAGCCTGTCTAGACGAGAAGTGATGTCCGCAACCTTCGCACCAGGCAGGCAAGTCACCATGCGGTCCTCACATCCGTCGCAAACCCCCCTCTCTATGTTTCTAATAATCGAATCCCCCACTACAAGAAGCCCCCGACCCCCCTCCCGCCGAGGAGTATCCCGAGTGCGCTCGGATACGGGCCCATCCCCTGGAGAAGGGATCCCCCCTAGGGGATTGTTTCCCTCCTCTCCAGGATGACGTCCTCCAGTCCCGAGACTTCCCACCCAGGCAGCCGAGGAGCTGCACGCCTGAGGTTGGGACAAAGCCTGATTGTCCCCGGAAGTCTCCCCACGGTCCTCCTCTGGCTGCCTGCGCTTCTCCAGGTCAGCCACCAAGGCTTCAAGGGAGCGGACGCATTCCCTGAGAGCCTGGAGCTCCTTCCACCGAGGACACACCCATGACTTATGCCCCAGAGGCATATAATCATACATGTGGCACTCGATGCAGAACACTGGATAGCCCCCACCCTGCTGCTGGCTGTCTGACTGCATAGCTTTTTTGTTGTTGTTGTTGTTGTTTTATTTAGGGGTCCTTTTAAAAGCCGTACACTGGATAGCAGCCCTTTTCTCAAGGGAAGAGGAAGGGCAGTGTATGGGGCACTGGCCTCCTCGCCCTGCTGCTGAACTCGCCCAGATGCTAAACTCTTGTGCCTTACCTGGCACTTAGTTCCCAAGGCACTGGGTTCCCAGAGGCCACACGCATCTGCAGAGAGCCTCACGCGATGGCCCGCCTAGCTTTATACTCCTGGCTGGCTCCTCCTCCCTCCTTCCTTCCTGATTGAAAGGGGGCTGGCCTTCCCAGGTGAGTTTACAAAAGCTCAGGAAGGCAAAGGCTGCTGATGGGCGTGACCTACTCTGCAGGCTCCTGAATGGACTGCTTGGATTAGCCTAATGGGGCTCTTAATGGGTTGGGAATTGGCTCTTCCTAGGTTCTTTCCCTCCTAGTTCTGTTCTCTTAGGCTGGACTGTTTTTGTAACCTCAAGCTAGTTTTTATTTGGGTTTGTTTAATTATTTATTGCTCTCTAGATCCTGTGTCCCAATTTACTGACCTGTTTAGGTTATGTTCTAACTTAGATTAAGTTTAACCTGGGTTAAGTATAGGTTTAATTTAAACAAGTAGAAAAACCTGCTTTCCACTTTATCCTCCTCCCTTCCTTCGATTAGGTGCTACCTTAGGTGCAGCTAACTTTCAACTTTGATTTAAATGCCTGACCCTTGGGCTCTTACTCACGAGTAGGACTCTGCTCCTGCTCAGAGTAGACCTATGTACCTCCCTTAGGTGCTAACTTTCAATTTTGATTTAAGGTTGCTTTAAAGGTAAGGTTAAGGTTAGAAGACAGGGAGTTAGAAAGACAAAGCGTTGGAATGAGTACACTTACCTCCTCCTCCTGCTCCTCCTCCTCTCCTTCTCCAAAACTCAGAGGTCTCCTTGCCTTCTCCTCGCCCAGATGCTAAACTCTTGTGCCTTACCTGGCACTTACCTGGAATAAGACAGGTAATATTGTAATGCTGCTATACAAATCGATGGTTAGGCCATACCTGGAGTATTGTGTCCAGTTCTGGTTGCCGCATCTCAAAAAGGATATAGTGGAAATGGAAAAGGTGCAAAAGAGGGCAACTAAGATCCATAGGCTATGCGTGTCTACTCATAAGAACATGCCCCACTGGATCAGGCCATAGGCCCATCTAGTCCAGCTTCCTGTATCTCACTGAGGCCCACCAAATGCCCCAGGGAGCACCCCAGATAACAAGAGACCTGCATCCTGGTGCCCTCCCTTGCATCTGGCATAGCCCATTTCTAAAATCAGGAGGTTGCACATAAACATCATGGCTTGTAACCCATAATGGATTTTTCCTCCAGAAACTTGTCCAATCCCCTTTTAAAGGCATCCAGGCCAGATGCCATCACCACATCCTGTGGCAAGGAGTTCCACAGACTGACCACACGCTGAGTAAAGAAATATTTTCTTTTGTCTGTCCTAACTCTCCCAACACTCAATTTTAGTGGATGTTCCCTGGTTCTGGTGTTATGTGAGAGTGTAAAGAGCATCTCTCTATCCACTCTGTCCATCCACTGCATAATTTTGTATGTCTCAATCATGTTCCCCCCTCAGGCGCCTCTTTTCTAGGCTGAAGAGGCCCAAACGCCATAGCCTTTCGTCATAAGGAAGGTGCCCCAGCCCAGCAATCATCTTAGTCACTCTCTTTTGCACCTTTTCCATTTCCACTATATCCTTTTTGAGGTGCTGCGACCAGAACTGGACTCTCTCCTGATCTGTCACAGACAACTCAGAACCCGTTAGCTGTCCCATTAGAGTCAATGGGGCTTACTCCCAGGAAAGTGTGGATAGGACTGGGTCGTAAGTGAATGTGGTCAAAATGAGTGATACCACTGATCCAACGCAGCGATGCCTAGGCAACATTTGGTGTCTCTTGTTGCCGGCCAGCGTTCAGCTCCATAGAGTGCGATTGGCCGGATGACTGTCCGGCTCATCTTTGACTTGAAACGGTCACTGATCTTCTGGTTGCAAAGGACACTGGTCATCGTGCGCAACTTTGTCCAGGCTGCGTTTACTTGCACAGTGGTCTTGCAGTGTGCTTTACCATAGTTTGTTTCTCCCGTAAATTCCCCCATGGACTATGGAGCACAGATGACATGCAGTTATTTCACTTGCACCTGCATTTATTCACTCTCAAGTTATTGGATGCACCAACTGCATACCCCCTTTCAATAATGATCTGAACAAAAATGTGAAATTACCATTTACTGTAATCTAGCTCAATCAAAGACAACACACTATTTAATTACAACAACAGGAAGGAGTTACACTTATAACCCAAGCCTATCCCCTACCATTAACAACAATACAACCGTTCTGATAGAGCTCACGCTGCATCCACTGGTGGTGGTGGGGAATCAGAGGAGGCTTCCTAGTAGCCTGCGAATCTCTTCAGAAATATGACAGCTACATAGCTTGCATAAGTCCAAGGTGAGAAATGGGGCAGGGTGGATTTGAAAAGAAGGGATAGGATCCTGGCTCACTCTGGTGACTCACTCCTCCTCCTCCTCTCTGAATTGGAAAAAGAAGCATATAAAAGCTTCAGTACTACAGCCCAGCCCATCCAGGGATCCATTGCAGCCTTCAATGTCAAACAGCAGAATGGGTCCATCCCTGCCAGTGGATCTGCATGCAAGGAAGGTCTCCAAAGAGTCCAGCCTGGAGTAGTCCAGCCTGGATTTCAGGTGTTCCTAAGAAAAACCACCATGCAGAGCGTGATACCCTAGTCTTTCCAGAGATGTTTGCGACAGGGACTTGCACTGGCTGAGGGGCAAGCTGGGATTGCTCTGCCCATTCTTCCCAAAACATACATACATACATACATACATACATAAGACCTTTATTGGCATAGATTCCCAAAAGTGGGCCCAGGGGCAGGTGTGCGGGGGGCCGGGGGCGGGGCTGGGACCCGGTGGTTATGCCAGATCCCAACCCCCGACCCCGGGGTGAGCGGAGCGGCTTCAAGCTGCTCTGCTCTCCTCAGACTTGCGTCACCTCCGGAGGTGGCGCAGGTCTGAGGAGACCCAATAGGGGCACACAACCCTTACCCATGGGTAAGGGGAAGAGCTTCCTCTTGCCCGTGGCTGAGCCGCTGCTCGCTGCAATCCTGCGTTGGATGCAGTGCAAGCCTCCTGGCTTGCCTGCTGAACCTTCACATGCTTCGGTAAGGCCCATGAAACACAATGGGATTTACTCCCAATTAACTATGCATCAGATTGCTCTGCATGTTCTTAACTGACTCCTGTGTAGGTCAGAGACTCAGACATTCTTAAGTCTGGTTAGATGGAGGCATATTCGACTAGCACACTCATTTTGTATTTTGCTTTTATGTCTTTCTTTGCTTTAACCAGAATAGCAGCAAGATGTTGCCGGCTAATTGCATCCAGCAGTTTCTAAAACTTGACAGCAGAAATTAAACACAAAGCGATTAGAAAATTTCTACCTTTCTGGCAAAGTTAGTGACATTTTCCATGGAATCCAAAAATATCTTGCTTGTTGAGCTTCTTCCAAACAGCCCAGTTTGTTTCCTAAGTGAAATGCTTACTATTATTCCTTGGTTGAGTGTTCCATTGTATGGATGGTGAGGTATGTTGGCATCTGTCTTTCAATGGAGAAATAAAATGAAGAATAGTATACTCTTCTCCCACGTTGAAAAAGAAAGGGTGGAATGAGGTGGGGGATGAGTGAATCAACTCCAAGAAAGGGACAGATTCGGCCCAAATCCTAGCCCCCTTCCAGGACTCAGCCATTTTGCTGGGTCAGAACTAAGGAGAGTAAAGGAGAGGGGACCCTTCCTGTTCCGTCTCCCCCCTCCCCTCCCAGACACTCTCTGTGGCAGCAGGCCACCAACACTGCCTCTCTGTGTGGTGGTGGTTCCAGAATGGCTGCCGGTGGCTTGTTGTGTGTACTCCCTTATGGCCATTTATGACAGCAGAAACCTGCTGCAGTACAGCTTAGTTTGGATTGGATCATTGGCTTTTGAAGTGGAGGCCCATATTCAAACCCCTAGGAATGGGTGCTTGGAGTGTCTCAACCATCAACCCACTTGTCAACTTAGGAGGGGGTTGGGGCACTAGGCTGTGGGCTCATCAGTAGGGAAGAGTTTGACCTCAGGCCTGCCCTAGAACAGGCCAAAGCTCCATAGCCCTGCTGACCCTGGATCAAGAGATCAGTCTACCCTTCTGAGCATCCTTCTCCTATCTCACAGTCTTGCCCAGTACCTTTTCTCTCTCCTTACAGCCCAGCTCCTCTTCTCTTTGGTGCTCTTTCCTCCCTGTCTCCCCTTTCTTTCCTCCTTGCACCTGCCCAGATTCTCCTTTCTCACCTAATTCCTTCTTCTGTTTCTTAAAAAAAATAAAATCCTATTCTACCTGCTGCCATTGCAGCAAATTACATGTGGAATATTGCATAACTGGAATAAAACAAATTCAGAAATAAGTATAATGTATGAGTAAAATTTCTCAAATGCCACTGAATTTCACAAAAAGACGATTTCATGCCTGACCTTAATTTCCCTTTGTTTTACAATCCCTTTTTCAAAGGCTGCTGATCTGTGCTGCTGTCATTTTTCTTTAACACTATAATATTAATGTTTTAATGACTTTGCTTTGTTCTGGCTTTTTTCTTTCCAAAAACACAGAAAATAATATGCCTTGAAAACAAACAGCTTAATAGTTACTGCAAATGCTCTTTCAAATTACCCAGAGAACTTCAGATTAGACTGCAAATTAATGAGCATGAAATGACTACCCTGGAGATGGTTCAAAAGGTGAATATAAGCATGTATCACACTTTCTTTCTTGGCTTTTAAAGGCATGGAACAAACATTAATTATTATCTCATCCTTGGGTTTGTACACCCACAAGGCAGAACAAAAGAAAATAAAATTATAAACAGGGGAAGGAAGATAAAAATGGATGCGAATGACTTTATGTCTGACTGCTGTGCAAGCTTGCGCCCACAATAGCTTTACACAGTGTTTGGTAGGTAGGAAGAAGTTCTCCAACAGCTTTAATATATATCTAAAGCAGGCTGACAGGCAGCATTGAGCAAAATTCATTTTCCAGTGTCACCTACAAGGAGGTAAAAGGCAGAGCTCTGATTACATTGCCTTTGGCACAGCTTCAGAGTAAATATGCTAGTTGGATACCAATAATTGGAGTTCTCTGAGAGGGGCCTCTCTGTATTCAGGCGACTCTCCTACGCTCACCTCTGCTTTGAAAATGAGAAGTACACAGAACTTGATTATCACAAAATAACTGAGGGCTTCTGTTCCTAGTTCTCCTGATGCAGTGATTTGTTCCAGTATCAGGAACTCTAGCAGCAGGCACAGAGTCCCCCAGCCCAGAACAACTTCCCTGTTCATTTTCGTGGAACAGACAGTTCTGGTAATAAACGGGCACACTGCTTTGAAAATCCACAAAGGTCCACAGAGATTTTGCATGTAGGTGAAAGAGCCAGTCTATATAAGCCTACAGAGCGCTTGTCCGACAACTGGACTAGAGTAAAGAAAAAGCTAAAAACTTGTACATATTTATTTGAGAGATAAATTGAATTGGATTCAGTGGGACTTCTAAGTAAGCATGTATAGGATTGGGCTGTAAATATCACTTATCAAGGTTGCCTCTTTACCAGGGAATGATGATCCAATCCTTTAGAAGGAGAACATTGGTGGAATGCTTTTCTGCCTATATAACCTCCTTTTTGGTTGTTGCAAGCAAAACTAAGGATGCAATCCTAACCACACTTTCCTGAGAGTAAGCCCCATTGAACAAAACAGGACTTACTTCTGAGTAAACCTGGTTAGGGTTCTGCCCTAAGCAAGGGGGTGGGGCCTGAGGTGGCTGAATAGTGGTGTTTTTCTGAGCACCTGGATATCTCTTGAAACACACACTATTTCTTCCCAGAATCGCGGGTCTGATGAGATCGGAGGATCAGTGGCCAGGAGAGGCCTCGATCCTACAGGTGGTGTATGGTTTCAGAGAAGAAAGGTCCAACCAGGGACTGCTTTTCTCCAAGGGAACCCAGCCATCAATGCGGTGATGGTGAGGATTCCATTATGAAATTAAGCCGAAAGCTCCAAGCAGGAAAGGAAGCTGAAAGAAGCAAGTGAGTGTTGTTCCATTGTGTGTGTGTGGCATTAATTGCCTAATTGGCTGCCTGATTAAGCTTTTGCTCGAGAGAAGGAGAAGGAGGGGAAGGCTTTCCCCCTCCTGGGAGAAGAGGAAGGAGGGGGAGGCTTTCTCTGCGTATTTGTTTGTTAATGTGAGAAGAAGCTTTGGAGGAGATCTGCCGAGCTTGTTATGTTCAGTTTTGTTTTCCTGTGGAGTGCGGCTGGATACCTGCATTTTTTTGTTTGTTTGTTTAACAAAAGTGGTTGATTGTTTACATTCCTTTAATTATCTCCTGGAAAGGAATGTGGTTGACATAGAAACAAATATAAATAACAGAAATAAGATATAAACAACAGAAATAAGAACATCAGGGACATCTAGTGGACTAAAAAAGATACTATAAGGACAAGAACAGGACTTGTCAAGTGAAGTAAGAAGAAAGAAGATATAAGAAGGAAGAAAAAGGATGACAGAAAAAGGAGCGAAAGTTAGGAGCTCTTCTGCCCCGGAGTCCAGCTTGGGAAAACTAACACAAGAGGAACCGAAAGGGAAAGAATGGAAGCAAACAATACAAGACAATATAGAGAAATTAGTGGTGATGGGACAGCAACAAAAAAATCAGTATCTGAGGGTTCAAGCTAATTTGAATGCGTTAACTACATAACTAAATGATCTTCGTGTGCAACTTAAAGATGTTATATCCAAATCACATGAGAAAAAACAAAGGATTATGGAAAAAGTATTGGAAATGGGAAAGCAACAAGCAAATCGATATTTACAAATCCAAATTAGCCAGGAAATCTTAATTCAATAGACAAATGAGTCTAATACACAAGAAACAGGAGAGGATCAACAAAAGAGCAAAGAAATGGAAGATAAATCCAAAACACTGAAGACAGGACAAAACAAACAATTGGAAGAGACAATGTTATTGGAGATAGCTTGGAAGATAAAGACTCAAAAGTCACGAGGAGAGACTTTTAGACAACATAAAGACCACAAAGGAGAAGAAATACTTCAACTAATTGATGCAGATTGGATTGATCAAGTATAGGAAGAAGAAATACTTCAACCAATTGACATAGATTGGAATGATCAAGTGAAGGGGATGACTCATCAAGATGTTGATTTAGCAAGAAGGGGCAAGTACATTAAACCGTGATCTATTAAGAGGAATTCATGTGAAATTTATTAGAAAAAAAAAGATGGAAAGTTAAAGTCTAGAGAAGTGAAGAGATTTGGCAGACCTGTGGATATTTAGGTTGGAGACAAGGGAATAGATAAAAAGAAAGACAGTAATGTGTTAATTTTGTATGTTAGAAATTAAAGTTTATTAGATGTCAATGAGAATTTATATAAGTTTTATAGGTGATATGTAATATGTATAAAAATTTTAGTTAGCTTGATATTAATAGATGTTAGAATTTTAGAGGATAATGTTAATGAATTAGAATTAATTTTAGGTGATATTGTTTTGGATGTTTATGTATATGTTTATGTTTTTAGTCATGAGGATATATTAATTTTGGATGCTATAGATAGAGAAATGATCTATGTAATTATTAGGATATTAAAAGTTGTTAAAATTTAATGTTAGATATTGGATTATGATATTAATTCTTGTGAGGATTTTATATGCTAGATATTGGAAAGACATGAAGATCCCAATGAAAGATGAATTAATAGAGAAAATAATGAATGTGGTGGAAATGGACAGATTTCTAGAGAGCTTGGATCAACAGTGAAACTGATATAGATTGAGTAATGAAAATTATTTTATGCTTGGTTGAAAATAAAGTAGAAGTATAAGATAGGGTATTTAGATGAATGTATTATATATAGGATATATATGATATGATATGATAGATAAATGATATTAAGAGACTAACGTAGAAGAGGAACTGGATTAGGAAATATGTAATGATTTATTAGTTATAGTGATGTATGATATCTTGCACCCTCTAATACTGTGTTTATGCATTGTATGTATTGCATTATGTGTTATGTGTGTTTGTTATTTTTGTTTTTGGAAAAATTAATAAAAAATTAATTAAAAAAAGGATTGTGCCCTAAGCCAGTGTGCACAGGCTGGCCACCATCACAAGCAGCAAGTGGCCAGCTCTGCACACCCAGACAACCAGATGCCTGCCAGAGGAGGTAAGCCAGTGCAGAGAGTTGGCAGGTGGTAAGAAGGGGGTGGAATAGGGGAGGGGGTGGGCAAAATGGGGGATGGTGGGCAGACTGGGGTGGTGACAGGATGGGGAGGAGGGTGAATTAGGCCCAAAAGGGGGGCAGGATCAGGGGTATTGCATGCCAAATCCCAAACCCCTTCCTGGACCTGATATGCCTTCAGATATCAATGTGGACTTGTACCAGTGATTGAGCTGGTGTAGGTCCAGGTTGATCCATTGAGGTCTGAACCCAGGAAATCACTCAGGTCCTGTGCACAGGAGGGAATGTAACAAACGCTGTGGTGAACAGACAGTTTGTAGCAAGTAACAGGGAGCAGCTGTTCCTGATTGCTGACTCTGTGCAGCTGATTGTGGGTGTGCCTTGTGCATATAACAAGGCCGAAGACAAACACTCCTCAGTGAGTGAGGGGGTGAGTGAGGGTGAGCGTGTAGGGTGGTGAGTGTTAAGGAATAGGAATCAGGATGCCGTATATGTGTGTTGCTGTATGACTGACCAGTGTTGCTATAAATATCCTTGTATATAATATATTTTGGTGATGGAACCTAACTCTCGTGTCAAGTGCCTCTTTGCCTTCTGAGAGTTTGCCTTGGACATCAGCCTCGAGTTTCTGTTGTGCTGCCGTTTGATTTTGCTCTGCTGGAGACTCCTACACTCCACCCCCAAACCTCCCCGCAACACAGCTGCTGGGGCACCCAAGGACAAGGGGACAAAGATCCCCTTACCCCAAGGAGATCGCCAGCAGCTGAAATGCCCCCTCAGGATGCAGCGGTAGCTGAACTAGTGCTGCTATATCACCACATGGGTATTTAGTTAGGATTGGGCTGTTATACTGGTTTTTGGACAGGAATTCAGACATTCAGAAGGAATTTGGACATTTTTGGCCGGTTACAGTTTCTTCTAATGATCTGATTATGCAGCACAGAATTCCTATAATTTGTTTGTGGAGATAAAATTCAGTTTGAAAGTTCCCCAGTTCACCAAAATGAGATTTGAGGTTTAAATAGTCAAAATTCAATTAGGAAACTATATAAATCTAATTTTCCTCAGGAAGTGTATGTGACAAAGGTGGCTTTGATGTGCTGAACATTCAATATGCTCTGCAAATCTTTCAGTAACTAAACGCATTGAAGTTCTTTATAGATTATTAAAAGATAACATTAATAAAACAGGAAAAGGTCTTCTGAAATGGAGTGTGCATCTCGAGAGTGAAGGATTTATGTACTTCCACTGCTTCTTCTGCTCTGCATAATGTAAGAAAGTATAGGAGATTAAAATAATGAGTTTATGTGCTACTTTGACACTGGCTCTAATTGGCACACAAATGTGCACAGTGAGATATTTCTCATCCTGCCCCCAGTAGCATGCTGCAAATTGTGTTGTGAACCCTCCCAAGGTAAATATTCAACATGTACATCCAGAGGTTAAGGGGGCATTCCAAATCCCACCAATGCTTCACCTTGCCTTCATTTGGGGGAGGGGGTTGCGTAAGTGGCAAGCATCAAGATGCTCCCCTTCAGAGCCTAAAGGAAAAATTGGCCTCTACCTGATGTTGTGGTGGCTTCCACAGTGCCGTTCCATAAATGTAGGTTGCACTGGTAAAAATGCTCACTGCAAATGTGATTTCCAAGCGTATTTGGAAATCATATCTTGTGTGCAAAGAATAGGGAAATAATATGAAAGTTCCATATAGGACAACTACAATGAACTCAGCAATGAAACATGTACTTTGCATACCGAGGGACTGAGGTTCTGTCCCTGGCATCTACAGGTAGATTAATAAAGACCTATCTGAACCCCTGGAGAGGTGCTGAGTCAGTGTTGACAATACTGAACAATATGGACCAATTGTCTGCATTGGTCAGCTTCAGGAAGAAGGAGAAATTAGCAAAAGTTGCCACCTCTTGCTTGCCTGGATGGAGCTGCATTCTGTTCATGCAAGAGATCCCAACCCCAGCTCATGTGGGCAGAGAACTCTGTCAGCTACATACCAGCTTTGCATTGTCATTCACTTACTGAAGCCATTCTATACCATACTGTGAGCAGGGTCCCAATGTATCAACCATCTTTGTACAGAAGACTGACAAAGTGAGTATCACAAATTCTTATACTGACCCAGCATCTGTGTAAAACCTTCTTTTAGCATCTGCCATAATGTGGGACAGCACATAGTGTCGGTAGTGTCACAGAATGCATTTGGAGTGGAAAAAAAACAAAAAAAGCAACCAAAACATGCACAATGCGTTTGCAGGCTGCGATAAGTGACTCCCATTCAGCGAGCCACAGAGTCCAAATGACAGTTCTCGCGGCATGTCTCTGACTTACTCACATCTCCCCCTGTCAGAACAATCAGTAAACAAAGCAGGAATTGGAGGGACACTTTCACTCTCGCCCAAGGGAATGCTGGAAAGATGGAAAAGGTGCCTTCTCCTTCTCGTCTCCTGAACTCTCTATGAACTTAAAATCAGTTCTGTTTTGATTTCAAGATTTTTTCCTGGAGTTCATTTATAACAGTGTTTCAAAGAGATGGCTCCAAGAAACCTGATCAGATTCAGAGCTGTTTTCCTTTATGGTACGAAGGGGGTTTGGTGCTCAACACTTCTCCAAACTCTTCCAGTAAAGGCCTTTTCCTAAACAGCCAAAACAAGCCATTTCTTCCTGTTATTGCTTAATTATTTCTTCTCCCACCATTGTTGCCACTTTTCTCCTGTTTCACCAAGTTGCTTCTGTCCCATCCCTCTCATTAATGCTGCAATCCCCTGTGCACTCCCCTTGGAGGAAACACCACTGAGAAGCTCTTATTTCTGAGTAAACATGCAAAGGATCTCACTGCATGATTATTATGATGGCTCTTTTGGCATGGTCTGACTTCCAATGCTGGCGCTTAATGAATGCTCAACAGCATCAGGGTCAAATGCCCCAAAATGCATTCTTTTGACCCTTTATTTTTGTTTTTGTCCATAAATAGTGTAGGGATGAGGCATATGAAATGTCCTAAAATTACAGTGGGGGGATTGTAGGGGGTAGGGCTTTAACCACAGTTCCTAGCCAAGTGCTAAAGTCTCCCTTCCCCACTGCGATTTTGAATTGCTTCACACACTCAATACACAATGCTGTTTGTGAATAAAATAAAACAAATAAAGAGTCAAAGCATGCATTTGTACCCATGTCTAGACACTCTCAAGCTGCAATCCTATACAGACTTACCTGGGAATAAGTCCTACTAAAAAATGAGACTTACTTCTGAGGAGACATGCATAGGATTGTGCTGTAAGTGTCACAAGAGATCTTTCCCAGTCTCCCAGATTTCTCCCAGTCTCTCCCACCCACAAAACAAGATGGAAAGTTCATAGAGTTGCAAGTGTGATTACTTTTAAAGGATTAAAGGCAGTTAATTGGAGAAAGTATCCATCACAGGGATCTTTAAAAAAAAAAAAAAGACTTCTAGACAAAGAACAAAAAAGGTGCAATAAAATATTTAGCTGCACCCAAGTGAAATATCAAATACAAGCATCCTATTATTGCAACTGCAGCTCTAAACAGTTTATCTGACACATCAGCCTGTGGTGTTGGCATAATAGAATAATTTGAGTAACTTCAATTGTACAAAGGTCAGGGTGTCCCATCCCAAATACTTATTTGCTTTCGTAATGAAGCGTCCAGAACCAATTTATTAGAGAGAGAGAGAGAGAGAGAGAGAGAGAGAGAGAGAGAGAGAGAGAGAGAGAGACTGTGTGTTTCCTCCTCTTTTAAAAATGATTTTAATACGGTATTTTATGGTGTCAAATATAGGTTAAATATAAAAACAGAAATACAAAAGCAAAGAATAAAAGAAGAGAAAAACACCTGCAAATTCCTTTTCTGCAGTGTGACCAAGGAGCACTAGACATGGATCAGGGTGTATTGTGATTCCAAAAATTTCAGTGATCTTCTTAAATACTTTCTTTTCTTCTTTTGTACCTGAGGACATGGACACCAGATATGAATTCAAGACCTTCCCTCGCCCCGTCCCCTCCAACAAAGAGGGGAGGGCATCCTGTTGATCATATGAAGCTTAACTAGTATCATATGCCATCTGTGTAAGATTTTCAGAGCACAAACTCTTGCAGCAGTGGAGTGAGGTGGGCTGGTTATATCAAAGCCAATATTGGACACAGATCAGTTTCCAATGCAGATTTTGAACCAACCCAGCATTAGAGCACATATACTCATGGCATTTCTTCCTATCAGGTCTTGATTGACAATTGGATTGTCGCCAAAACATGATTACCCACAAAACGAGATGGAAGTTTCTGGGCCCTTATGGAATTCCACAGGTTTCAAAAGTTACATAGAAAGCTTCAAAAACTGTGCTTCCAAAGGGGAGGAGCCAAACAATGCTTTGGGGTTTAGGAGTTAGACAGTCTGGATTGCTAGAAAGGCTTCATAGGTCTTGGATTAGCTATGTTGTACCCAGAAATGGAGTTGGGTCAGACAGGAGAACTTACATTTAATGTATTTGAAGTACACCATGGAGTTGTGTGTGTGTGTGGGGGGGGGGGGTCTGAAAGAGATATTTGGAAGGGAGAGATGGGTAAAAGAAAGAAAAGAGCCAGGAATTTGGGAAATGCAGATAGCGAGTGAGTTCTATAGCCTGACAATTTGATCTGGGACATTTTTACCTTCAGTCAGTCAGTCAACAAAACCTTTATTTGGCATAAACATTTGATAGGTGAGAACTCTGTACAGAAATCGTAGAGAGTATAAACCTAAATAGTACACTAATATATGTATCAGTGCACTTTTTACCTTCAAGTGATCTCCACAGAATTCAGTTCCAGTTCACTTACTCTCAGGAAGATATAAAAGAGAAACTGGGAAGAATGTGAGGTGAGAAATATGAGGCTCCTTACTGAGCCCTGCAGCCCTCAAGGGCATGTTTAATCTGAAACAAATCCCATGGAGTCTGCTGGAACTTATATACAAGGGAAATGTATATACTGCAGTGTTTTGTTGCAACAGCCGTCTTATCTTTTCAGATATCTCTAAATTCTCTGTTAATATTGTGTAAGAGGATAACTTTGTTACCACTTCCATTTCTTGATGCTGTAAAGTCAATGCAGTACTGTAGAATGAAATTTATTCATTGCATGACTATGTTCTCTGAATATATCCCCGGACTGCTGGATCTAACATTAAATATGTTATTTGCATTCTCAGCTGAGGTTCTGCTCTACAGTCACCAGCTACCAAGGTTCTCTTGGCAGGGAGATGACCTAGGCCTTCTCAGTGGCAGCAACCAGACTCTGTATCTCTCTGTACCTCTGTATCTGAGATCTAACTGACTCCTACATTGTAGGACTTAGTGGGCAATTAAAACCTTTCTGTTGTGGTGTGCTTCTTCTTGATTTGTGTTTATCCTTGTGAGATTTAATGGAATTTGCTGTTGTGTTGCTCTCTGGTTTTTGTTACCTGGAGATTGTGTTCATGCAATGTGTTACTGTTTTTAATTGAATTGTTTTTTTCATGTAAAATCGTAGGCCACCTTGTGTCACTGTCACTTTCAATAACTCTCCTGAACATGGTAAAAACTCCTATTCCACATAGTGGGATCATTTCAAAAGAAAGGATTGATTGCTTCATTTTTATTTGGTTCAGCAGGCTCACATAATGATGAAATTTCTATAGCAAAAATTAAGAATTGGCTCTTAGTTGCTGCCTATAGCCATTTTTCCCAAGTTTTTATTGCTGATGCAAATCATTTTGAAGTAATAAACGTGACTAGAGGATTTGTAAAGAACAGAACATCTTGAGGGTTCCATCTTAGAAACAGATGAACAGTACTTAAAACTCAGAAAGGCTAATTTCAAAATGGAAAAGGGAGTATTACATGAATATGGGTTTAAAATTACCCATAGCAATGTCTTTGGAGCTTATAATGTTTTAACCATTGATCCAAGCCATTTTTAACTGCTATGAAATTGAATCAAAGTAATTTTCAACTCAACATTTAAAAGGATTCCTTTTGGTTTACTTCTAACTGTATCTTCTAGCTCAGCAGGCTTACTTGTGTCACCATTTTGTCTCACCAGAGGTGCCGTAAATAGAGATGCAAGTAACCACAGCAAAAAAGAAGCAGATGAAGCCCAATTTTAGGAATAAGAGCACAATCCTAACTTACTATTCCACTGGCCTAGAGCAGCAGTTCTCACTCTTTTAGCACCGGGACCCACTTTTTAGAAGTAGAATCTGTCAGGACCCACCAGAAGTGATGTCATAAGCGGGAGTGACATCATCAAGCAGGAAGATTTTTAACTATCCTAGGCTGCAATCCTACTCACACTTACCCAGGAGTAAGTCCCATTGACTATCAATGTTAATATATATACAGTAGTAGCCTGTTAAAAGTACAGATCTGTAACATTTCCCCAAATGCAGTCACTTACCATGATAGCATCAAGTCTAATATATTACAAATAAAATATTGAAATCAATGGGAACCCACTTGGAATTGGCTTGGGGTTGGCGAACTCCTTTGGTGTATCCTAACCCTCCCCCCCCAGGTCATCTAGCATTACACTGGGTTGTTCTGACTTCTGCCAGCTATATAGCTGGTGGGTATCTGAGTAGTCCCATAGTGCAGGCTGGGGCATTACTTGGAGTAAGGGGGGAAAATATCCCCTTATCCTGAGGAGACCTCCAACCACCCCTAACCTATGCTGGATACATTTTTAAAACTTATTTAAAAACAATGGAAATCAATAATTGATTAATCTAAATCATATAGTAAAATGCTCTCTTCAGTAAATAGTCTGACATTTTCACTATACTCCCCCCTCTCCTTCAAGGAAGGTACAGTATTTATTTTATTGACATGTTTGAACTACAGATGAACACATGCAACAGAAGAAAGATACATTTTCAGTTTTAAAAACAGATGTCAGCAGGCAAGACCAGATGCCCCACAGAACATTTAAGATGAGTTATTTTTAGTTTAGTTTCTATTTCTGTGGAAGTGATGTCTTGAAGATACACCTTCAAGACAATCTGAGAATGTCAGAGGAATAATTGGTTTACTCTGCAAAGAGTATGCTCAGGTCATAATGAGGTGTCAAGGGAACCTAAATGGCAGGGTAGCCAGGAGACATACCTCCATAGTCAGATATGTGCAGTAAGTTCATCTCTAATGAAAATGAGTCATCAGAAGAGTCTTTTGAATTATGTTTTCATGTAGTAAGTAATCTGCTTGTATTTCATAACAAAAATCTTATTTTACATATCATCCTTATCAAAGTCAACCCTGTTAGGACTTCTGTAGGTTTTTCGGGTTTTAGATTCTGTCTTTTTAAAGGGGCAATTGTAAACTTGTGGAGGATTTGTAAGTCAGAACATCTCATCATGTAAGTCCCCACCTGGAGTGGTATAACCATCCACATGGTATAACCCTATGAGAACTAGGCCCCTTTTTGGAAAAGGGTGCCCAATATTGGTCAGTCTCTATCCACTGAAGTTCCTCCCACGTGCTTAATTTCCCACTCCATGGCTATTTCTTTATGCAATGATACTTTCAAAATGAGTGCAAATGAAGATATGCATAGAACTGCTTGTTTAAGTGTACTTTCCTGCAGAAGTACAAAAATGGAACTAAGGGAAACCATCTATATACCTGGAAAATGATGTATCATTGATAGAAAAACCAATTCCTTTAAACAGTTTTTCATAGGATCATAGTTAAGGACAGATGGCTAAGAGCCCAGTCCTATCACCCACTATTGGTGATGATGCAGCCCTGCTGACGGAGTGTGTACCACATCCAGTGGTGGGCAATCAGGAGGCTTGCCAGAGGTTTTTTTTGCATACCTCTGAGTAGGCCTTCTGGTGACCTATTGGTCTTCTCAGACCCATACTAGCTATGTAGGTGGCATAAGTCCAAGGAGAGAAACAGGGTGGGATGACCTGGGAAGGAGGGAATAGGATCCTAGTACAAGTTGCTGCTGCCAGGATCCACCCATTTCCTCCCCCTGCCCTGCCCTGCCCCAAAACTTCCCCTGCCCTGCCTTCTCTACCCACAACACATACACCCCACCAAGTTATCAGTGCTTGGGGAACCTCTGAGTGCCGCTGCTGCGCACATCCTGTTGCCCTCTGAAGCAACCACCCGGAAGTGTGTGATAGTGTCCCAGCTTTGGCACCACCGCAAAATATTGTGCTTCTGAAACACAAGTTCTGGCGAGGCAAGGTCTAGATAGGACTGGGTGGTAAATCAATTCTCAAGTATCATGCACCAGCCATTTCCCAGCCATTCCCCCTATACTCATTGAAAATACAGTGGGGCTGTGTTAAAAACCCTGTGCAGTATTTTCTTTTAAATGTGGCTGCTTCAGAGTACCACCAATGGTACATAAGACTGACTCCATTCCTTCCCCCACCACCCACTGAAAAGCGCCTTTCAGTGTATGCTGATTTACTGATACTGGAGCCACACAATCTGCTAGATTAAATAATAGGGATGAAGAATCAATTACCTTGTGAGAAGGTAACTTTATTTTTATCACTTTATTTTTGCAGTATGTTCTTGGTAAAAATTTATTCCCTCTCTTTTTCTTTCATGTTGAATTCATTTCAGTATATCCTATAATTATGTAGCATTGGTGCTATGGCTTTAAAAAAAACACCTTTATTTACAGTGATGTTTGCCATTATTTTTCCAATGTCATCATCACATATTGTAGGAAAGAAGATATAGAAAATCAAACACATTTCAAATAATTGTTTATTTAAGATAAGAGATTCGTATTCAAATGTGGCTTATCTAACCAATGCACATGAGAAGGGATGAAATGGTCCCATTTTGATACTAGCTCCAGTTCTTTTGAAGCTTCCTGCTTTCTGTTTACAAGGCAATAAAGCTGACAATCTTATCTTCTGAAATGCTAATTACTTTCGACAGCTGTACTTGGAAGAAACAACCCAAAAGAATCATAAGAACTGACTGTTGTATATAGCTCTAAGCATAAGGTGCAACCGTATATGAACAAACTGCTGCCAATAATTTTCACTTGTAAAACAACCTAGTAGTTCATTTGGAGCCATCTCTGTAGAGGTGGCTCTATAGATGATTGTATATCATTGGGAGCCTCATCTACCCACTGTGACAGTGCAGGGAGAGATACATTGATGGGCAGCCCAAGCCTAAGCTGCCGGGTGCCCAGAGGAGCAGTGGCACTGAAATGACTACTGCTGTATTCTATGGGCACTGTGGCCACCGCTGGAGTCTGCTTGGGAGAAGGGGGCATTTGTCCCCTTCCCCCAGGTAAGGGTGCAGGCCCCACAATGGGTCTCCTCCAGTCTGTGTCAGCTATTTTGCCAGCACAGACTGGGGGAGCTCTGTTGGGCTTTTCAGCCCAGACACAGAACATAGGATCCAGCAGAGCAGGGCTCCACAGTTCTCACCCCCTTCTGCCCAGGTTTCTCCCCTGCCTCTCCCTCCCTCGCTCTGGAACACTTCCCCCCACTCCAACAAACCACCGCCCGGAGCTCTTCTTTTGCTCCGGGTGGCGTCCATCTGGTGCTGGGCTTCAGCACTGACTGGCACTGGGTTAGCACTGGTGGTCCCTACACAGAGGTGCCATAGTTTATCTGCATGTTTATGACACCCAGTGCCGGCACTGAAGAGCTCAGGATTGGGCTCGAATATGGTAACAGCACATTCCTGTGGATATTGATTCTGAAGAAAACCCCACCAAGTTCAGTGAATTAACATTAGGCTTCCTGCAGTTCCTCCTCCATCTTTCCCCCATTACCAATGTCAATATCGCCTAATAAGGATTACACTTTGTGCATCTGATGAACTGGATTTTATGCTTATGTTGCAGTGCATTAGCCAGACCGCCACAAGACTAATGATGCAATCCTATGCAATCCTACGCAGAAATATGCCCCAGCATGTTGAATGGGGCTTAGTTCAAAGAAAGCTTGCATAGGGTTGTAACCTAGGTGCCCCAAGATGCTTTCAATCAGTTTTACTGCCACATAAGGACCAAATGAGGCATGACGTGCAATCTCTGTTCATATCAGCTGATGTCATACTACTTTTTTCTGTTTTGTTTCTCAAACCACTGCGGGGGGGGGGGGAATAATTTGAACTGGGTCTACTGCATGCAGGTATCCAACCCTTTGCTTCCATGCTTAATCCTCAGCTTAAATGTTTTGCACCCACCCCCAAATCTACTAATAGCCACTTTGAGGGAAAATGTATGGACTCAGTCTTGTAGTATGTCTTTTCCTTAAAGGTAGTTTGTAGAGATCTGGGAGGTAATGAGTCAACCTTTTTCATGAGTACAAAATGGTGCTTTACTACACTTCTTTCTCTATGGAAGATCTGGATGTACAAGAAAGAAAAGGTTAAACAACTAGAATGTATTGTGAATATGTGCATACTAGAAAGCTTCAGTTTTTGGCATCCCAAACCTAATCAAGTCTCTGTTTTCATCAAAAGTCTATGAAATTGGTTAAGTAACCTGAGGCAACTGGATACCCCTCAAAAATCCGAACCTTGAATACTCCAGGTTCTCCTCAGTCCCCCGCAGTGCTCAGCTGACTGACTCAGGGCTGCCCAGCTCCACTGTAGTGCCTTTTACTGTGTCAGATGCTTGGGTCTCCTAGCTGTGTACTGTCAGCATTTGATGGCAATGGCTCTCCAGGATTTGGTCAGGGTGTTTCTTACATCCTACCCAGAGATATCAGGAACTGAACCTGGGACCATCTGCATGCAAAACATGCACTCTGCCTCTGGGTTATGACCTCTCCCTGTCATAACCAAGGTAATAGTGTCAACAGAGTTTGTGCTATCTCCCTCTTAAGCCATTGCTACCCTTTGTTGCATATATGGAACAGGGATCAAATGTGTATACCTGTGGGCTGGGCAGAAATGGGTTAAAAACATATACAGAGCACATCAGCTAACACTTTGATAAGGTGGGAGGTGGGCCAAGAGATCAAAGACAGCGAAACTGTGCTCAATTGAAAAAGACAGAGAATAAGGTGCAGGGGGGTAAAGGCAAGTTGTGGATGATTTAACAATGTAGGTTGTTACATTGCATATGCTTAAGCTGGGTCTACAAGCACATGATGCAGCAACAGCAAACTTGCTGAAGCTAAACAGGTCAGGTCTGACTGGTCTGGTCTGGTCAGCACCTGGAAGTCTCATACCAATCTGACCTCTGTGGAACCAAGGCTGTATAGCAGGGCTGCCCAAACCCTGGCCCTGGGGCCACTTGCAGCCCTCAAGGCCTCTCAATGTGGCCCTCAGGGAGCCCCCAGTCTCCAATGAGCCTCTGGCCCCCCAGAGAGTTGTTGGAGCCCACACAGTGTCAGAGAGATGATATGGCTCTCCTACCAAAATGTTTGGACACCCCAGGCGGCCCTCGAGGCCTCTCAATGCGGCCCTCAGGAAGCCCCCAGTCTCCAATGAGCCTCTGGCCCTCCAGAGATTTGTTGGAGCCCACACTGGCCCAACGCAACTGCTCTCAGCATGAGGGCGACTGTTTGACCTCTCGCGTGAGCTGTGGGATGAGGGCTCCCTCCACTGCTTGCTGTTTCACGTCTGTGATGCAGTAGTGGCAGCAAAGGAAAGGCTAGCCTTGCTTTGTGCAAGGCCTTTTATAGGCCATGAGCTATTGCAAGACCTTCATTCATTCATAGAAGTTCATCTTTAATATATTCATTGATGTAAACTTATGTAAATTTATTCAAATTTTAAATGTAAATTAATTCTTTTTCTTCCCCGGCCCCTGGCACAGTGTCAGAGAGACAGTGTGGCCCTCCTTTCAAAAACTTTGGACACCCCTGCTGTATAGTAATGCAAAAAGAGTTCCTGAAATTGAAGCTCAGGATATTGGGATGCATGGTGCTCAGAGTAGATGTATTTCAAGTGGGTAATTGAATATTCAGTTTCACAAACAATTATTCTTGCATGCAAAAGAAAAATATTTCCCTAGACTAGAGAATGTGAGCATAGAAGCCTTAGGTACAGAACTACCAGCATATTTTCCAAATATCAAATCTATCTCCTTTAAAGGAAAAATATGAAACATTGAGGAGTTGTGAGTAACAAATCCAAATGTGTGTGTGTGTGTGTGTGTGTGTGTGTGTGAGAGAGAGAGAGAGAGAGAGAGAGAGAGAATCAAAAACATTGCCAAGTGTGAGAGGAGATGTCTGCTGCTCCGTCAACCAGAGAAGAGGCATGATTTATAAAAATTGTGGATTTATGCCATTGCCCATATCTTTTGACGTGCACTGTTATCATTCAGAGAGATCTGACTTACGTGATTGGTTGTCATTGAATCAGAATATATGCCATTTACAGCATCCTTTTTTTTAAAAAGCATCCTGATAGGAAGGCTGCTTTGTAAGAAGGTGCATTTATCTGCAGCTACTCTCTGGCAATAGAGTAGGTAGAGTAAGGTAAAAAATGAAGGGATGCCTTGCAGAGCAAAAGGCGAGCAGAGTGTGATCCCAATGTGTGGCAGAATTGGTGGACCCACATAGTATGGGTGTGGCTTAAATTGCGATCAGTGAAAAAAGAATTTAGGAATTATAATCATGGCCTTAAAGCTGATCTTGGGATGGGACACATAATTCAGGACAAATCAAGTAAGGCCAAAATCTGATTTAAAATCTAAATCTGTGGTGCTGACATTTGTTTAGTTCATAAGGGCTGCATTTGTGATATTCTATTTTAAGTCCATCCAGAAATAGCAGTTCTACCTTTTCTTCTTGAAAGGAAGAAAACTTAGATATAAATCTCCTAAGGATTCAAGAATGAAATTAATCATCGTTTTCAATTAAAGTGAGGTCCTGCGCCATGATAAATATTCAACAGCTATGCTGTCATCTAAACATTTCCATCTGGTGATCTCCGGTGAAATGATATCCGTTCTGTAATAGTGCTGACAAGCCGCATCTATTCCTGAGTTTGTTTACTAAAGCTAATCACCCAGTGAGAATGACAAGCAAGAGAATCCCAGAGGGGAGCATGAAGAAACTGAGGAAGGGCAACATCAAAGACTGTAGGAAAATACCAGTGCCAACTCAGTGACCATCACAGCTGCTTGTTAAATACAATTGTTGCTGATCTGTCAGGGAGCACAATATGAATCCTTCTTGTTTGTCAAGTCAAAAAGGTATTTGTGACATTTTCAGTGGTGATGTAATGTAATAGTGGTCATAGCTGTCCCTTATAGACTTTGCAGATCAAGCCATTTATTTGTACTAGCTACTGTTTTTCCCACTGAACACCTGCTGTACCAAGCAGTACAAGATAGAAGTGTCACTAGAGGCAGTGGCATCTGGGGCCGTGAGCCTCTCATTGAACCTCCAAAGGAGAAAGATCGGGGCTGCAGTGAGATTGCAAGGCCATCACTGCTGCCTCCTGTTTCAGTGACTTTATGATCTCGTGGTCTAAACAGGTGGAGAAGGAGGTGGTGAGGGTGGCAGCAGGGGCTTTACAATCTTGCTGCTGCCCCATTTCTTATTCTTTGAGGCTGAGCCTCTAAAGGAGAAGGAACCAGTTGGCAGCAAGATTGCAAAGACACTGAAAAATGTGTGGCTTCTACATACCTGCAACCATTTTCACAGGTGGTGCTGGTGTGCTGCTACTTCTCCCGTGCCCACCATCTTGGTTGGACCTTTAATTGTACTTTCTTCCAGCCTGGCACCTGGAGTGGCCCTTCCCTTCTGCCCCTTGCTTCCTACGAGACTGGCACAGGGATATGGACTTCATGGCATTTCTGGTATGTCTGGTGCTCATTGCTTATTAGAATTGCAATGCAACTTCGCAGAAGATTTTGAGGCTCACAGTTATATGAGCAAATGAAACTGCTTTGTACCACATTCACCCACTGATCTGTCTCGTTCTGTACTGTTAGTGCTGATTGGAAACAACTCCCACAGTTTCAGATGGCGCTTATCCAGCCCTATCTGAGGATGGTGGAGATTGAATTTTGGACCTTCTGCTCCACTCTCTCCCTTCTTGGGTTGTGTGAGGTGCTGGTCAGACCAGAAGCTGCACAGAACACCCAAAAGTCATTTAATGGTGTTTGAACGTTTCAAATGATTAAGCATCATTATGTAGCTGCCTTCTAAAGGTGGCATGTAGCATATAGCTTGAAAACATTATGTGGCTTTCTGTTCATACTGAGAACAGAATCCATTTAATGGAGGGAGAAAATTACTTTTTGATTTATGAAGTGTACAAAGTATAATTTGGTAATTCTTGAATTGCTTCATGGCTCTCCCACAGATTGCAGTCAGGTATGTCATTTAAATTTTGTGTACCCTTTTCACCTCTTTAAAATAATTAGCTGTATTTCTTGTCTCTCTTCCATTTGGGAGATAGTCCTTTCTGGCCTTTAAAATAAATTGGAAATAAATAGATCAAGGGCAATGGTCCTGGATTATAAACTATATTCATCCAGAAAATCTCAATGTTTGAATTGGTTTGAAAAACCAACACTTATAAACAAACTACTGTATGTGCATATGTCAGTTTTGGTGCAAAGGGCATTTAGGATTTTGTCAATAGTTATTATATAGGATTTTTAAAATGAAGAGCAATTCCAGCTGTTAGTATATATATCTCTCTAGCTGGATCAATTCATTTGAAAATAAGTTTTCGAAGTACAGTGCAGTCAAAACCTGGACAATATGCTGGAGAAACTGAGATAAAAATAGGATGGGATCACCTAGAGGGTACATTTTAATTATACTGAACAAATTTAATAATCTGTTTGCTTATGCTCCTGTCTGATAATATGAGAGAAATCATCTGCATATCAAAGGTCAACATGTCCTCAGGAAATTCTTCTCTTAGAAACCACAGATTAATGGTTTATGCTTCATAAGCATGAGAAAACCTTAAAACTGTCCCAAAGTGTTGTTTCAGTCTGAATTGTCATGTTTTTCATGTTCAGAAGTCCAACATTTTCTTTTGAGACAACCACACTTCTCCATTCCTGCTTGTCTTTAAATCCTAAAGGCATGGAGTAGCCATTAAAAAAGTGGCTACCCAGCTCTCATCACCAAGACTGTCCACATGTTGAACCACACTCTGGTACCAAGTGCTGGCAATGCTCTCAGGCACTCTGCTTTGACTGTTGAATTGCTCTACTGAGTCCATACTCCAAGTTTTTCCAGTTCCACTCCCTCACCCAAAGGAAAAGAGGCAGCACATTGTTACCTGACATCTGCAGTAGCAGAGATGCTACTCTGGGAGTTCACGCCAGAGGTAGTACTGAGTTGTATTCAAAGAAAGTTCCTCATGACTAAGAACCATAGAACAAGAAACGCAAGAATACCTGGGAGATGTGGCACATGAGATGCAGGTACGTCTTCCCATCACCACTTGGTGGTCAGAACTCCGCTCATCATCACAGTTGTGATAGCAGTCATTGTACTAATTTCTGATGGTGTATATTTGTAATACACAGCTCAAAGAACACATATTTTTGCATTCCTTTAAAAGACACCATTAAAACTACTTTGGAAAAGCAGTCAGTTTCTTTTGAGCTGCCCTTGTAGCATAACAGTTTGGATTCCCACTGACGTTCCAGGCTGGGGAAGGAAGGCAAGTTTTGTTCCAAACCCTGATCGTGAAACGAATGGTCCAGGTAGTATGCAGACAAGGAGGAAACTACTCTATGGTAAAAGGCATTTCCGCATTTCATTTCTGTATTGTATATACTTGTATATGTCACTGCACCTATGAATTATACTTTTTTCTCTTTCTCTTTCATACTCTTTTAAAAGTGTTGATAAGAAACACTGTTAGGATCACATTTTGGTTTGGCCAATACTGCTTCCAAAGAAGGCAAAGAGAAGCTGACAGTGGGAGGTGGGGGAAATCATTCCATGTCTGCAAAAATGTTTTGATAGACCAAACCATTCTGGTAGCAGTAGTGCACAAGTGCCACTGTTCACAAGCAATACTTTACTTGGTACAACTGATCATGTGAATTATGCTCTTGCAGTCTTGTTCCTCCCCTTCTGTACTGGAATATAACTAAGAACAGGGCTGACAGAGCACTTTTAGCTCTGCAGAGGGCCTCATCATTCTTCCTCCTGGTATTAAAACTGGTATTTAAATTGTCCTTCTGTTTGAATGCAGGCCCAAAAATGAAACAGACCATAAAAAAGACAGTAGCCAGGACTATTATTTAACATAACATGGAAATAGAGCAGTAGCCATTGCCTGGTTCCTGCCTTCCCTCACAGACTCATAAACCATTCTTGTCCATCAGTTTCTGCTGCACCATTGGCCACGCTCTAGCTCAGTGATTTTCAACCTTTTTCATCTCATGGCACACTGTCAAGACACTAAAATTGTCAAGGAACACCATCAGGTTTTTGACCATTGACAAGGCACACCATGCTGCCAGCAGAGGTTCACATCCCCCATTGGCCCTGCTAATAAAAGACCTTTCTGCAAGTTCCTGTGGCACACCTATGGACCACTCGCGGCACACCAGTGTGCCACGGCACAGTGGTTGAAAATTGCTAGCTGCACTTGACACCCTCCTCTCTGTGACACAGTTATCAGTTAGGGAAGAGCCACCAAGGCACGTGAAATGACTATAGGGAGAGCAAATCAAATGCTTTGAACCACTACAGCCATTTGAGACCAGCCAGAGACAGAAGCATGTTGGCAATGTACTCACACCCATCAAGCCTGGCTGCTCAGTAGCTCTCTGTGCAGCATCTTGGCTTCCTCTGCCTTGCTGCTCTTAATATTTCACCTTAAATGGCTTCCCTATGGGCATTCAGGAGAGCAGTGAACCAAATACATTCCATAAAAGGGACAACGTCAAGTCATTTCAGCCTTGAATCCTATAAAGCTCATTTCAATGCCCGGCCTTGTTCCATGTCATTTCTTGCAGTATTACTCACCTCAGAATTTACGTTGGCTTTTTTTCTCCATCTGATGCTTTTTCTTGCTTTAGGAGGCCAAAGATCAGAGTTAATGCCTTAGGGCAGTGGTATTCAAACTGGGGCGTCACGACACCCCAGCCTGTGGGTCCTGGCCTCTGCCCTCTTAAGGCAGCCAAGAGATGGGGGAAGGCAGCAGCTTGATCCACAGGATTGCGCCTCTCAGGGGGGCTGCAGGGGCTCGGATGCACTTGCTGAAGCCTCCTGCAGCTTCCCGGGGGTGCGGGGAGCCCTGAGCAACCTTCTGCAGGGCTCCCCAGGTCAGAAAAAGTGAAAGCGGAGCGATTGCGCCCCGCTCCGCAAAACCGGGAGTAGAGCATAATTGCTCTGCTTTCCCTTCTGACAGGGCTGCAGGGACTGGGATGCACCCTCCAGTCCCTGCAGCAGCCGTCCCTGTGTGTGGGGAGCCCTGCGCGAGCGCCTGCAGGGCACCCCAGGTCAGGGAAAGGGAGAGTGGGGTGATCGCGCTCCGCTTCCGCTTTTGTGGAGGCAGAGCAGATCGCTCTACTCTGCCTTTCCCTGACCTAGGGTGCCCTGCAGGCGCTCACGCAGGGCTCCCCACACACAGGGACGGCTGCTGTTAGAACTGGTGAGTGCACACCAGTCCCTGCAGCCCCCTGAGCGACGCGATCCTGGGGATCGTGTCGCTGCCTTCCCCCTGCCCCTGCTGCTTCTGCCCCCCCCCCGCCCCCACAAAGACTTACTGCGGGTTTCAAACTCCCGGAGAGTTTGAAAACTGCAGCTTTAGGGCAAGTGTTTACTTTTGAGCAGGAAGGTGTCTTCATTTGAACAGTATTGCTTATAACAGAAAGCTAGGACTGCTTCACATTTGAAATATTTCCTTTGCAGGTATAGAACAGGAAAAACGAGTACAGTGTATCATTATATGTGTGCTAGATCAGGTCTTCAGCCTGGGGGTAATGAGCCTCATTTGGAGGGTCATGGCAACCTTTCAAAACCTGTGCAAGGGAGGGCTTGAATCCAGTCCAATAATGGTACTGCCTTATCAAAACTGAGTCCTTGATATAATCCTGCACAGCCTCTTCTCTCTCTCTTGCTTTGCAGCTTCTAAGGCTGCTGCCTCACAGAGTTGCTATGAAGACAAAAGATGTAGGGGGGGAAAGAGTGGGAGTGAAGTGGACAGATCAGGTCCCGGGAGGGGGGCAGGATCGATGGTGGGTCCCCAGTCTCAATGCTTTATTTATAAATAAATGCTTTATTTATTGGGGTCGTGGCACAAAAAAGGTTGAAGACCACTGTACTAGATCACAAACATGCTCAGATGAACACACAACTGAAAAGCTGATACTAGCAGCATGTTCTGTGTGTGTACAAGGTAGAAGCAGATGGGCAATCATCACACATGACGACATATACTTTCCTATACCACCGTTTGTGTAATCAGTTAGGACCACTTCACATACTATTGGCTCAGAATACAACCATTTGTATATAAATGAATACATGATGTATACCACCACTATATTACACATACGGGGCTATATTACACATATAGCTTTCATCAAATTAAGCAATTAAGGACACAATCCTAACCCACTTTCCAGCACCAACATAAGGGCAATGCAGCTCCAGGGTAAGGGAGCAAACATTCCCTTACTTTGAGGAGGCCTCCATGAGTGCCACCCAACTGAAGGACGTAGCACATGCTCCCATTAGCACAGCTGCGTCAGTGTTGGAAAGTTGGTTAGGATTTGGGCCTAAATGAAATATTTATAGATGCCACTATTGTTAAGGATATGGGAGCTGTGAGTAGTTTTTCAATCAACGTGATTGATTTGATTGCTTAATTTCCTAGCTAATTTTGTTGTATCTACCAGCACCAGGGGAGAAAGAGAAAGTGATGCTCAGAAATTCTTTCATGCAGTTAATTAGCCTTATTTACAGACTGCCCAAATTACCTCTCCAAGGGAATGTGAAACTGATTAGAGTATCCAATTTAAAAGGCTTTTAAAAATTTTATCATTTGTTTCATGGATGTTTCTTGGATCTACTTAACAGCAGAAATCAACTCTGCAACTTGACTTAAATCTCCCTATTTCAAAGCCCCCATTACCTTATCAGAAATGTCATTTTATGTCAAACAATCTTCTGGTGTCTCAGGTTCTGGCTTGATGTCTCTGAACTAGTTAGGGATTGCCCAAATGGCTAATAGCCATTGTTCAATAGAGTTGAGGTCCATATGAGAAGAACCCATATGAAGGAATACATTAAAATGACCCCAGCCATGTATCTTCCTTCAGAAGAAATAGTTGTAGGCTCAGAAAACCAGCAGTCATGGGGAGAGATGATACAAATATTTGATCCTGAGCATGTTGAGAACAAAAACTGGCAAAATGTATATAATTTTGTTTTCAGAATTCAAAAACTCAGAATTAACCATTGAAATCATAGGACAAGTTGTTTTTTTTTTAAAAAAAATGGAAAATCTATTAAAGGATTCAGGAAAAATAAATAATAGAAGTTGTAACTCACTGCACAAATTTGTCTTCAGTTAAGCCACTTTCCCAGTAAGCATGCTGCACATATGAATGTGGTTGCTTATAGATACTCTGAATGGGCAATGAGAAATGTTGAACAATAGTGGGTCAGGTCTATGCTTTCAATGGGGATTGAACAATGAGAAATGGTCCAGCAGGAAGTGAAATATCTGTTTGGTACCTTGAAGAAGACTGCGTAGCCACACTATCTACATATCTATGAAAATGCCCCCAACATGCAATGCTGGTGCTTAGGATGGGTGGAAAATAGGCAGAAGAAAAATATACCATTTTGCTCATCCCTACTTGTGATGTTAGGAAAGACATAATGAAGAACTTTGTTCCCATAATTCAAGTTGCACACAGTTGTCTTTACCCATGGATAGATTTTCTCACAAATCATGGCAGAAATCACTTGGAATGGCCCAGTTGATTCAGTTTGGGCGCAATCTGAGCACTGGCATAGCAGTGCCAATGGGACGTGTGCTGCATCCTGCAGTTGGGTGTCACTCACTGAAGCCTCCTCAAAGTAAGGGAATGTTTGTTCCCTTACCTCAGAGCTGCATTGCCCTTATGTCAGTGCTGGAAACCACTGACATAAGGAGTTAGGACTGCGCCCTTTGTCTTTCATTTTTTGCTGAAAGTCCATCATGGCATACAGACTTGTTTTCCCTGTGGTTAGAGCTGCAGTGTTTATTTTGCAGGAAACCTAATGTATTCAATACAGTTGGCCATCACTCTGAAGGATTATTTGCCATACTAAGGTGACCACTGAAGGCCAAACTAGACAGGGCTTTAAACATGTAAATTAACCTTTTGGAGGGGGGCATGAAATCCGCCAAAAACTCAGTGGGGTAGGGAACTTTAGCACTGTGTGATGTGACCTTGTGGGTTGCTTTGTTTAAATATAGCAGTTTGGGGAGTCATGGAATGAATCAGAACCACAGCAAGGGTAGAGTGTGAACTTTGCCACCTCAGGATTTGATTTCAGTTCTGAGAGAACACTTCACGTGCACTATTTTTCATGGGAAAAATTTCCATTAGCTTTTAATCATCCCATTAGTCAGAAGGCCTTGTTCCCAGGATCCACAGTTTATTATGAATGGGCACCCAGCACTTATGGTGGTGGGGTAGTATTACCATAATTGCATTTTCTTACATTTTGATCAAGGCCAGATCAACCTGAAGCCTGGGAGCCAGACTTAAAGGGTTTTTTCTTTATTTTCTTTTCTGTTGCCTCAAATACTCCCCACCCCTTTTGATGTTGTGTGAGTAAAGTCTCAATAAGAACCAGTATGCTAATTTCCCCAAAGGACTAACTTACAGATCAAACCCAGAGAGCCTGATTGATTCTTATGATATTGAGAAACTCTCTGCTAAAGTCCAGCTTAAAGGTTTGCAGCCCAAACCTATGCTTCCTTAGCACCCAGGGCTACAGCAGCGACAAAATGGTGACCGCTGTGTCCTGTGGGGCCAGGGAAGCAGCGCCATGTCTTCCCAGGGTAAGGAAACAACTGTTCCCTTACCCCATGTAACACCCAGGTGGCCCCAATGGATCTCCTTAGATCTGCACCCACTATTGAGCAGGCGCAGAACTGAAGAGACCCATGTTGGGTTTCCTGACCAGGGAGGAAGCTAGGATTTGGAGGCAGAGCCTGCCGCCGTCTCTGCCCTCTCCCAGGCCCACTCCTCCCCACCCTTCCCTGCCCAGTTCTGCCCTCTTCCTGCCCTCCCCTGCCCTGGAAAGCCCTGCTACTGGCCAGTGGCCATACCCACCACCGGAAGCTCTTGGTGTCTGTCTTCAAGTGCTGAGGTGCAGTGCCAACTGATGCTGGGCTCAGTGGCATGCCGTTAGCGCAGTTGTTACCCTTACAGCACTTTTGGGACAGCCTGGACCAGCAGTGCCAGTGGAGTGCCAATGCAGCAGCCCATAGGATTGAACTCTAGAGTCGGGGACAAGGGCTTTCACTGTGGCTGACAAGAGCAAAAGTGGATTGTAGTGATGCTGAAATACATTCTATTGTTATGGGTGTGTGTGTGTGTGTGTCTGCTTCTGTGTGTGTTTGTGTAGTCTTACTGTTCTGGCAGTCTTGGAGGACTGGGAAAATATTTGTTGAAGAAAATTTGTTGAAGAGAATATCAGGTTCTTCTTTGTGCATTAGCTATTGTTTCATATCTCAGGTAAGACACATGCCTTGAAGACGCGGAAAACATGGACAAATGATTAGTATAGACTTTTTTGTAATATACTGTATGTAGGCTTCAGTTTTGGAGATAGAAAATGAGATATCCTGTCACATTTTCATAGTTGTTCTTTGGAAATGACATACTAAATCGTTCAGCATGAATTTCAGACTCATTAGAGTAAGATTGTGTATTGGGAATGCTTTCTCTGGTTATAAATGGAACTTGAGCATATTTTGAAAATTATATGACATTTGAGATGGCAGTCTTTGTTTACCTTTGTGTTAGTGAAATTGTTAAAGGCAAATGAGACAATTTATTTGATTCACCCAAGAGGAATGTGATTGCCAAATATTCATTCCCTCTGAAAATAAAAGTGTCTTGCGAGAAAAATAATGAAGTAGATTCCAAATTGAAAATAAAAAACAAATTATCTTGCTGTTTTAGATTCTCTCCCTTCTTTGAACTTAGAGCACAATCCTAACCAGGTCTACACAGAAGTATGTCCTATTTTGTTCTATTGGGCTTACTCTCAGGAAAGTGTGGTTAAGATTGTAGCCTTAGTATCATAGACCCATAGGTTGTGGGTTGCACAGGTGTACTTCTGTTTCTGTCAAGAGAGTGGACAATCATGCTTAGAGCAATTTAAAGATAAACAGAAGACATCAAGAGGAGAACTAAGGGGGAACTAACACAGAATTCTAGTAAATAAGAATTTAACTCTAAAAACTGCTCTAGTCCAGTCTGAAATTAGATATTAAGAAGCATGCATGGCTGCCAAAGACAGCAAGTTTGAATCTCTTCCTCCTCTCTGCCCAACAACCAAATTGTATTTTCAAATACGAAAGACATGGCAAGATGTTTTTGCATTCCAAAGCTCCTTGCCCTGCCTCCACTTTATTGGCTACTGCTTGCAGAGGACGTTCCTTGGAGTATAATGTAATCACAGTTGTATAATGGAATGTTGTCACATTTCAGTGTAAGTCCCTTTGAACTTGTGATCATTGAATTCCCCTTGCTCCCTTTTTTCTCCCCATTTATTTACCATAAGAAAAACCTCAGTTTAAAGTTGTGCCTTCCCCAAAGATGCAATGACACAGATTAAAATATTTCCCATCCAACATTGCTGGGCAGCCCAATCCTGAGCTGCCCGGAGCACCCAGGCTCAGCAACACCGAGAAGGGCTGCCACCGAATCCTGCGCCTCTCGCGCTACCGCGGGAGGTGCCTTGGGAGAAGAGGATGTTTGTCCCCTTACCCCGAGTAAGGTAAGCAACCCACAATGGGGCTACTCACTTTACCGCCGACCAAAAGGGGGCACAGCTCCGTGCTGCCGACCACAGGATTGGGCTCTAAGTTAATTGTTAAAATATCAGCAAGATGCTAATGAAATAATCTAAATAATGTTCAAAATGATATTGATATTTTGTAATTGGATATCAAAGAGCATTTTAGATCTGGTGAGGGTGACAACCACTGTAAGCATATGTTGCGCAATCTGTTCCTAGATTCATTTTTGGCAGCTAACAACAACACCCCCAAAATAATTAACTTGGTTATAATCTCCATATCTAACAGCATTTTATACAATTTAGATACCTGTATTGGCAACCTTCAGTCTCGAAAGACTATGGTATCGCGCTCTGAAAGGTGGTTCTGGCACAGCGTCTAGTGTGGCTGAAAAGGCCAATCCGGGAGTGACAATCCCTTCCACACCGGGAGCAAGTGCAGTCTGTCCCTGGTCTGTCTCCCTGGCTATGGGCCTTCCTTCTTTGCCTCTTAGCCTCAGACTGTTGGCAAAGTGTCTCTTCAAACTGGGAAAGGCCATGCTGCACAGCCTGCCTCCAAGCGGGCCGCTCAGAGGCCAGGGTTTCCCACTTGTTGAGGTCCATCCCTAAGGCCTTCAGATCCCTCTTGCAGATGTCCTTGTATCGCAGCTGTGGTCTACCTGTAGGGCGCTTTCCTTGCACGAGTTCTCCATAGAGGAGATCCTTTGGGATCCGGCCATCATCCATTCTCACAACATGACCGAGCCAACGCAGGCGTCTCTGTTTCAGCAGTGAATACATGCTAGGGATTCCAGCACGTTCCAGGACTGTGTTGTTTGGAACTTTGTCCTGCCAGGTGATGCCGAGGATGCGTCGGAGGCAGCGCATGTGGAAAGCGCTCAGTTTCCTCTCCTGTTGTGAGCGAAGAGTCCATGACTCGCTGCAGTACAGAAGTGTACTCAGGACGCAAGCTCAGGACGAAAGCTCTGTAGACCTGGATCTTGGTATGTTCCGTCAGCTTCTTGTTGGCCCAGACAAGTAGATAGTAGATAGTAGATAGTAAATTTAGATAGTAAATTGTTTAATCCTCTTCATAGAGACTTTACAAAATTATATAAGACAGTTAGAAATGACCAGACTCTAGATTATGTCTAACCTTTGTTACTGGCTGTACTTGAAGACACGTGTAACATGCACCCAAGAGAAACTGGCTATGTGTGCAGGGATCAAGTACCGTGGAGTCATGGTGTAACTCAAGGGGATCAAACTCGTTTCATATAGCCGGCTGAACAGCATTCATGGCGCTTGCTGAGGGCCGGAAGTGACATCAAGGAGCAGATGATGGCCAGAAATAAGCACATTGTTCTCACATAGAAACTCATGAGCTGCAAATGACAGAAGAGAGAATGTGCAAATGCTGTTCTGTTACCAAAAGGGCTGTTTTGTTTAGGGGAATTATTACACTGCCCTTATTGGAACATTAGGATCATAGGCTGGATAACAAGACAGCGTTAATGCAGAGAAATTCCCTTTTGCTTAAAGAGGAGACTGAGAGAAAGATAACTTTCAATAAAAGATTATGGTTTATTACAAAAGAGCAAAGGTAAACAAAATGCACATGGAGAAATGATACTTCTTGGTCTTAATGCTTGAATCCAATGTACCTAGCTTTCATGGTGGTTGCGTGTGAAGAGTAATTGGTGCATCCGAGGAAATCAGAAAAAGGAAGGGTTGTAGGGAAGGATTTCAGGGGACCCTGCTATGCCAATCCCAGCTGCTAACTAAAGATGGGGAGAGAAGGGGAGAAAAAGGGGGGGGAGAAGGGAAAGACTTCCAGGCGCTCTACTGTCTATAGAGCCAGTTGGAGGGGGGGGGGAAGAGTCCTGTGGAGAGGACTCTGGAGTCCTGTGGAGAGGACCTCTGACACAACACAAATCTGACACAAGGCCACAAATGTGGCCTTGGAGAGAGAGAGAGAGCATGTGAGAGGAAGCCCTCTCTTATAAGGGGTTGGGAGACAGTGCTGAGCAGGATTGTAGCTTGATTGCTAACACAAGGCTGGGTGCTTGGAGTATGTATACATTTGAATGGGGATCAGTTATCAGCAAAATTCAATGAGGTCAATGGCTGGCTTCCTAGAAGGGGGAACTTAACAAAGACTGTGGAAAACATAGGTACAATGCAATGAATCAGAAACAGAATTTCAACACCATAATCATGGAAGGCAGTTCAAGTTTGCATACAGTAATGTAGGAGACACTTAAACAGTGATTAGATTAAGACACAAGACTTCCTCCCATAATGTGTGACTATGGGGAGGGGGTGGTTGTGTAACCATGAGCTTGTGGCTTGACCAGGGTCCTGGAAATGTGGCCTGTATGCTGGGAGAACAGTTTAGCTTGCATGATAATATAGTCCATAATAACATAACCAGATATATATAGAGAAAATCACAGCTAAAAGGCAAAAAGGGGGATTTTCATGTAACAGTTCATCATTTCAAGATATGAGGGAACCCAATTATCACACTTGGAGAGCCCAATTATAACGAGGGATGCATAAATTGCATCCAGCCCATGGGCCTTATGTCTGCATGACAGGTAGCTAAGCAGGGTGAGGCCTGGTTAGTACTTGGATGGGAGACCGCCTGGGAATACCGGGTGCTGTAGGCAGGTATAAGCATATCAGACTGACGCCTGCTTAACTGTCTCAGACCCCCCCCCCAAACCTGTAGCAACCATCAATACAGTGCAACAAAGAACCAAAAAGGGCGGGGAGAAGGCAAGAAGAAGACAGGAAAAGCATGAACTTAGGGGCAAGCTGCTCTGCTCATTAACTGCTCTGCTATCAGCTGGCAGTGTTTCTCGGCAAACTAACAAAGCGTCTAGCTAGCTAACCACAGACACCTGCAAGCAATGAACTTTAGAAGACATTTTAATTAGATAAGCAAGTATCCTTGAACAAGTCAAAGTGAGACAAGGCTATTCCCCTTTTGAAAGTAATGAGAGGGCAAGAAGATGAAAGGGACAGAGTGGAAAGTATCAGGAAACTTCTGCTTTTGGAGACTCTGTTTGAACAGCAACTGAAATAGAGGCAGGCCATAGGGGACTAAAAGTTACTTGAAAAGTTTAAGAGAGCAAAGAAGCTGACTGAAGCCTTAGTTCAGAGAGATTACACTTTAGCAGGTGCTAGGCAACCACTGAAGAGGATTGAGGCCACGTCTTAGCAAGGACAATCTGCCTGCGTCCACTTATAGTTTTAAAATTGTTATTCTTGCATGCTTTTTAGGGCAAAAGACATATCCCTTAATACCAATGTACTCAAGGTCACAATAGTTATATAGAATTCAGCTATAGAAGTTTTAGTTTAGTAAAGCTTTGGAAAACCCCTTTTAATAAAAGGAACCAGAGGCTATGTTAAGCAACAAGTGTAAAAGATAAAAGGACTGTATCAGGGCGCATTAACGAGATGGGCACTCCAAGAAACAGGTCTGAAGTTCTGCCAAAGATGAGGTCTTCACACCTGTGTTTGTACCCTCTTTTAATGATGTTACCAGTCAAACAATCTGTATAACTGGAAGATTCAGCACTGGGTCAACACTGGGTCAATACTGGAAACTTTGTGATTCAATATGTTTAATTGTTTAATTTCACCTTTTTTGGAGACCTGTAACTAGAAGCTCACCTATGAGGCTTCTCTAATGTTATCTTTAGCCTATTAAGAGTTAGCCCCATCTATGATGTCAAATCTTCAGCGAATGAGAAGTCTAGATTGAAGACAAAGATCTGTGATGTATAAAAAGTGTCCCACTCCTCTGAATCCAGAGTGCCTTCTGGATTTGAGCTAAGTCTTCCAGAGGCCACAGACATGTATTGCTGAAACAATAAATAGCCTTCCACCTTTCAGTGTCTTGCTTATTTGGTCTCAGCAGCACTTGGACAGACCCACCCCTGTCTACCAACTGACACTGCCCTTCTGGGCAGGGTACGACAAGACAACACAATATAACTTAACAGGCCAATCTAGGAATTATATTAAATGAATCATTTTGTTTTGAGGCTTCTTTTCACTTTAAAATAACTGCTGTGCAGAGGGGTGATCTAGATTGGGCCCATGATGAAAGGAGGGAGGCTGAAAGGAGATGTTAACCTTTTCCACCTGTGCCATTTTTATGCTTAAAAAACTCCTCTCCGTTACAGCAAATGGTGTCCATAACAGCTGGGAGGAGAGATTTTCAAGAACTTGCTCCTAGTGCATATTTTCAGAATCAGTGCTGTAGTTTGGCTTGTGAAACTCGTTTGATATGAAACTAGAGTGAAAGAATGCTAATCAGGCCTATTTACTTCTCTCTTGCATTACAACAACCCATTTCTTTTTAAAGAAAAGTGTTAGATTCCCTTTGGCAACAGATGAAATGTGTGAACTGCTAACATATTTAGCATTTCTCTCAAGTTTGGAAAGTAGGAAATAAACCTGGCTAAAAATTGGGAACAAGGCTAGAAGACTGTCACAAAACATACCCCCACCCATATGCTGCTGATTCTGTTGTAGCAGAATTTTGGATAGGCAATCAAAGTTAATTAAGCTAAGCTTAAGATACAAGACTCAGCACAGGGGCAGTTGATTGCCCAGTGACTCTGGTCATGGGGAGAAAATCTCCCTGGGTACCACATTTGTCCTATTTCTAATTGTGTAGATTTTCACCTTTAAAATTATATAGGGTGACCCAAAAGTAGGTGGACAGTAGGTGGAATAAATGTTATCATTTACTGTCCACCTACTTTTGGGTCACCCTGTATAGTAATTGCCCTTGTTCCTCCTTTTTTTGTTTCTCTTCTTGTAAATAGTTTCTTGTTGTTTCTCCTCTTTTAATTGCTTACTAGGATATGCTCCCCAATTTCCTTTTTGGAAGTGTGGTTGCTGGTGGACTGGAAATACTGGGCATGAATTTGGGCCCTAGGACAATTCCATTCCTCATCCAATCTGCTACAGTCTAAGAAACACGAGACCCACAGCCTTGCGGGGGGCCGGGGGTGGGGAGTAGAATTATATATGTGTTGTGGAACATTCAGTCATGTGTGCAGCCAAACCATAGGTTATTTACATCCTCAGTGGAATAAAGTTTTTGTCTTCCACGGGGTGAATGAAACTGGTGTACCTTGATTGTCACCAAAAACAACACTAGATTTGAATTATAAATTCTAATTCATAGTGCTGGTTTTTTTTAAAAGGCATTTTCCTTTCTAGATAACTTGGTGTGCTAAGTTTAAATGGAAAATGAATACTTGGGATGAAGCTAGAGGGGCCAGGCCTCCAGGTCAGATTTCTGTAGGAAAGAGAGCAGTGGAGACTTACATTGTCTTTGTCATAACATGTTCACAAATGGTTTGAAGATTGTATGTCTCTATTGGACAGTCAATTATGTCTGGCAGAAGAACACATCATTACTCAAATGTATAAGTTATTGTTAAAATATGAGACAGAAGAGGAACACGTTAAGAAGTATATGATACAATGGGCAAGAAATGTTGGTCATGAGATATCCCTGGAGCAATGGGAGAGCTTGTGGATTAAAAGATTGAAATTTATTTTGAATGTAAACCTTAAAGAGAACTTTTATAAAATGATATATAGATGGTATTTGACTCTAGGTAGATTGGCAAAAATGTGTGAAAATGTACCGAACAGATGTTGGAAGTGTAAAAAACAAGAAGGAACATTCTATCATATGTGGTGGACATGTACAAAAGCAAAAAAATATTGGACTTTGATACACTAGCAAATGCAGTTGATATTGAAGGTAAATTTGCAAATGAAACCAGAAGCTTTTTTGTTGGAAATACTGGATGATTCGATTCAGAAAGCTTATGAAGCTATGTTTTTATATATGACTACTGCGAAAAGAATATTGTATGCCAAATACTGCAAAATTCCAGAGATACCCATATTGGAAGAGTGGTGGTTAAAGGTATTGGATTTGGCAGAAATGGACAAACTTACAATTCTTCTTAAAGACAAGTCAGTAAAACCTTTTATGGACAATTGGAAACCATTCATGGACTTCCTGTGCGTTGAGGGGAAAGTGGGCCAAGTGATCTATGGATTTGATGAGTAGATAGGAGTTAACTTTTATGCTTTTTTTCTATTTGTGTGGAAAATGTACTCTATAATTGGTGTAGACTGTTTAAGGTTTGATAATTAATTTTTTGTATGATTTTGTAGTAGAACAAAGCAACTGTTAACCTGCAGATGCCTGATCTCGTCTGATCTTGAAAGCTAAACAGGGTCAGGCCTGGTTAGTACTTGGATGGGAGACCGCCTGGGAATACCGGGTGCTGTAGGCTTCTACCATAGTCTTTTGAGACTGAAGGTTGCCAACCAAAGAAATGTAGTTCAAGATCTCCACACTTGTCACACAACTTGTAACATTTTTAAAAAAATTTGTGTGTGTGTGTGTGTGTGTGTGTGTGTGTGTGTGTGTGTGTGTGTGTGTGTGTGCTTTTAATAAAACTAAGAAGTATTTTTAAAAAATGTTCACAAATGGTTACAGGATTCTGGACAAAGGTGTAGAAGTAAATATATGGGAGCCACAACCCAATGTAGTTGGGCTGGAGTAGCATTAGTTTAGTCAAGCTGGAGCAGCATCAGTGAGCAACAAGGTTGGGCACTAGCAGAGAGCCCATGCCCATCAGAGAATCCACCTGGTCAGGCTGAGTCCTAAACCATCAGCACTGGTGGCAGTGTCCAGTGTGCTATATCAGGGGGCAGGTATGAGGCACTGTCACTGACCCAGAGTAGGACTTTGCCCCACAGCTCCCAGCAACTTACTGCCAGTACTGGAATTAGACATGCATAATTTTGGCCTGCAATATTTAACAGATTTGTCAAGCAGTTTTAGTAGGTTTGTCAAGCAGCAGTTTTGATTTGTTTTTGTTTGATTGATGTTCCACACTTCCCCATGCGCTCAGCTGCTTACAGCTTTGTTTTTTCTGTAACAGATACATACGTACATAAACTGAAATATGAGAGTGGGGACTCACCACCAATTCTGACCCCCTCCTGGGACCTGATCTGCCCCCATCACCACCCACAGCCTGCCCCACCTGCCCCATTTCCCCCTACCTCTTGCATCTTCACAACAACCCTGTGAGGTAGCAGCCTAAATGGGGCTGGCCTTAGGAGCTGCAAGGCAAGACCAAAAGAAGAGGATTGCATCAAGAACTCAGTTTTGATAAGGCAGCACCATTATTGGATGAGATCCAAGCCCTCTCGTACAGGCTTTGAAAAGTTGCCACAACTCCCCAATGAGGCTTTGCAACCCCATTGGGGTCACAACCCACAGATTAAAGAATACTACACTAGATATCATTAAGCCTCATTTAACACAGTGGACTATAAACAGTGCTATAAATAAAGTATCAAAAGGCTGTTCCAACATAAAACTTCTGAAGAGCCTGTCTGTAGGTTGAGTGTTGAAGTTGGGCTGCTCCTGCTTGGGTCACAAAGCTCATTAGGTTAGGACTCTGGGCTAGTCACTTTTTCTTAGCCTCATCTGACTCAAAAGGGTGTTGTGAGGCTGGGTGGTGGTGGTAGCAGACCCAAGTATGCCACTCATGTTTCTCTGTTGGAGGAACAGTGGGATATAAACAGTAGGGTTCATGATGCTGTGTGGTCTCTTTTCGTTCTGAGTGAAATGTCTTCTTTACCCTTCCTCAGAATGCTTCCTGTTCTCCAAGTGGATAAAACTTTTTTTCTTTTTTAACTTTGTAAACAAGCTCACTAGTCACACTGAGATCAAAGTGCAGTTGCTCATGATATATTTTAAAGTCACTCTTTCCTTTGCACATCAGATTGTTAGCCACAATATAATTATCTATGTCAGAGGTTCTCAAACTGTGGGTCGCGACCCTGTTGGTGGGTCACAATTGAATTTCTGGTGGGTTGCAATAAGATGGCAGCTGCCATCTTGGAAAAGGGCAAAATGAAGTCATTGGCGCCATTTTGAAAAAGGGCAGACCTGGGTGGCACCATTTTGAAAAAGGGCAAAGTGACCCAGGTGGAGCCATTTTGAGACAGGGCAAGTAGACCAGGGCGGCGCCATTTTGAGACAGGGCAAACAGACCCTTGGGGAGCCATTTTAGGCTTCCAGGCACAAACAAACAGAAAGAGTGGCTTGCACGTGCGCAGGGCAGGCAGCATGCCGCTTTTCCTCTGTGAGTGTGCTGCTGCCCAGCCCCATTCAAAGGAGGGGAGAGGAGAGGGGAGGAGAGCCTGCTTGGAGATTTTCAGGTGCTGCTCCCACCTTCTTGGGGGCATGCAGGACCCCCCTGTTTGGCTCCCTTTAACCTTAGGCAGGCGAGCGGGTGAGTGGAGAAGTGCCCTGGAGTGGGGACCGTGGGTGGCGGCGGAGGAGGCTTCAGTGCCCACACTCTGCTGCCACGTGCTCAGCCAGGCAAGAGGGAGTGTGGAGAGGCCAGGACAAGCGAGCACTCCCAATATAGCCACCCCACTGTTTGGCTCCTTTTAGCAACTGGGAGGAGAACAGTAGGGCATCCCTGTCTTTCCAGCTGTGAGGGGGATGCTCCATGGCCCTGCCCACACCATTAAAAGTAGTCAAACAGATATGATACATCTCTCCAAGTGCCTTGGTCATCTCTTCTGCACTGAACATATGTCTGAGAAACTAGAGACAGGGGGGTGCACTAGATGACCTTTTAGGTCTTTCCATGATTTTGGTGATCATCAGGGTTGTGTGTGAAATGGGCTGAAAGTAAGCACAGCATATGTCTGAGAAGCTACAGACAGGGGTGGACTAGATGACCTCTTATGTCCTTCCAGTTCTATGGTTTTGGTTGTCTTTAGGTTTGTATGTGAAATTAACTGAAAGTAAAGTCCGTGTATGTGGCAGAGAAGCATTTGGAATCTTCAGGGTAATTTCTGAAATGGGGTGCATTGCTGATGATGGGAATGGTGGTGGCTGTCCTGGCAGCTGAGTGATTTCAGAGCTCACTCCTTGCTTGTATCTCTGGTTCAGTCTTCAGAGAATTACAGCTGTGCCATGGACTTTCACCAGTTTTGCTTTATTGTTGCCAGCTGACAGTTCTGGCATATGTTTAAAACTTCCTACTTCTTGGTGGTGGTGCAGGTTGTTAATGCAGGTTGTTAACAGATGCAGGTTGTTAATGCTTCCAGGAATAAATATGAAAGTTTAAGATATTCAGTAGAAATGGATAATTGCTTTTTAAATATAAACACCAGACTTTTTCAGAGCACAGAACCATGTCATTAATTTTGCGAACTCAGGAGCCCTGACTTCCACATTGCCCTGTGCCTGCCCAAACACTGTTTCACCTGCTGGCATCCTTGTCTCCAAAGCACCATGACCCAGGCTAGTTCCAGGGAGTGAGTAATAAGATTTAAGGACCTTTCCTTTTGGAGAATATCACAAAGCTAATTAAATGATGTTCCCAACTTAACACAATGGGCAGTAAGAAGGGCTTACTTCTGGTATGGTACAATGGTAGCGGGGGGGGGGGAAGAATTGGAAGACGCTTCTGAGCTGGAATATTTTCTCTTGTCATTTACAGTTTGAGTTCCTAGGTAAGAACAGTGATGTCACTTCCTGCTTGATGATGTCACTTCTTGCCATGACCACTTCCAGGTTGATGACATCACTTCCGGTGGGTCCCAGACCGATTATCATTCTCAGAAGTGGGTCCTGGGCTGAAAAGGGTGAGAACCACTGATCTATGTGTTTCAGAAGCACCAGAGAGACTCCCTGCTGTATTTCAAAACAAAAAGGCAATGGGAAGGTTTGCCAAGGAAGTATATCAAAGAAGAATTTCAGACACTATAAAGAAGTTGAGGCTCAAAGGCAGCCTTTACTGGGTTGTGTTGGGGGGGGCGGGAAGCTGAGCAGCCTATACTATCCCTGAGGACCTGGTAGAAAGACAGTGTGGTACAGTGGCCAGAACACTAGACAAGGTCTGGGAAGAGCTGAGTACAAACCCCCACATAGCTGAGGTAACCTTGGGCTATTCACTATTTCACAGGATTTTTGTGAGGGCTTGGCGAAGCCCCCAATGCCTGAAGTGAACTACTACCTACACTGCTTTTGTGTATGAGTGCAAAGGCACACAAACCCCTTATAACATGGCCAGCCCAACACCTCCTGATGCTTGAGGTGGTGTGTAAAATGCTGCTCCTCCTATCCAATGATGTGCCAGGATCTGTTTCTCCCACTCTCCAATGTTCTAGCTCAGCACTCCCCTCCCATCCACATTTCCTCTTCTTCTCTGTCCCTTCTTTCATAAGAACGTGAGAACAGTCCCACTGGATCAGGCCATAGGCCCATCTAGTCCAGCTTCCTGTATCTCACAGCGGCCCACCAAATGCCCCAAATTTCTTTTCCAACATAGGGAGTAGAAACAGAAGGAGGAGCAGTGGAGGCAAGCAGGCTATAACTTTTGATAGAATAGAGATATTTCAATGCGGTTTGTTTCATTGCATTCTGCATGAAATCACATATCGATTGATATATAACATGATGGTATTATTCAAAAATACCAAGATTTTTAAAACTTTTGGCCAGTAATGGTGTCCCCCCAACCATGCGCATCACCTAGTGTGGTCTGCACCCCCTAGCAACACCACTGCCCCCACCAACCTGCTGCCTTAAGCGACCACTTCAGTTGGCCTCATGGGCTGCCCTGCCTTAAGAGATACTCTGTGCAACAGTTCTTTCTCCCCCCACACTTTCATTTCCCCCTTCCTGTTGGTTCGTGTTGGTTTTGTATTTCCTTTGATATGGAAGGCTGGAACAATCTGTTGGACGTCACATGTGCCTTTGTAGAGGAGAAAAGGAAAAACAAATACATGAGAATTAATTGCTCAAAGACATCTGCTGCAATATGCTTAACAAGTTTGTACTTTTGGGATAACTCGTTAATGTTACCATAAATTGAACAAAGTTGTTAAAAAAGGCAAGAAAAATTACTTAATGAAAAATTGACGAGAGAACAAAATAAGTGATCCAAACAAACAAACAGAAAAAGAACCATTGCTCAGTGGTAGAGCACGAAACCCATAAGTTCTATTTCTGGCTATCCCCTTAAGAAATAGGACCAGGTGATGGAAAAATGTTTGCTGGAGAGCTGCTACTTGTAAAAGAAAGCCGTACTAGCTGAGATGGACATGGTATGGCTCAGAGGAAGCTATATACGTTCAAAATGGATGGAGTTATTCAGTTAATATTGAGGTCTGGCCTAGGGCTTACCAGGAGCCGCCTCCCACACCAAATTGGAAGGCTGCAGTCTATTGCTCTTGGGTGGCCTGACAATGCCTCTTCTGGGTGCAGGCATGACCACGACCAAGCAACCTGGGGCGGGAGGGGACCTTGCCCTGGGAGATGTGTGGTGTTTGATGTGGGCAGCCAGGCAGATACAAGCCTAGGTCTGTAATGAGCAGGATGCTGGATCCAGATTTGGGAGCTGAGGAGGGTTTCTTTATCCTAAGCCTGAGGCCCTGGACTCTTCAGATAGGCAATTCAGCTAGCCAGGCCAGACAAAGGCCACAGTATGAGTAATCTCCTTCCTGAGACTACTCTGAGGCCCCACTGCAGCATCTGCCTGACCTGGGGACAAGGATATCAGTCCCTGCCATATCCCACTCTAACCCTTGACCCTCTGCCCTTCTGATCCTCCCAATTAATACATTTACATTTAAAATGTTACAAACACATATACAGTTTTCACAAAGCAAACAAAATACAAATAAATGTTGAAAAGGTAGATTAAAAACTGATTTATTTCATTTGTAGTTTAACAGTGCAATCTTATGCATGAATGCTCCAAAGTCCCATTGTGTTCAATGGGGTTTATTTGCTTGAATTTTGCAGCTTTCAGGAAATGCTACTTTAGTAATCATAGATGCAAAGTCTGGTATGACAGGCTGTCAATGGGCTTTACTCCCAGTTGTGCATTTAGGATTGCAGCCTAAGGGGGGGGGGGGAGTGAAATGTAACAAAAGATAGGATAATGCAACAGAAACACTTTTTCAGATCTTCAGATACTTCAAAACAAAACAGAATGATGCTTGCATTTTGCAGCTTTCAGGAAATGCTGCTTTAGTAATCATGGATGAAAAGTCTGGTATGATAGGCTGTCATTGACAGATCATCAGTGTAGTCTGAATTTTTTATCAGAATGTGCAGGTATCAGGTAAACTTAGCCAAATGTGACCTCTTCTCAAAGTTAAAAAGAAACGGCAGGACAAAAGATGCATACCTAAGATGACATTTTGCCAACCTTCTTTTGCCTATTTACCTCAGCTTGAAAATGGTTCTTCACTGTGCTATGCCAAAAGCCACAATCTCTGTGTTACAGCAGATGCATTCAACTTGCTCACATGGGCTTTATGTGCATGTGAAAGGCAAAACATTTTCCCAAAGCTACTTTATGCCTGGATTTTTGTGTAAGGAATAGTGAATGCTTATTAAGAAGTAAGTGGTGAATATCTGTTAAGGCTGAACTTGTAAGCATAATAAAATCCCTGATTCACCACTGTGTCATTTTGCTCCAGGCCTGATTTTTCACTTTTGTCTTATTCTAAGGTCAAAGGAATAGTTAATCATACAAATTTAATCCCTTGTACTATATTCAGGTTGCAAGTGCCATCTGACAGGAAGTGGCTGATCTGTGATGTGACAGTAGACCAGGGAGGCAAAAGTGTTATGGCTCCACTATTAACCATTGGTTTCATTGATCTTATGTCAGAAGGGTAGACAGCCTTGATCTAGGCTACCGAGTGCAAATGGATCAAAGGCAATTAATAATTCTGCCAGAGAGGATAAGATCTGGCATGGGCCATCCATGACAGATCCTCCTCTTCCCACGGCCTCCCCACCCTCTGTTACGCCCCCTTTCTGCCCAGTTTCGCCCCCTCCCTGCCACTGTCCCACCCTGTTGGCTTAACTGCTTAACTGTCAGCCCAATCTTTCTCTCGCAGTCCAATGGTGGCAAGACTCCTATGACAGCACAGACTGCTGTAAAGCAGTCAGTGCCTGTTGCAACCAGTGATCTAACAGTACACAAGTTAGCGTGCTTCTGGGAACAGTGGCGAGAAGACCTGCACCTTCCCAGCCATGTCATCGCTGAAGTCCCTGCTTGCCAGAACAGGTAGGACATTAGGAGAGGTGAGAGGGGAAGGCCACGTGAAGTTCTGCTAGGTTTGGTTCACTGTCAAGCTCCTCCAACACAGGCAGGCACTCGATGTTGTTCAGTGCTTCCTCGGTTACTGCATTTTCTCGAGAATATAGCTCAGAGTAGTGCTGCACCCAGCGTCTCATCTGCTGCGCCCGGTCCTGGATGACCTCGCCTGTGGCAGACTTCAGAGGGGCAGTTTTCTTCTGTGTTGGACCTAGGGCCAGCTTGATACCGTCATACATCCCCTTCATGTTGCCCATGTCAGCTGCTATCTGTATCTGGGAACAGAGTTGGAGCCAGTAGTCATTAGCACATCTCCTGGCAGTCTGCTAGTCTTTGCTGCAAGCAGCATGGAGGACCTGCAGGTTTCACTGGGACAGGCCTTGTATGCTGCTAGAGCTCTCCTCCTCAATGACTGGTGTCAACTCCTCAGAGTGGGCTTCAAACCAGTCTTGTTGGTCTTCTTGCCGAATATGGACAAGGCGGTGTTGTAAACAGCATTTTTGAAATGTTCCCATCTGTTGGATGCATCTACATCGGCCGGGCCTGGAAGAGATTCCTCAATTGCTCATGCAAATTCCTCCACTTTTCCCGGTCCCAGGTCTTGCTGGTGTCAATGTGAGGTCTTCCTTTTTCGTGTGATACAGTCGCTTAGTTAGCAGTTTTACTCTGCTGCACACCAGGGAGTGGTCAGTGTTGCAGGCAGCACCCTGATAACTGCATGTGATCTTGATGCTGGGAAGGCTGGAGCATCTGGTGAGAATCAGGTCAAGCTGGTGCCAGTGCTTTGATCTTGGGTGTCTCCAAGAGACTCTATGTTGGAGACTCTATATCTCCTCCCTCTGCTTTCTCTATCCAGCACAATCCAGCCCGCCCCCTCACCCCTCCATGTCCCACAACCCTCTCCTCCCTCCTCCATGTCCCACAATCTCTTCTCTATCCACCGCAATTCTGCAATCCTCTCCCTCCACAACCCCAGTTTGACTGTACTTGTTGTAAGAGGCAACTGAACAGCCACTGGGTAGATGAGGCACGTCAGCCTGGGAAGGCAGCTCATCTAAGAGAAGGAAACTCTGATCCCAAACCTCCACTGCCTTGTGGCTACATCCAGTTCTGGAAAAGGCTCCAGGAGTCAACCTTGAGGCAAAATCCGGAGCCAGAGCCCCTGAGGCAGTTTGCGGCTGAACACAGTCACACTCTGGCAACTCCTGCGACGCCACTGGAACCAACCGTATTGGCTTCTGCCTTTCCATTGGACCATTTCAGCGATGTGGAGAGGGGGGATTTGCTGCATGGGTAACAGTCTATCCTCCATACCCACTTTACCCAGGCCTAGCACACTGGAAAGGACACTCCAACTTCGCCATACAGCATCGGCACAACACAGGAAGCAGCAGTTTACCGGTTATAAGTCTTCGCTCGACTGGCGTAGAGCGTGATGCCAGGGGCTGCTTCCGATGGTGGGAGAGATCATTGCATCTCATTGGGCAGCTATCGCCCACCTTAAGCTGGGCAGTCCCTGGCCAGTAAGGTGCTGCTGCCTCACCACGGTCTGTTAACCACACGAGGTGCGTGGGGTGAAAACAGACAAGCGGATCAACAACTCTGCACCAGGCAACAGAAAAATAGAAAACTGCCCTAAAGCTGGGCACCTGGAACATTAGGACAATGACACCTGGCTTCTCTGATGACCTGCAAGAAATAGACGACGCCCGCAAAACAACTGTCATCGACATGGAGCTGAACAGACTGCAGATGGACATTGTCACCCTTCAAGAGACGAGGCCGCTGGATTCAGAATCTGTCGAGAAATTTCTCATTTTTCTCGCAAGGAAACCCACTAAAAGAGACCAGGGAACATCGTGTTGGCTTTGCGGTCAGAAATATCTTGCTGAAATCCATCATCCCACCTTCTGCAGGAAGTGAAAGAATTTTGTCCCTGCAGCTCCATTCATCAGCAGGACTTGTCACTCTCATCAGTGCATATGCACTGTCATCTGTCATCTTCAGCAGAAGCTAAAGACAAATTCTATGATGACCTGGCCACTACTATCAAGAAAATCACCAAAAAAGAGCCATTGTTCATTCTCGGCGATTTCAATGCTAGAGTTGGTGCTGATCACAGTTCTTGGCCCGCTTGCTTAGGCCAGTTTGGCACTGGGAGGATGAACGAAAATGGCCAACGCCTGCTAGAGCTTTGTTGTCATCATGGTCTCTGCATCAGCAGCACCTTCTGTGGTACTTCTGTGGTACTTTTGATTAAATAAATCAAAATATAGATTGCATAACAGATGGTGATGTATCCTCCATGTCCATAATAGGAATTCCAGTATATAAGAAATTGGGTCTGTTTTTGAAATAGAATTACTGGAGTAGACAAACTGTTCCTATGATGGGCTTTATTTGTCAGTGTGGCCAGTTCCAAAGCCTTGTTTTGCATAGTTGGAGTGGGTGCATCTTTCCAGGAACAGGCCCAGATGTTTCTTGGTGCAACCAAAATATTCTAATAACAAATTAATGTCAGTTCTCAAACATATTCAGAATAGATGTTGCAGGTTAAAATGTTGTGCTCAGTCCCATTTTTTGAAAAATGACACTTGTGACAAGATTTCAGTATTTATTTCTTTAAAATTCAATCTCATCGTATCTTGAACCATGGAGGTGGCTAACAAGTTTTTGGAACTATATCTATGTCCTTCAATGACATTAAACCAAAGCAGACAGAAAAGCAGACTAGGCAAATAGCATTGTAAGGGGGGGGAGGAAATATCTGTACAGAATTTTAAAACATGAATCTCATGAAAGAAGAAATGCATATGATACATAGGATTGAGGCTGAAGCTAGATTTCTCCATTTACATATACCCCAAGCTCCCTGCATCCTGTCTATAATTCAGAGTTCATGCTTGTACGGGCTTCCTTATTCATTTCCATCAGTCTTTTTGCTACAACAAATTAATATAGCTAAACCTCCTAGAATGTGTTGTCTAGATCTCCCAGTCTGAAAAAAAAACCTGGAAATTCATTGGTACATCAGTAGATTTCCCATTTTGGGAAATGTAGTAGTTTTCCCAGCTTTGGAGGACATCTATACATCTCGCTGTCTGCAGAAGTCACATAGTATTCTGAGAGAACCCTTCCATCTGGCTCATAAGTTCTTTGAACTGTTGCCTTCGGGTAGACGATACAGAACTATTAGAGCACGCACCACACAATTCCTGAACAGTTTTTATCCCACAGCCATAATTACGTTGAATAAGGCGATATAGTTGTTACCATGTTCCTGGGCATTATGGTCTGCTATATTGTTTTTATATTATGATGCATGTTGTATAGAATGTGTGGGTGAGTGTGTAGAGTGTGATTGTTGGAATTGTAGTATATATTTATGCTTGTATCTCAAAGGTGCATAAATTTCGTTGTGCTGTAGCACAATGACTACTGCTACTACTACAACATTTTAAAATACATCAGGACCCTTTCCAAAAAGAAAAACTGGCAATTAAACAAACAAGAGGAAGCACTTTAAAAAACAAACACAAAAGCAATAAAAACAGGCTGAGGCTTGACTAGATTGGGGAAAACATACACCTACACATAAAGCATCAACACTGTGTGATTGGCAAACAGGCAGTGTACTGACCTTCCGCTTGTCAGAAACAGACTGCCAGCTCGACCAGTGTTTTCTGTCAAGCTAATATATACCATTGCTGTTTGTTTGAGCTGAGAACAGAAGCAAGTGAATTTCCACACATCCAAACACTTAGAAAGCTGTTTCCAAGTGTAATTATGGAGCTCAAAATGCATTCTTGTTACCTGCTGACTTTTTTTCCAGTGAAATCTGTCAGATGCAGGACTGACTCAACAGCATATATTGTAGTTAGGGTTCTGTCGTCCCATCCCCGCTTTTAACAGGCAAAAGTTCAATATGGGAAGCTTTTTCTCTTGCTGCATATCCACACTAGGGAAGACTTCACTTGTTGAATTTCTGCTGTTAAGGACACAGGAGTCCTGTCAGGAAAAAAGGTGTTGACCCTACCTGTAAAACAGTAAGGAGCCTCAAAGCACCTTACATCTAGGAGCTATATAAAGGTGTACAGTTTCATAGACTACAGTCTGCTTGTCAGATGCATGAAGCATTGGCAGACCCAAGTTATTCTTGGCTAAAGTCAACACTTAATGCATCTTATGAAGTGGGCTCTTGGCCATAAATGCTTGTGCCAACAATAAGTCTGTTAGTCTTTAAGACATCACAAGATGCCTCCATGTTTTGGCTGCAAAAGACTAACAGTCCAATTCTATCCACACTTTCCTGGGAGTAAGCCCTATTGGCTCTAATGGGACTTACTTCTAAGTAGACATGCATAGGATTGGGCTGCAACATGGCTACCCTTCTTGACTTTAACCTAACCTAACCCACATTGTGAGACTGTGGAAGGTGAAGGCACATGTAGCAGGACCTCTAGAGTAAATGTCAACATTTTATTTGACATTTTAGTTGTAATGTAGAGAAAGGATAGCAGCACCATCCCCACCTGCTGATTTTGATCACTCTCTTTAAGCAAAACCTCCTTTTAACACCTGCCTGCTCTTTTGTAGGGAGATTAATAGTTTTGCAAATTGTAGCAGCATCTTGGTTTTTTGTGGATAAGGAACAGGAGTGGTATTCTCAGAGAAACTCAAGAGCAGGCTGATTATGAGTCACAATTCCTAGAACTTAAAGTGGTTTACAATTTGAGTAAATGAGGACAGCATTTTTCCTGTCTTTTTTCAGATGATAGTTTTGATTGGATAAAAGCATTTCTTCAAGGGATTTCAAAAGAATTCAATCCAAACTAGATATTAATCACAAACATATGTAATGGCTGCCTGACAATCTGTTTAGAGAAGAAAAGGTCACTCTTGGTGAGGGCTATGCTACCCCATCTGATGGGAGGAGCTGATTTGGGAGCTAAAAATTAGACTGCAGCTTGCTGTTGGTGAAATAGGCAGTACAGCCTGACTCTGGAAAGAACTGAAAGCTGAAGCACCTGTGGGGAGGGTGGGCAAGGGACTCTGAATGATCTGTTGCTGACTTGTAGAGTTATAGAATCATAGAATGTTATGAGTTGTAAGGAACCTTGGAAATCACCTAGTCCAGCCCCCTGCTCTGTGCAGGGAAATACAGCATTCTGTCCATCCAGCCTCTGCTTGAAAACCTCCAGTGAGGGAAAGCCCACAGCTGTACTGTATGAAGCAATCTGTCCCAAGGCTGGACAGTTCTTACAGTTAGGAAATACTTGCTTTTTCCCCCACTGCATCACGCAGCTGGCTCATGTTTAGCTTGTGAGCCACTAAGGGTGCAGTCCTAACCAACTTTCCAGCACTGACATCAGGGCAATGTAACTCTGAGGTAAGAGAACAAACATTGCCTTACCTTGAGGAGGCCTCCGTGACTGCCCCCCAACAGCAGGATGCAGCACATGTCCCACTGGAACAGCTATACCAATGTTGGAAAGTTGGTTAGGATTGTGCCCTAAGTCTCCTAGATTTTTTTCACAGGTACTGCTTGCCTCTACTTGATGGTCAAGTTGTGTATTTATAAATGAACCAAATAATACAGACACCATAAGCATCTAGTGATCTCTCCCCAAAGGATGTTCTGGAACTTCTCACTGCCTGGGAAAGTGAGAAACTCATTGCTATAACTTTTGCAGTTAAATTGTCCTCTGGTTTTCCAGCCAGAAGTATCCCACTGTATTCATAAAGTAACTTATTGCAGCTGCTATCAGAGGAAATATTTAGACCCATTAAACATATAGAACAAAATTATTTCATACATTTAAAATATTAACAGGCATTTAGATATAAAACAAAAAGTTCTATGTGTTTCATTGCTTCTCAGTCATCCCTGTGCCTTTGCACATGCTGATTAGAACACTGGGAAGCTTGGAGCAGGTTTAAAGGTAAAAGCAGACATACAACCCTGGAGCCTGGAACATTCCTGAGGGAGACCAACCTCCCACAAATTCTCCCATGGCTATAATTCTAGGTATGTTGGGAAGTAAGACTTACAGCCCAATCTTAACTAAATGCCTCCCCCACCCTGCTGATGCAGCTGTGCCACAGTAGTGAGCGCTGCATCTTGGGGGGGAGTTATGAAGGTCTCCTCTAGGTAAGGAAATGTTTGTTGCCTTATCTGAGGGTAAACTTCCGTTCATCCAGTGGGTCTCCTCAGATCTGTGCCAGCTACTTTGCGGGTGCAGGTTCAAGGTAGAGGGACTAGGAGGGAGGAACTTAGTCAATACTTGATACTTATTGAGTAATTTACTCGATAAGTGGAGCTTCTTGCTTGTCAATGTGCAGCAGGCTCAAAAAGTTGTTACTTTAGGCTTACCCTGACTGTATCATTGTGACAAAGTGAAGGGCTTTTTTCTCATTTATTTCTCATGAGGACAGAATGGATTCAGTGCTGTTTCCACAGTATATGTTCATCTTCTCCCTATGAATTATTTGTGTTGCCACCCTACAGTTTATTTTAAAATATTGCTTTCAATTTCTACATTTTTGCTTGCTACTGAGAAGCATCAGTATGGATGTTAGCAGTTCATGTCTACAAGAACTCTATTTAATAACAAAAAATCATTCTTGATTCCTCTGTTGCACTTTACTGCATGCATAAGAGCAAGGAAAAAAACTAGTCAGTACTTGTTTCATCTCTGTTTGAGCAAAGTTCAAAACAGAGGTTGGCAGCCTTTCCCTTTAAAGGGGCCAGACGTTCAGCAGTGATGTCGTCCTGTTACCGCCAAAATTCTGGGAAGAGAAGGAGTAGAAAGTGGCAGAGCTTGGCTTGGGAGGCAAAGCCTGTGCCAGACATTTTCCCTGTGTCAGGCAGGGAATGGTGGAGCCTGCAAGCCCAAGCAGGCAGCCACTTCCCATTTGGCATGTGGCAAGTTGGGTGGGAGCCAGAGGCTTTGCCTCCCAAACCGAGATCCTTAGAGGCTGAACATTGATGCACCTGGTACAGAGCGTCAAGCTGATGAGCTTGTCCATTCCAGAACCCCAGTGGATTTGTAAAAAAAAAAAATCAGTGGAAAAAAGCTTTAAAGACCCACTTCCAGGTTTCTTGCTCCTCTGTTTTTGTCCTATTGGTATAGACCAGCGATTTTCAACCATTGTGCCGTGGCACACTGGTGTGCCACAGATAGTCTGCAGGTGTGCCACGGGACTTTGGGGAGGGTCATTTATTAGTAGGGCAATTGGGGATTTTGAACCCCCTATTAGCAGCATGATGTGCCTTGTCAGTGGTCAAAATACTGATGGTGTACCTTGATAATTTTAGTGCCTTGTCAGTGTGCCATGAGATGAAAAGGGTTGAAAATTGCTAGTACAGACATTATACCGCATTCAGCCACTAGATGAGGTGAATAATGGAATCTAATGGAATGAAATAATTATTTAACCATGCAAAGGTAGGAAACTGGATTTTGGTTCTTTTTTCCTTGTTATAAGGTGGACCTTAGTATCAGTGGTGAGTCAAATCAGTGGATACCAAATCAGTGGATACCAAAGTTCCACCTTTACATATTTACCTGGAAGTAAGTCAATGGGATCTATTTCTAAGAAGATGTGCATAGAATTGTGCTGATTGACCACCTTTCTTAGACCTTAACACCGGGGAGGGGATAGCTAAAGAATATTACTTACAAAAAAATCCATACTGCTTGTGGAAAGATAGTACATATAGAAGCCTGCTGTGATATTTTTCCATGTGCAGGAAGTTGCTTATGTGGAAAGCATCCAGCATGCAATTCTTATCATCACATATCACCTCTGAAATGTCTATTTAACTATAAAAAATGAAAATAATAATGAGAGCAGACTACCCCCCACCCTGTGGGAGCAGATACCAATATTGGGGCAAGTTAGAGGCTCTGGTTAGCATCCACTACATCTTACTTCCCAATGTTCCGATAATAGCTACACTTATAAAAACCTGGTAAGAATGAACTCTCTACTTTAAAGGCAAAATTTAGAACTCAGCAGGATAAAAACAAGGCAAATTCAAAGAAATAAATGTTAACTGCTGCCAACAGTGGAAGGTTTCAGGGAAAAGGAAATCATGATTAGTAGATCTGATTTATGACCCACAGAGATCATGGGATAAAATAGCATAATGCATCATTGCCGATGGTCTCAGGAACACAAATGTCAAACATTTGCATTGAGGTGCAAAGTGGTCTGCCAGCTGGGAGAAGTGAAAGAAACCCATTAAAAACACTGTAAATTAGTCTTGCTGCCTGCAGGGGGGGGGGGGGGGGAATAGGCAAGTAGGGCATGCTGTACTCCTAAATCGAATAGTGCCAGAGATGGGCCATGAGACAAGTCTCAAACATGCTCCCTTGTACATGAGCGTACCAAAACACAAGCCACCTGAGTGAAATTCTCAGCCGGCGCTCTTGAAATTATCTGCAGATGTTTCACCTGCAGCTTCTCATATATAGCTCTGCCAACATTCAGGGGAAAAAATAGCCACTGTTCTGTTCAAAACACATCAATTTTGGACGCGAAGGGGGTGAGGAGGAAGATGGGAATTAGCAAATGCTTGTATGCTTTTGAGATTAGTTAGATCTGCACATTTTGGTTTGGGGCAGGGGCATCCAAATAGTGCCAAACCTTATAAATTTAATATCTCATTTATAGCTTAAGGAGGTGGGAAATCTATCTCAGCCAGGACTCTCCTCACCATCAGCTCAATAATAGGACTCCAGGCTATTTCTGAGTGCTTGACAAATTGAAGCAGAGTAGGAAGAACCTGCCTCTGAAGATGTTTGTGCATATATACCGACATAGGGGACTTACAGGGGGATTCTAACCATTTATGAGAAAAGGAATGTCCTGTAGGTAACACAGTGCAATTTCCAAATGATCTGAGGTCTTTTCAGATGTTAATCACTTGGGTAAATGAACTCAAGGACAGGGAGTACAGGATCATACTTGCCAGTCATGCCTTCAGTGCCAGTGCGCTCTGTAACTACAGTGCACTCTGTAGGTTGTTCCTGAGTATAGTGATTACCTGAGGAAGGCAGTGCTGGACCCAAGGACCCTTCCCTGGATTTGGGATGCTGCAAATTAGAGTTCCAAACCATAGGAAGAAAGAGTCCCTGGGGTTCAGCACTGGGGAAGTAGGCAAAAGGGTAGGGGATCATTTCAAAACAGGTATATGTGAAAAGACTTGGAAGATAAAGAGCCAAGGCACATGGCTGCACAGCTTAGCAGGAATACTGGGAACCAGCTTTTAACTATTTAAACCACATTGGGCACAATCCTAACCAACTTTCCAGCACCAACGTAAGGGCAATGCAACTCCGAGGTAAGGGAACAAACATTGCCTTACCTTGAGAAGGCCTCCATGACTGCCCTCAACTGCAGGATGCAGTACATGCTCCACTGGCACAGCTATGCCAGTGCTGAAAAGCTGGTTAGGATTGCGCCCTTTGAGTCTTTTATTCAAAAAAAGGTCATATAGTAATACTATTATATGCTATTTAACTCTGGACTAAGTCTAATTTATTTCCCTTTGGTAAAACATGTATTAGGCTGTATCTATTCACACTCATTTGGCAGTCAGTTAATGGGACTTCTGAGTCAATCTGCATAGGGCTGTGCTGTTAATCTGGATGTACAACCCAACCTATGCTGGACTGGGCTGCCAGAGTTGCACCGTCACAAGTGGCAGCAGTGTTCCCAGACGTTGCTGGACCTCACTGTGCCCACTGCCTCAGGTAAGGCAGCAGCAGAGGCAGGGGGAAGGAGGCAAAACTGAGTGCGGAGGTGGAGGAAAAAAGGCAGGAGGCTGCAGGAGGGGGTAGATGCAGCAGTGATGGCATGCTCCAGATCCTATCCTTCCTTTGGGAAACTTCCCTGCCCCCTTTGCCTCCTTGGACTTGTGCTAGCTAAAGCTCCACTCTCAGAAAAAAGCCAAAGAGCCGGAGAGACTTCTGATGGCTTCCCAGCACCCGTTGGATACAGCGGTAGCTGCTTTGGCACCACTGCTCAAGTGGGCACCAGGTAACAGAGGATTGGGCTGAAAGGGCCCAATCCTATCCAACTTTCCAGCACTGTGGCAAGTATCCCAATGCAGCATGTGCTGTATCCTTCGGTAGGGGTGCAATCATGGAGGCCTCCTCAAGGCAAGGGAATGTTTTTTTCCCTTACCTTGGGGCTGCATTGCAGCTACATCAGTGCTGGAAAGTTGGATCCTAAGGGCACAGTCCTAACCAACTTTCCAGCACTGGCATAGCTGTGGAAGTGGGGCATGAGCTGCATCCTGCAGTTGGGAGGCAGTCACGGAGGTCTCCTCAAGGTAAGGCAATTTTGTTCCCTTACTTCGGAGTTGTATTGCCCTTATGTCAGTGCTGGAAAATTCATTAGGATTGCGACCTAAGTCAGTTAGCTTGACTTGAGTGGACTGGATGCCTTCCCTGAATTTTCTTTCTTACCTCGCTTCACAGAAAGGCTGTGAGTATAAACTAATCTCATTCAGATTGCAATCCTATACTTCTCTGGGGGTAAGCTCCATTGAACATAATAGAACGAGGCATGCATAGGATTGCACTGTCAGTTGCACAACAGCCAATGACACAAATAAATAACCAGCCATGTGCCACAACAACAAAATCAGTTCCTAGCACATATTCCAGTCAAACACCAAGATCTTCCATGTTAGTTAGGCCAGCAGTTTAGATGAGAACTCTCATTTTGAAATCATTTTCTTCATAACCTCAGAAGAGCAAACTGATTGAAACTCACAGAATTGGAAAGCTGCTGAGTTAAATGCCTGTTTTATGTTTTGTGAGTATGGGTTGAGACTCATTATCGTGAGGGTTCCGTTCCAAGAACTCATGTGGATGGCAAAAAACGAACTATAGCAAATCAATTTAAAAAACAAAGTCTCTTTGCTCTGGTGATTTGAAAACAGCCTTGCTGACCTTTTGAAATGCACACAGAGTCAATCAGTCTCTCTCCAGGAGCTTAGGCTTCACTGGGAGGCAGCAATCCCTCCCTTCACCAGGAGCCCCAGCAAGGAGGAAAGAATGGAGAAGGTGATAATCGCTGCCATTTAGCCTTAGCTCACATGCTCAGGGGAAGGGAGGAGTGAAGCCTGCAGAGAGAATGATTGATGGATTGTCAGCCACCTGCCCTCTCTGGCATTATTAAATGACTGTTTTCCTTTAATTTAAAGGGCCCTTCTCATCAGCTTTGAGATAGAAAAATCTGTGGATACTTAGGTTATGCCTGTAATCACTTGTATGACTTTCTCTGTTTTGCCAAATCCCAATCCACTGGGCCTTGTAAACCAGTCCAATCAATCAGAGTTGCCAATAAGCCAAGTTACAATCCAAGGTCAGGTTCCAGGTAGGTCAGTCCAATCCATCAGGGTATCCAAATCAAAGTCCAGTAACAATCCACAGTCTGAGTCCCAATTCCATAAACCAAGTCAATCAGTCTCCTCTCCTACCTCCAACCTGCACTCCTTTAAAACCCACCAAACCCTTTCTGCCTCAGGTGCTCCCTATATACCTGAGGATCTCCTTATGCTCTAGCACACCTCCAGCTATCACCTTAATCCTGCATTTACTCAGAGCAAGGGGCACTGTGGACACCACACCCTATCTCCTCGGTAATATCTTCCGCAATTCCAATACAGTCTCTGCAACAGTAAAAAGCAGTTTTTTAAACTGATTTTAAAGGAGTGCATTTTTTCCCTTCTCCAGGGATCAGCACATTCCTTCTCATTTGTAGGGGTCATTCATGTTGAGTCAAATTCGTGTATCAAAAAATCCATGTATAACAAGGCTGGACCTGTAACACTTTCTAGTGCCGTCCATGAACATTGCCAGAATCCCACTGGTTTCTCAGTTGTGATGCCCACAGTTAACCAACCCATTCCTTTGACCTAGGTAGCCTTTGGTTTGACACAATTCAGAGGCACAATTTAGAATAGATGGAGGGCAATCACTTTCCAACCCACCCTGCCTTTTAAGACCAAATGTGGTTATTATTCAGCAGAAACCACTACCATGAGGCAGGAAAGGAGTAACCACAACCAAAAGTTTTGAAATATACAGAAGCAAGCCTTTGAACCTTCCTGTGAATTGTCCCCTAGTGGCACCCTGGGTAGTTACAGGTTGTCAAAAAAGGCATGAAGAACAGATTTTTGTGTGCCATTTTATTTGGAGGAATATCTATGTATGAAATTCTGCCTTACTGATATGAATTGCTTTGAGTGATTATTCCCTGTGGAACAACAGGTTTCTGGCCCTTATCAGTCTTGAATTATCTCTCTACTGTACTTCTTAGAACATTTTGGTAGAGGAATACTAGCTTCTAACACTGTTCTGACATCCTTTCAGCATGTGAGGTTAGAATACAAGGATTATGTCCTCTGCTATTGCTTCTTTGTGGATCACTTGTTTAATTGAGTGTGTATTTCAAACAGGTGTGGCCCAAGCTCTTGCACTTATGACCAGACTGCTCTTTCCAGTCTGACTTCCCTCCCTGCACATACACACAAGGTCTGCTGTGCCTGCCCACATTTCCCATCATTCTTCCTTCTGTCTCTTGGCATGTGAAGGCCAGTGCAGCTGAGAGCCCTCTAGGCTTCCTTTCCTGGTCTCTCTCCTCGTGGCTTCCTCACTTCTTGTCTCCCTTCCCAGCAGTTGTGGCCTTCGGCTTGCTCCAGCAGCTCTTGATACCTCAGAGTGCCAGTTGCAAGGGAGTGCATCAGGATTCAGGTCTCCTGTTGTCATGTGTGCTCCTTGAGGCATCTGGTCGGCCACTGAGAGATACAGGAGGCTGGAGTAGATGAGCTTTTGGCCTGATCCAGCTGGGCTTTTCTTATGTTCTTACAATGACAGTTTTGCCCACCATTCACTCACTTGCCCTGTGGGAGTTGAGATTGGCCCCCTCTCCCCCAGTCCTTGATTATCTGGCCAAGGGTAGAAGTCAAAATAGACCATACAGTGCCTGTGAAGATACTTGTTTGATAAAAAGAAAACTTTTTTTAAAAGAGAAAGGCATTTGAATGCGCTCATTCAAGGATGCCAGAAAATAGCCATCATTAATAGCACAGAAAATGGCAATGCGTTACATTCACTCACAGTTGCATAAAACCATTATCTCTATGAAATTCAGACTGTGGAAATTTATTGCAGTCTATTCAGTCAATTATAGATACAGTACATGGAGAATCTTTTCAGTATTAAACAGATAGAAAGTTGAAAAACAAATGGGGGGGAATCGAGAGAAGCTCAACTCTCAGAAATGTTAGGAAAATAAACAGTATGGCTGAAGAATGGGTAATCTTCTATTCTGCCTTATGCAAAGATTATTGTAACTCAGAGAATTGCTTCTGTATTCATCTAGATCAGTACTTCCCAAGGGTAACATCAGGATGTTTGGGGGGGGGGGGGTACATGAAAAAATGACTAATGGCAGAAAAGGGTACATATGTCAACAGTGTAAGGCAAGTCAAAGGCTGTGAAATTAGTTCAAAGTTATGATGAGTGGCAGTGTTGGTTTTCTATGTTATTTAACCTTTCAAAAAGGCTGTGTCCCCTCATTTTTGTTATTTTGGCAAATAGTGGGGAATCCCTCCCTAAACAGTGTATTGTGAATATGCCACTGCGGCACACATGCTCAGCGACGCGTTCCTTCACCGATTCAGCTCTCACTCTCCTCCGCTTTGAGAACATCTGAGTGCCATTTCGTCAGTACCAGTGTATGTATATAAAGATGGGCACCTCAGTCAGTCTAGTGCATGTTGGAAGGTCTCCTGACGACACATTCTTAACTACATTTGGGAAGGTTCAAACTGTTAGGTATGTGTTGCTGGTTTGGTTTGAGTTGACTGTTACTGTCTGTTTTTGTTTGTTTTTTGCTTTCATGTTATGTATTGCTAACTTAGGGCCAAATCCTATCCAATTTTCCAGTGCCAGTGCAACTGTGCCAATGGGGCATGCACTGCATCTTGTGGTGGGGCAGCAGTCACAGAGGCCTCCTTAAGGCATGGGAACATGTGTTCCCTTACCTTGGGGCTGCACTGTGGCTGCACCAGTGCTGGAAAATTGGATAGGATTGGGCCCTTAGTTTCATTGGTCTTTACTTGAATGTTTGAGCCACCTTGACTCCCTCTGGTGGAGGAGACAAGTGGCATAGAAATATTTGTCTAAAAATTTTTTTTTCCTTGAGGGCTCGCTGTGATCAAATACATCACAGTTATTTGACATAGGGTGCAATCCTAACCAACTTTCCAGCACTGGCCTAACTGTGCCAGTGGGGCATGTGCTGCATCCTGCCGTTGGGGGACAGTCACAGAGGCCTCCTCAAGGTTAAGCAATGTTTGTCCCCTTTCCACAGAGTTGCATTACCCTTACCTCAGTGCTTGAAAGTGAGTTAGGATTGCACCCAGAGTTATTTATAATTCCTGATGTGTTTTTTTTTCCCCTGTTGGTTAATTAATATGTTTAGACATGGAGAAAGTTCAGAATACTTAATAAAGAAATCTTCCTTTCCTGACTGCTTTCCTGCCACTGCTGTAATACTCATTCTCTTTGCCTGTAGGTAACCACCAGTAGCCATCAAATAATGACACTGAATTTTAATGAGAGTCAGATAATTTTTAATTCCTATAATTATTCATATACTTTGGTTTGCAAAGCATTCTCTGGGCTAGCAAGGTTTGCTGGTTAGAATTATAATAGCTACTTCATTAATATGTGAGTCTCTGTATGTCTGGGTAAAAGAGAGAAGTGCTTCAGCAACACTTAATCTTTTTATGTTCTAAAAAAGCACTTAGTCAAGATGGTAATTGATTGGGAATTGCCAAGAGTCAGTATTAATAAGTTCATTCTAGTGAAATATAAAGAAGCTAGCACAGCTTCTAACATCTTACCATGTTTCATGACTACTGTAAACACTATCATTTCCAGCAGGAGTATCCTAGGCATCTTAACACAAGAGGGGCTTTGAGAGGAAAAAAAAAACAAAATAAGGAATTTTTAGAAAAACTGAAGATGTCTTTAAAAACAAAAATCCTTCAGTTGTAAACTTGTGGGCAAGGTCTGGCTTAATGTTATATATAGCACCAACTTCTCCATTGCAATACAAATAATAAATATTTTTTGAAATCCACATAATAACAGTGAATATGAATCTGCCGTGAAGGCTTTGGTTTGAAAACACAGAGTTCAAACTACAGAATCTATGCTGGCTCACTGCCTCCAGCTCAACCTAAAAGCAATAGGCTGCTCGAAGAACTCAAATATCTAAGGTGGCTTACTCAGAGTGGTACGAAGATATACTGTAGGTCATCTTATGTCCCTTCAGACTCCCTATGGAATAGAATTGAGGACCTAAACAATAATAGAAGAACTCTTGTATTCAACCACTCCTCTTTCTTCAAATGTATGAAGCTGCTGAGGAAGATTGTTTAGAGGCATGTCACTAAGTTGGGGACAACCTAAATGTCCTAAGGACATAGACCTGTACTCATCACTTTTCTCTGACCCAGATCCTGAAACCGCAAATAGCCTGGCACCTGTCCTGGGACTTGGGGAAGGAACAGGAAGTTAGGGACATCTGTAACTGAAGTGTTCAGTTTTCCTTAATTTGTCAGATGGGCAATCTGGGATGCATCACTGGGAGCTTGGAAACTCAGATCAGTTGCAGCAGTGGCCATGCTTTTTAGCAGCTTCATCTGAAACCCTTTTAATTCAGTTCTGACCTTCCCATATGACATTGTCACTTTTTGGCTGGAGTACTATAATGTGTCCTACCTTGGGTTGCTTTTGATGACCATACAGATGTTCTGCAATGCCAGCTTTCCTATGGGAATGGATTTTAAGTGGCACATGGCACAAGTGGCATACAAATGAGGGGCTGGGGAGCCGCAGGCTTCAGGTGCCAATCTGCAGGGGGTTGATAGCCACCACCTCCTAATTTTAAAATCCTTGGTATTTTTGAATAATACCATCATCATTTGATGCACAATTTCATGCAGAATGCAATGAAACAAACCCCACTGAAATATTTCTATTCCGGTGGTTCTCACACATTTAGCACTGGAACCTACTTTTTAGAATGAGAATCTGTCAGGACCCGCAGGAAGTGATATCATGGCCAGAAGTGACATCATCAAGCAGGAAATTTTTTAACAATCCTAGGCTGCAATCCTACCCACACGTACACAGGAGTAAGTCCCGTTGACTATTGTTGTTAAAAGAATGTACATAGTAGCTTGTTAAAAGTACAGGGCTGTAACATTTCCCCAAATGCAGTCACTTATCATGTTAGCATCAAGTCTAATAAATTACAAATAAAATATTGAAATGAATGGGGACCCACTTGAAATTGGCTTGCAACCCGTCTAGTCCTGACCCACAGTTTGAGAAACACTACTCTATTCTATCAAAAGTTAATAGCCAAAAAACCAGAAAAGGAAAACACAACTGCCTTAAGTAACAAAAGTGGATCACACTGGAAATAAATAGCTTGTTGCAAGCATTCCAGAAAACAAAATCTATTCTTCATATGTTTTGCTTTTCTTCTGTATTGCAACAAAACTGCTTTTATGTAAATGATAGGCCACAAACCCACTTCATATTATCTTGATGGGCATTCCTTTCCTGTTTTGATTTGGGTTATGATTGCTAATGTTCCCTTCATATATGAAACCTATTATATATATAAGGAATAAAAGAAAATGTTCACTGTTTGCGCTTCTTTTCTGGCCCTTATTATTATTCATTTCATATCATGACTATTACTGTCAATAGTTTTGTCACGGAGAAGGTTCCAAAAATTTAAGGGCCCCAGGTGCCAAATGACCTTCATACGCCACTGCACAGCACCAGTGCTTCAGCACCAGCGTTGGGGCACAATTCATGTTGTCTGCATTTTAGCTTATAAGGCCCTAAATAGCCTTAAATAGGACTCATCTTAGAGACTTTATCCCTGATGTTCCATCATGATCTTTAAGACCGATTGGACCACTTTGGAAGTAGTAGCGCAACATCAGGGGGTGACATCACCTATTTTCAGGTGCCAAGGGGCACCTGGTGCCATATCTGGCTCTGGCCATTTGCTGGGTAAGTGGGATAAGTGAGGGGGGCTCATTGAGAAGGGCCCTGCAAAGACTGTGCAGCAAGGGGGGCATGAGGACCGCACAGCAAGGGTTGTGTGGAATTGGGCCCCACAAGGCTGGCCCTGAATGTGGGGGTGTTTAGAAGCAGCTTTTCATGATGGCGCTTGCCAGGGCTAGTGGCTGCCTGCTGGTGTCCTTTTATACCTTTTTAGATTGTGAGCCCTATTGGGACAGGGAGCCATGAGTTATTGGATTTTTCTCTGTAAACCGCTTTGTGAACTTTGTGTTGAAAAGTGGTATATAAATACTATTGATTGATTGATTGATTGATTGATTGATTGATTGATTGATTGATTGATAATTTTGGCATGGTCTGTGCCAAGACCATGCCAAAATGCATTTTAGTAGCTGCCCTACAGCCAAATCATTCCCTTTCCTTGGAGATCTGCCGTCAATAGAGTTGCTCATTTGCTGGATGTGATTTTAATGCCTGGCTTCTTTCTTTATACCAGGATTGGCCAGGATCAAAAGGGCTAAGTACAGCTTTCCATGTGACAGCACAGGCATTACAGAGTCCCTATTTCTGCCTCTTGTTCTGCCCCTAAATCTGCTTCTTCAGAAGGAACAGCCCATTCCTGAGGTCAGTTGAACTCTTCACTTCAGGTGATTGGTTGGGGGAGGCAGCAAGCTAGTAGAGGGGTGTCTTGCAGCTGGGCTCACCTTCGTCTTTCCTGGCCTGACACCCACTGACCACTCAACTTGGTTGCCTATCCTCTTCTTATTTTCTTAGGGAGCACTTGAGAAGGGAAGGGAGGGTGTAACTATCCTGCTTGGTTTGCTGTTACCACTGCAGCAATTCTTTTTCCAAGAGTTCTCTTGAATGCTCATGAAAAGGGCTGCTGTCTTTCCTCCTACAATGAATGCCCTGGTATCCCCCTTTTTTGCATATCTTTTTCCTTATTTGGACACTTGCGACTCTCCAAAAGCTCCTGTGTGGGCTCAGCAGCCTAAAAAGCTATTGGAACATGTTCATCTGACTATAGCAGTCTTTGTATGAAATGCCATTACAGGCAAGCCATATGTTTTTGTGGATTCGGGGTCCTTCTCCCTGACTGGAGTAGCTAGCCCTTCTACTGATTGGCATGCACCTACTGACTGGGCAGCCAAACCTGTTTATCCAGATAAAAGGGTGGGATGGAGAGGCAAGGTAGGCTCCACTCCTCCAGTCAGATAACTGGATGGCATCATTAAACCTAGGTTACTTAAGTTCAGACCTGGCTAACTGGGCTGATCCCTGAATCCTCAGTATTGGAGGCAGTAGAAGTGCTTGAAGTATCAGAGAGAACTAGCAATGTGTGATTTAGGGCGCAATCCTAAGGCACCCTTGGGCCGGCACAAGTCCCTTGTGCTGGCTCAGGATGGTTACAAATGTGCCGTAAAGCACATTTGTGCCTCTTTGGGAGTTGGCTGGGCCGGCACAGGGACAAGTGCCGACCCACAAAGGCTGCATTCAGCCTCTGTGCCAACCCCGACAGAGAGCCTTGTGCCGGCCGAGCTTGGCCAACACAAGACTCTGGGGAGGACAGGGAGGAGGTGGGAGGGAAGCGTTCCGGTGCAGGGAGAGGGAAGGCTGAGTGCGGTCCTGGGGATGGGCGGGAGGGGAGCGGGAGGCAGGGCTGGGACCTGGCAGTTATTCCAGATCCCAACCCTGTTCTCCAAGCAGCGCAGAGTGGCTTCAAGTTTCTCTGCTCTCCTCTGACTTATACTACCTCCAGAGGTAGCACAAGTCCAAGGAGACCCATTAGGGCTGCAGTGGCTTACCCAGGGGTAAAGGGAAGAGTGGCTGAGCCACTTTGGGGCCCTGTCTTGTGCTGGATACAGTGCAGGCCTCCTGGCCTGCCTGTTCCAGCACAAGACAGGATTACACTTTTAGACTGCAGCCCTGTACACCAGTGATTTTCAACTTTTTCCATCTCATGGCACACTGACAAGGCACTAAAATGGTCAAGGCACTCCACCAGGTTTTTGACAATTGACAAGGCACACCATGCTGCCATTGGCGGCTCACATCTCCCATTGGCCCTATAAATAAATGACCTTCCCCCAAATTCCTGTGGCATACCTGTGGACCACTCACGGCACACCAGTGTGCCATGGCACAGTGGTTGAAAATGGCTGCTGTACACACTGGCCTGGGAATAAGCAATATTGCATGCAATGGGCTTTCTGAGTTGGCCAGCACTGGAAATATTTGTTCTCAAAAACAAAAAAGCATTTTAGGGCAAAACACTTGTGCAAGGTTAGGTAAAACACTTGCAGTAATATTGATCATTCAAACATCATTCTTGGTTAATTAATAAAACTATCATTTAATGTATTCTGTATCATTCAAGGAATCTGTAATAGGGCTTAAAAGCAAAACCACTTGATAGAAGAACTCCCGTAATGGCTCCGTGAATACTTTGTCCAATCTCACAAACTGGCTCCAGGAACTAATTGCTGAGAGTAAAGCTTCCAGTTTTTTTCCCCTAAAATCAAACATGACAGAAAAAGAGAGATATCAGTACAAGTAATAAAACCAAATAGTATCCAGTGACTTTGCCAGCACAATTTCACCTGTGGAACTTGGAAATGGTTTCTTTTCCCTGATGAGATTGCTTCAGTTTGTCATCCTGCAGGCTTTGTCACAAAATCAGCTCCCCTCGTGAAAATAAGTTAATAATGGTGTTTCAGAGTAGCATTTCCACCTCAAAAATCAATTCATAGCTCAGGCATTAGACAGTTGCAAGGTGGGTGGAAGTAACCAGGTAAGTGCAGATAGGTTGCTATGGAGCAGTGCATTTTCCCATTCCAGGGGCTCTAGCGTGTGTGTCCTCCATGCCAATGCCTCCCCCGCCTCTCAGTCAGCTAAGAAGGAGGCTGGAGGTGGTTTGAAGGCCCAGAGTCTGGCTGCTTTCATTCCTGGCAGCCTTCTGCTCTCCTGAGCGAACAGCCTTTTTTGGATGTTAGAGGAACCCATTTGCAAGGCTGTACTGATTCATGCTTATTCTGTCAAGGGCGTGCAAATGCAGGAAAGAGAGCAGGAATCATGTTGTGCAGGGGTGATTCATTTGCTCTTAATGTAAACACTCTATCCCAACAGCAATTCCTGTTTTTAAGGACAGTGTTTATATGTTTTCCCATACACATTAGTAATTGGCAAAGCGCTAAGATCTCTAAGGCCGTTTGCCAGTTGGTCGACGTTTCTCCCTCAAAAGAGTGTCTAATTTCACAGCGAGCTGGCTAGAAACCCTGTTTTGTTGAGATGTGTTGTGCTGACAGCCAGAGGGCTCCATTGGCAAGCAGTGTTGTGCCTTGTTCCCATGCAAGCATGCTAGTGGTGGTATCTAACTGGACAGTAGCCATTCCAGCCCAATAGCTCAGGTGGCTGTTGGGAGTTTGCTTGTGAAATGGTATGCAGTGGCGCCATTATAACGTGGCTGCACACCTACTCATGCTGAGTCAGGCTGTAGGTCCATCTAACCAAAGGTCTCAGAAGAAGAACTTGCCCAGTCCTGCTGAGATCCTTTTAACTGGAATACCAGGAACTGAAAATGGAAACTTTTCCATGGCAAACAAGTTCTCTGCTATTGAGCTGTATCACTAGCTGCAGGTGCTGGGAAGAGAAGTACAGTAACTGCATGATATGATATGAGTGACCCACATGGTTGCCATGTATACATTTCTACTGTGATCTGGAGCTCTGCAAAGAATTGTTGGGAAAATCCCTGATTTTTTTTGGATCTGCATTTCACCCATCTTGGACCTCTCTAACATCCTAGGCTTATACAATGCCTTAGCATCCTGAAGGGGTTGCTGAGTCATTCCAAATCCTATTTGAAGCCCCATGGTTGCTCTATTGTAGTGTCATTCATTGTTCGAGCATCTTCTCATCCTCCAGCTGATTCCAACATAGAACTTGGAGGTGTTTTCATAAGTCACAAATAAGAGGTAAACTTGAGCCTCTCTTAGATGCAATACAGTAATTAAATAATAATCACAACAGGTTCTTCACCTGTGATTTGATTAGCAGCTATTAGTCTTGATCTTCCGCCCAGCTTTTAGGTGGGTCAGAAGTTGATGTAGTGTAGTGGCTAAGGCTGCAACTTACCTTAACCACTGACCTGAGAGTAGGTACCATTGAACGCAGTGCAACTTGCGTAGGCATGCATGAGATTGGACTGTAAGAGACTCAGCTGTGAATCATCATCCCTGGTTCAAATCTCACTTAACTTCAAGAGCTCACCTTAAGTAAGCCACTCCCCCCATGCTGTAATTGGAAAATAATAAAACCCACTTACCTTACAGGGTTGTTCTAAGAGTTAGACCAATACAATTCATGTGAATGCAGAAAATAACTCAAATGGGATACAGAGGCAAAGAGGGTGAATGTGATTCTAGGCTGCATCAGCAGAAGTATGCTGTTTAAATAATACAATAAAACATGATAAATAATGGTTTAAAACATGATAAATAATGGTACCGCTGTGTTCTGCTTAAGTTGGACCCCACCTGGAATATAGTGTGCAGTTCTGGGTCCACAGTTTAAGAGTGATATTGACAAACAGGAGTAGGTTGAGTGCTGAGTGACTGGGGGAGGGTGGAGGTTGAAGGAGTTAGGTATGTTTCACCTGCAGAAGAGACAGATGATCTTGCAGGTAAGCCTGCTATTTGTTGTCACTTAAGTTGTTCATGTAAGTATATTGTAAATAAAGCCAGTATTACAAAAACACCATAAGTCTCCAGTGTTCTCTCCACCACAGGAAATCAAACCAGTTGCAGAGCTCCTAGGACTTCTTACTGGGATGTCAGGGATGTCTCTTATCAGTAAATAATTGGACCGCTTTGAAGGATGTGCTGTAGGTATGATTCAACAGAGATTTACACTGGTGTGCTTCCAAGAGTTGCCTCTTCACACTGTGTGTTTTGAATTTAAGGTATTTAAAAGTGCAAATATCACACAGATACACTCATCAGAGTTCCACAATTGGTGGCAAATCCCTAAAGGATCTATTGGGTAACAATCCTAGATTCTTATTGTATAGTATATGAGATTGATGATTTTAGTGGCAGACAGACCATTCTAGCTGGAGACAAACCATGGTTTTAAGAGAGTAGGAAGTATCAAACAGAGACATCTCTTGCCATGGTACCCACACTGCCTCTAGCTAGCCAAACAGATTTTCAAAGCAGGTGAAACTATTCACAACTAATGAGAGAAGTTTTTAAAAAAATGGAAAGCCCAAACTGAAGTGTTCTTTCTAGAGTGGTATGTACCTAGCAGGAATAGCTCTAAGTTTTGGGCATCTTCAGTAAACTCTCCTCCATAGCCCCTCTGGTGATCTCAAGTGTAGAACCAAAGACACATTCCTCTCTGGGACATCAGATGCTTCTCCCTGACCTGAAATCACTTCCAAACCATATGTATAGTCATGCCTTGGCTAACATGGGGGTATATTCACTGCCACCAGAAAACACAGGATTAGTTTCCATCCTTTCACCCTGCTGTGGGTCTGTCTGCCAACTGATAACACTCAACTCAAGCTCTAGAAGAAGGGCCTGCTTTGAAGGATGTGCTGTTCACTTAAATTCCTGTATGACTCAACAGGGAGAAGGATAGTTTTGACACTTACCACTTTCCTTCTCTCCCTCTCTCATCCACACATCCCTATACATCACACACATACTCAAGCCTTCTCTGAGTAACATGCAAGGCTGAGCAAGGCAACTGAGATAGGTGGCCAATTGCTCTGTGGGTTAAAGCAATAGGCAGGTTTGTTTTAATCAAATCAGATGAAAATAACATTTGAGCTGCTTATGTGCCATTTGTGTAACTTGCGAACGTTATTCATGGAGTAGAAAATTCTGAAAATATGTAATTCAGTTGTACATTCGAGCCAATGTAGAATTTGCAATCTTATTACAGAGGTGGGAGAAGAGTGCCTTACACCTTTCATGTGCAAAGAACCAAATGACTCTGTTGAGTGTTAATAATAAGGCTGAGGGCGCAGTCCTAACCCCTTATGTCAGCGCTTTCCAGCACTGGCATAGCTGTGCCAGTGGAGCATGTGCTGCATCCTGCAGTTGGGTGTCACTCACAGAGGCCTCCTCAAAGTAAGGGAATGTTTGTTCCCTTACCTCAGAGCTGCATTGCTCTTATGTCAGTGCTGGAAAGTGGGTTAGGATTGCGCCCTGAGTGAATTAAAAGGTACTTCAAAGGGCACAAAGTTCTTACACAGGTAAAATTTGGTGTGCAGTAATGTGCAGCCAGTGGTGTCACTAGGGTTCACGTCACCTGGCGTGGGATGCCAGCACGTCGCCCCCCATGCAGTGGGTGGGGCCACACCCCAGGTGGTGGACGTGGTGATGTACCATCACTCCGCCCCCACTGGTTTTTTGGCTGTACCTTTTGATAGAACAAAGATAGAACACATTCTGCATGAAATTATGCATTGATTGATATATGACATGATGGTATTACTCCTTCAAACTGTGATTTTAGTGATTTTGGTTGCTAGTGGTGTCACACACACACCCACGGTGTCAACTTACTAACGCCTTATTGCAGCAGTTCTCAAACGTTTAGAACTGGGACCCACTTTTTAGAATGACAATCTGTCCAAGACCAACCAGAAGTGATGTCATGGTAGAAGTGACATCATCAGGCAAATTAAAACAAATAAGTATAAATAATTAAAGTAAAACAAATAATTTAATAAGCAGAAGCCAGCCCTGTTCCACCAAGTGAATTTCCTCTGTAGCCTGCCTGCAATAACACCCCCCCTCCAAAACCAGTAAGGTTTTCAGCCCTACCCAATGCCCAGTTCAATTTAAGAACTTCTGTTTAAACCAGATCACTGTCAGGATCCACCTGGATTTGCAAGTCTCAAAAAGGTTCACCTTATCAGCTGCAGCCTCTGTTTTGATCCTTTTGGGGGGGAGGCTGCCTTCTGGAGCACTTGTTTAGCTCCAGGTGCATAGGATCAGGACCATTCTGGTAGCCTTGCACTCTCCTTCACCTGATCTTCCACACCAGCCAAGGCACATTTGCTTACTCATGAGTAAACGCGACCGTGAGGCTTAGTTTCACTTTCCATAGGGCTCAATACATTTATCTGCTTGTAGGGAGGGCCTTCCTTCTCAGGTGTTTTTTTGGGCTGCATTCATTGGATCAGGACCATTCTGGTGTCGTTGGATTCCTCTCAGCCTACCCTTTCCGACGGACTAAGGCACGCTCACCTAATCATGAGTAAATGTGCGATACAGCTCACTTTCACTTTCCATAGGGATCCATGCATTTTTTGTTCAGTGTTTTGGCCATAACTTTTGATAGAAAGGAGATATTTCACTCTGGTTTTTTTTTGCATTGCACACCGCTCAAAATTTTGCATCCAATGGTATATAATATGATGGGGTTACGCCTAACTACCGTGATTTTAGCATGTCACCCCCCCCGAGCGTGTCACCCCTCCCTGTGCACGTCCCCAGATGTGGCCTGCACCCCTATAGCGACGCCACTGCGTGCAGTCTGTATATAGGTTATTGCATGTGGCTACCAGGTGCATATATTTAGCTACATGTCTACATACTAGGAAATCACAGTTGCCTATATCTTTCCAGACACATATGACATCACATAATGATGTACATATGGGTTGCATGCTAGTTTCTATGTGGAAATCCTTTTTGTGTCAGAATTTCGTAGCATGTGAAGTCGCCCTTAATTCTCCGTGAGCAGAGTCAGCAAGAGTGCCGGATCTTAGCCTCCTTCCTTCAATATTTCAGGTTTGTTTGTTCAAAACCATGGTTGTCCATTACAGATACAAATTTTCTGACAATAATTAAATAAAAAATATTTCTCTGAAAAAATTCTGAAAAACCCTGTTTAGTTGTGCTTGCAGCATTCCTTCTTTCTACTCTTGTGTGCAACTGGACTTAGAGAGGCTGGGTTGGTGCCATCTCCTGTTATGACCTGGTCAAGCTTCCTCACAGAGGGAGAAAAGAAGGTTCCTCACAGAGTCGTTCCTCACATTTTCTGACTCCAGAGGCTCATTATGTCTCACAGCTCTGTGCCATGCCCTTCCTAAATGAGTTCTGAAGTGGTGTAATTTAAACATCCTTTTTTGTTTGAGGCTGTGCCTAACTAAAGAAATAATTACTATTAATAAAATGAGTCATGACCATGTTGACTGTCATGTTAAATAAGAACTGTTGTGGTGAAGGCTGAAGCAGTGAGCCGTTTGACAGTTTAATTTAACACTTGCGTGTTGGGGCTCAGTCGGATTTGTTCCCCCACCACCTTCACCTTCATTCTTGTTTGTAAGCATGAATTTCCATTAACCAAGCTACAGAGCAGACCTGACATCAGTGGCATCACTAGGGTTCGTGTCACCCAGTGCAGGATGCCAGCATGTCACCCCCCCATGCAGTGGGTGGGCCAACACCCCAGGTGGTTGGCATGGTGATCAGAGATGCAGGGATCCATGCATTTTTTTGTTCTCTGGTTTTTTGGCCATAACTTTTGATAGAAATGCAATATTTCACTCTGGTTTTTTACATTGCATTCCGCTGTAAATTCCACATCCAATGGTATACAATATGACAGTGTTACTCCTAACCACAGCGACTTTAGCATGTCACCCCCAGTGCACGTCACACACCCCCCATGCACGTTACCCGGTGTGGCCCGCACCACCCATACCCCCCTAGCGATGCCACTGCCTGAGTCAGAGTACCCCAGAAAGTCATTGCTAGTCCAAGCAGGCAGTACTGGGCTAGGAGGACCAATGGCTTGATTTGGTATAAGACAGTTTTCTATGCTCAATACTGGCAGAAAACAGTGGGTATAAATACAGTATTGCTGTTTGCATTTTTTTTTTCCATTTTCCTCCATTTTATCCATTTTCCATTTTCCTCTCAAGCAGCTTAGGGCCAAATCCTATCCAATTTTCCTGTGCCAGTGCAGCTGTGCCAGTGGGGCTTGCACTGTATCCAGTGGCGTAGCTAACGATCATGTAGCCTGGGCAAGTCTGCACTGGGGCTGAGACGGGGCAAGTCTGCACTGCAAGATCATTTTAATGCCAGATATACTGTTATGGTTCCACCCAAGCTAGCCGGCCCTGTATCCAACATAGGGTTGGGGCTGGAAGTGGCTCAGCCCAGGGCAAGGGGAATTGCTTTCCTTACCCAGGGTAAAGCCACAGCAGCCCCAATGAGGCTACTCAGATCTACCACCTACAGAGGTGGCACAGATTCAAGAAGCCTGGAGCTGCCCCAGGCTGCCTAGGACCAGAGTTAGGATCCAGCACAAGTGCTGGATCTGGGCTCTGCCCCCTGCTCACTCTGCTTGCCTTGGAAGGGAAGCTCGTACTGAGAGCCAATGAGAACTTTCCTTCTGAATCAAATTGCAGTTGTGCAGGGGAAGCACAATCCGAATTGAGACTATGGGTGGAGCAAAAGGGGCAAAGGATTAAAGACCTTTCCGCTCATACTATGGTCTCAATCCATGGGACTGCAATTTGGTTGCTATTTACTTAAGAAAAAATGTGCAGATTGACCCATACACACTCTACAAGCAAACCTTTTCAGGCTGTCTCCAATTTTAATTCAGAAAAAAACATCCCTGAGCTATCAAAAGTTTGGGAAACACTGGTCTAGGTCCTCAAAAATAGCAAAACTGCCTCCTGTCATCCAAGAGGTCCCACGATAATATTTGACCACAATAATAGGGCTGCTCATTAAAATAAATTCTTGTAATCTCCAACTGGAATACTTTAAAATGCCACTGCAGCTGTTGGATGCACAGGGCATCCAGAGAGTCATTTTAAAGTGTGCTAAGAGTGATTTGAACACCCATGCACTGCATTCCAAATCGTTTGTTTTCACAGGACTCTCAAAGTTTAGAGAGCATCCTCCAAGCGTAAGGAGCTGTCCCATCATATCACCGTGATGAAGTCCTGTGCTTAATGTCCAAATCTCAACACAAAGCAGAATAGCACTGGCTGTTGTAAGTTCTGTTGATTTTACCAGATGATTTGCTTGGCTGTAAGGACTGCAGAACTGGTCCAAATGCATCACCTCCCAAATTACCCAGCTGTATACTGATGAAGTGCAGGGCATACAACACACAAGATTCCTTTCCTCTTATTAAGAAATCAAGTGATGTGTTCCTAAACTGTATGAACAGTTTATCACCATAAATAGAATAATGCTATGATTATTTTGGTTTGAGTGAGATTCTTGGGGGTGGGGTGGGGAGGGGGGTTGCACATTTCTGAAGAACAACCAACAAACCCACAAGTTTGAGGACGTTTTCAGCAACTGTCCGTAAAATAAACTGAACTAATTCGGAAACAAATTTAAAAACAAGTCTGTCATTTTCAGCTGCAATCATATGCATAACTTTTCCATACAGAATTGAAAAAGTCATTTTAAAAAATCATGTCCATTGTATTTCATTTGAGATTGTTTTATTTGCCACAATATTTCCGTCCTTAACACACTAACTTTGCATCTTTTCTCTTTTTTCTCCTCTTTCTGAAGATCTGTCTAGGGAGCAGTAAATATTTTCTCTACTAAAAAGGTGATAATTTCCAGGTGTTAGTTTAGAAGCTGCTTTGCATTTGGTTCTTCCCCCATATCATTATACCTGTCAGTATTACCTGTAAATATCCCATGACCCACTTGCTACACATTCAAAGGTTTTAAAAGTGATGGTTTGGTTTAACTTTCTTTCAAGCAGTACCTCCCAACAGACAGACATTTAAGAAAACCTACTCATCTTGCTTGCTTGGCAGTGCTATTTTTTCCTTTATTATTATAACATACATGTTTTTTATGTCTTTATATGGTTTCACAGCCAAATCGTGATACATTTACTGATCAATATGCTTTTAAGCCTCAGAAATGGTTACAGTTTGTTATATCTGGCCTTAGGTTCATTTTCTCATGTTTTATGTCAGGTTTTACAACAATCTTACCAAATGGAGATGGAGATGCTGATGTGTACACGTGTGCATGGAAAAGAGAGTCACTCTGACCTCAGAGAAGTCCCTTTTATTACTGCAATGTGAGATTGTCACTGATCCCAAGCTTTTGCAGACTGGAGAGAATCTCCTGGAATCTACTTACAGCTCTGAAGCCTGGTTCGATGGTGTTTATCATCTGACAGGAGGTGAATGAAGGTGTCACTGTAGGAGACTTTTAGGTGGCCGCTCTGCTGAAGATCATCCTTTGCTCCTCTGAAAAGATATGATGGTTCACCTTCATGTCCACCTTTCTTATCACCTGCATTTAGTCCCATCAGTTCCAGTTCATGCTTAGCAGCTGTCTCTAAAACTCTCTGCTTGTTATAATATCTGACAAAGTTATTAATGATGGGATGGATTGGTAGTGCAATGGCTATTACCCCACAAAGGAAGCTGATGGCAGCATTGAGTTTCCCCAGTGTTGTTTTTGGGTAGATGTCCCCATAACCCACAGTAGTCATGGTTATGATTGCCCACCAAAATGACTGGGGTATGCTCTTAAACAATGTCTCAGGGTGACTCTGCTCCATTGTATAACCAAGGGCAGAAAAAACAAAGATTCCAACAGCCAAGTACATCAGAAGAAGCCCCAGTTCCTTAAAGCTTCTCTTCAGCGCATAGGTCAAAGTCTGTAGACCTGACGAGTGACGTGCTAACTTGAAAATTCTTGCAATCCTCATGATCCGGAGTGCTTGGATAGCTTGCTGCACATTGGTTAACTCCATCAGTTTAGCACCCAAGTGGGTCAGTATCAAGCTGACATAAAATGGAAGTATTGCAAAAATGTCAATGATGTTCATGAAAGAAAGAGCAAAGCGCAGTTTATTGGGAGAGGAGATGAGCCTAAGAACATATTCGAGGGTAAACCAGCCTATGCAAGCTGTCTCAATCTTATCCAGAACAGGGTGTTCCACAGATTTTCCTTCAGGGTCCACCACCTGCAGTTCTGGGATGGTCCCCACGCACATCACTACAGATGAAGTGAGGATGAATAGAAAAGACAGGACCGCTACTACGCGAGCAGGGTACGAGGATTCCGGTTTCTCCATGAATTTCCAAATATATTTTTGGCATCTTTTCCAGCGGTTTAATGAGGTGTCCAGTCCCAAGTCATCCAAGATCAATTGTACCCGTCGAGCTATCTCCTCTAGTTCCTCCTTTTTTTCACTGAGATGAGTCTTGCAGCAATCATCCAGGAATTTGAGATCCACTTTCCAAAATTCCATCTCATTCTTGAAACAGATTGGACATATCCCTTTCTTCATGTGCACCTCCCCAAAATAATAAACATCAATGATGCATTTAAAAGCATCTGGGTCTCTGTCAAAGTAAAATTCTTTTTTCCCAGGATCGTAGTCATCACAAAGTGAGAAAATAGCATCATATCCCCCTGACAAACAGTTCATGAGCTCTGCTAGTCTTGTGTTGGGATACTGGTTTAGGTGATCTCCATAGAGAACCTGCCTTACCCCACCAACATTGACTATAATCTCAATTTCCTCACTGTTTTCTGACCCATCACTGTCCAGCTCTTGAACACTAATGTCGTCTGCCATTTTAATTTAATTGCAGCCTTCTTTCCAACAGTCTTTCCCCCCAAAAAAAATCTTCACCAAAGTAGCTTCAAGAGAAATCAAGGCAGCTGTATATTAGTAAATCTTAATCAAAATGATGTGGAGGAGGGCTGGAAAAGATTATGGAAACAAACCCTCAGGCTGTGAAAACTCGTGAAAGATGCAACAAGCTGTAGCAATGAAAAGAAAGTCATCTGGCTGCCTGTAAGCGAGAACAGGGATGTTTGAAAATAAGCTGTTGCTCCAAGGGATTTGGAGGGGGAGAAACACTGAAGAAAACTCACCCAGAGCTTGCGATGGTTTCTAAGTTTTCTTCTTTCTCAAGTGGCATCGATTCACCTTCAGAAATTCTTATGACCACAATACATCCCTTGTACCCGAATAAAAAAAGTGAATAAACTGACAATCCTGAGAAAGAGAGAGAGAGAGGCAAGTCCCACTAAACACTTGTACAGCGTCTTAGCATCAGAGGCTCACAGGGACGATCTGTTCTGTTTCTTTTGCTAGAAAATATTCACCTGTGTTTTCGTGCAGTGGCTTGAAGCACGGCATGGAGAAAGTTGTGCTTGTTTTTCCCCTTGCCAGTTTTAAGCACAATAGGAATTCCAGGCTGACGTCAAGTGCTTTCCAAACTCTACCCTCTTCTGGTGAAACGGAGCAAAAGCACAAGCTTTGCAAAGGGGAAAAATTAGATGTCTCTGACGAACGGCGCAATTTTCTTGTACACTCCATGCATTTTAAGAAGTGGGGAAGGACAATCTCTTGAAGTACAAGAAAATATTCATTGTGTATAACATCGTTAAGGACCAAACAGTGTCTCCAAAGCAGGAAAGAGGCTAAATAAGAAGAGTTGATTATTTTTGTATTTCTGCTTTTGTAGGGGAAATTTACAAAAAGAAAGGTTGAATTCTACTGCTTTCACCCACACCAATGCCAATCCAAAGTACGTGGTTATTTTTTCCAAAGGAAAACTTACTGCCAATGTCTCCAAGAGCAGGAAACAAACAATCTGTCTTTCCTTTGGCTGTGAAAGCAGGATGTCTGTTGCGTTGCACTCTTTAATTATAGCAAGTGTTTGGTAGTGTGCAAGATTTTTGGAACAACCTTCCACCAAGCAGACATTGTTAACATCTATCTGCCAGCTTCAGTCAATGCAGAAATAAACCACAACAAACAACTTGAATCTTCTGCATCAAAAAAAACTTTTAGCTCTCTTTCAATGCCACATAAAAACTTTAAGCAGAGTCCTTCTTGATCAGGTGGCCAAATGGCCATCTAGCATCCCATTTCCCACAGTGGTCCACCAGAGGCCCCTGGAAAGCCCACAAGTAGGGCATGCAAAAAAAGAGCCTTCTCCTGCCTGTCCTCCAGGATTGTGTCCAATCCTTTGTAAAAATTATGCAAGCTGGTTTCCATCACTACACCTTGAATTCATTAGGCGCTATGCGAAACCATACTTCCCTTTGTTTGTCCTAAGTTTCCCAACCCTCAGTTTCATTGAACGAGTCCTGGTTCCAGTATTGTGAGAGTGGAAGAAAAACTTCCCTACTGTCTACCTGTTTGTTCCACACAGTGCATGTTGTAAGCATCTATCATATCATGTTTCCCCTTCATTGCCTTTTTTTCTAAAATAAAAAAGACCACCAACTTTGTCACCTTTCCTGATCAGGAAGGTTCTCCAAGCCCTTGATCATTTTGGGTGCCCTCTTCTGCACCTTTTCAAGTTGTGCTTCCACAAAGCAAACAGTTTTGCCTGTATGTGGTGTATGCACCAGGAGTGGCCAATTCCTAGCACAGAAGGGGCTCCTGTACTTGCTCCCCTGGCATCGTGGTACCAATGGCACCAAGGTCAAATGCTCACTTCAACTGCAGCTTTTTTTCTTTGTGCAGAACAACATTTGTTCTATTTATTGCACTTTTCAAGTTATTTTGCTAAGGACACCTAATAACTTGCAGTGGGTTTTAATAGTTCCTTTTGTGTAGCTAATAAGCCTATTTTGCTAAACTGCACTTGCTTTCAATGACAAGTCAGGGAACAACACAAATGAATGGCTTACTGTGTGGGTGGTTAAGGCAACACAAGCTCTGCTCCACCCCAACAGGCTTTCAATCCAGACAAAAAAAGTTTACTCTATTTGCATCCCAGCTTTCGTCCATCATGGGATCTGAGGGAACATACATAGTTGGAAAGTCGGATAGGATTGGGCCCTTAGTCTTTTAGTGTCAGAGGTTGTGAAGTTGTGTGAGGTGTGGAAAATGAGAGACAAACAGCCCAAGCCTCACCACAGTTGCAGAAGCCTCTCCAACAGCAAACATCCACAGGGTGGCATTTGGGGGAGATTCAGGAGACTTGGGGGCATGGGCCGCCACTGCCTCCTGTTGCAAAACAACAAACAGAACACTTATTTCTGGGGAAACATTTTTATTGAAATGAGTATGTGGTATTTAAAACCTAAGGACAAAATGCCACATGGTGTTACCCTAATTCAAAGGCAGCTGGTACACCCTGGATGCAGAATGGCATGATAAAGAAGAACAATCAAGACACAGCAAATTATTCTTGTTTCTCCCAAAACTACAGGTGTCAACAGGACTGAAAATTTTACCATTAAACTACGCCGACATGCAGTACCTTGATAGTTACTTTTTTCCATTTGCCTTGTCTGGATCCATTGACAGCCTAATGAGGTATTTATTTATTTATACAGGTATTTCTATACTGCCTTTCTTTGGTCGTCAGATTTCTCCTCAGACTTTAATCCAAGGTGGTTTACATAGGCAGGCTGTTCTAAACCTTACAATTGAATAGTTCTAGTCTTTCATAGAACTCCTGGTTACAGCTGGATTCCTTCTCGGTCTGGCCTCTCTCTGGCCCTTCGCCTCCCATGCTCCACTTGATGGCAACTCCTCTCTGCCACCGAGGGTCAGCTCATCAGTATATCAGCGTGTCATCAGTTCTCGGGTACTGCTGGTAGATCAAAGCATGTGTTATTCTAAATAAGCAATTTATCTGTCCTGTTCTCTTTGTTGGTCACCGAAAGCAAGTCTTATGATTGAGCAAGCTGGTTCATTGCCATCAGAAAGGAACTCATAAAACCCAGTGCAAGTAATTATGGATCTTTATCACACCCTGCATGAAAAATCTTGGATGGTACAATGTATAGAATTTTTTTTTCTATTTATTTTTAATCAGTTTGACTGTAATCCAAAATTAGATATAACACAAGGTAGTGGCTTTCAACATGTGGACTGGGTCCCAAAAGTGTGTTGCAGCCTGACCTCAGGTGCATCATGACAGTCCTTGTTACCATTTTCTTTGGAGACTCAGGCCTTGCAGTTTGAATGGTAGTCAGGACTTGGAGACAAAGATGAGGCAGATTCCGCTGGAGATGTTGACTTAAGAGGGCTTGTTTAGGCTAAGCTACCTACAGTCCAATCCCGAGCTCCCTGGCACCTGCTGGAGCAGTGGCACCAAAGCAGCTATCACTGTATCCAGCGAGTGCTGGGAAGCAGTCAGAGGTCTCCTCAGGGGAAGGGGACTTGTGTCCCCTTCTCTTGGGGAAAGCTGCAAGCCCCACAGTGGGGCTTCTCAAGTCTGCACCAGCTATTTTGCTTTAGGACATGTTTACAGCACCCAGGGCTAGCGTTCAGGCTCAGTGCCAGCGCTCAGCTGGTTTAAGATAAGGCCCCTAGTCTCCAGTGGAACCCCTCAGTCTTCCACTCACCCACCTGCTCTCCCCTTGCCACAGCATTCCATCTGCTCCCTGCCTTGCTTCACCTCTTTTTCTCCCCCTCCTTTCAAGGAGTAATGCTAACCAAGTGATCCAAGAGACACCTCTCCTTTTTTTGCATCCACTCCTCAGTGTGACAAGTGAAGATGCCCCAGAGGCAAAACTTTAAAACATATGGGAACCAGATCCATCCCACCAAACTGTTTGGAAACCGGGGGTGGGGGTGGGGGGGAATGATGTGTCACTGCCAAGGATCCTATGTCCCCCAAGCGACAGCTGAGGAAGTTGGCCACTGCCATGAAAAGAAATGAGTGCACACTATCTAATCTGTGCATTGTCCTGGGAACTGGATATACTGTATGTGTGAAGGAAGCTGCCCTGTGGAATACTAGTTTAGGTGCATAGGACTCAATCTAGCAAAGAGTCAAGCACGGAAGTCTGCTTCTTGCCCTCTTGTTGCTCTTGTCAGACATGGGTGTCTGAATTAGGCACAAGTCAAATGCATGTCTTAATCTGCTGATTTTTTTAATAATAATAATAATAATAATAACTTTATTTTTACCCCATCTTTCTCCTCGAAGGGACTCAAGGCGGCTTACAACAGATTAAAAACATAATTTAAAACAAATAAAAACATATTAACACATATCATTAAAAAAACAGCAGTCAGAATAAAAAATAGGTAAAAAGAGCATAGAGCAGCAGCAAGTCATAAAAGAATCAGGCCTGTAAAAAATATTAAAAGATGTTAAAAAGATGTTAAAAAGGCCGAGAACTCAGAAGTCTTGTTTAAACAGAAGGGTCTTCAGGCCTCACCGAAAGGTCTCAAGAGAGGGAGCCATTCTTAGGTCAAGGGGAAGGGAGTTCCATAGCGTTGGTGCCACTACTGAGAAGGCCCTATTTCTTGCCGCTGCCCCACGTACCTCCCTAGGTGGCGGCACTTGTAAAAAGGCAGCACATTTACACCATTCTTTTCATTCATTCATTTAGGGCGCAATCCTAACCCACTTTCCAGCACTGGCATAGCTGTGCCAGTGGGGCATATGCTGCATCCTGCAATTGGGGGACAATCATGGAGGCCTCCTCAAGGTTGGGCAATGTTTGTTCCCTTACCTGGGAGTTGCATTGCCCTTATGTCAGTGCTGGAAAGTTGGTTAGGACTGCAGCCTCATTTATTCATTTTTCTACTCACAGATGTTCTCTGAAAAGCTTCATCGACCTTCCAGGGTACCAAACACCAAATAATAAGGTGCCCACACATCCATAATTTTCCTTGCACATAAGCCATTTTTCTCCCCTTCTCCGTTTCATGATTAAACATTGTGGAGAAAAAAGATATAAAACTGTAAAGGAACAAGCTAAGTCACAAACTGCTAGATAATTACCATCACTCCTGACATGCTTGGAACAAAATAATTAATTATGCCAAGGTCCTATAAATAACCCTATAAATCAAGCAAAAGAGCAGCAAACATGTGATTTGTGCTTCTTAAAAAGATTCTTGTTTCTTACTCATATCTTCAAGTGTAGACTTTAATCAGGAATTATAGCATTTTTAAAAAATTCTTATTTCCAAAGATACAGGTATAAGCTGAGAGCTAGATATAGAAAAAAATTGATGAAATGATCACTGGAGATAAAATCTACCATCATTCTTCTTTCCCAATGTGAGCTAACATATTTATGTTTGTTTTTGGTGTTGTTCTCATTGGTAAATATATTGAACATTAGGATGAAGTTTTACTCAAGTCTTTATCAAGCCTGGCCCAAGTTCATGTGCCATTCGAAGCAGGTGCAAATGCCGCCACCACCCATCTCCTGAAAAAGCCAGGCAGAAGGCAGCTATGTGACCACCTACCCTCTTATCTTGCACCTTCCTTGTGTGATCCATTTAAACAAAGCAGAACATGTGAGACACTCAGAGAGCAGTGCCAGCAGGTTCTGTGCTTCCTGCTTTGTTTAAATAGATTGTGCAAGGAAGGAGCGAGATGAATGGGTAGGGAAGGGAATTGCCACATTATGGGCCTTTTTTAAGGAGGTGCATCTTATTGCTGCAGTCATGACAATCTTTCAGGGATGGGAAAACTCAGCGTGGCTTGACTTGAATTGAGTTGCCGAGTCACTGTGACTGGACTTGAAAAAAAGATGACCAGGATGACCCGATCCCTTGCAGTCCTACTTAGAAGTAGTCCCACTGCAGCTGGTCATTCAGTGAGGGTTCCCACCAGCCATGGTGGAAAGCATGATCGCTATGAACTGCCTTCCCTGCCTCCCTTCCCAGTCAATCGTAAGGCAAGAACACCCTTGGGCTCCTCCTGCTACCCTTCCTCAGCCAATGAAAATATGGGAATGCCCATCCTTTGTCCACTGATCATCCATTCCTTCCTTCCTATCAGAGATGGAAAAAGAGAGCCCAGTCCCCCCTCCCCCTCCCACCCAATTCTTTAACCCTTTCCTGCCTCCTGGCTGGAAGTTACCTGCTGCTCACCTGTCGGAATGCCTGCCCCATGAGGTTTTCCACGCCATTAAAACAGAAAGAAAGCCCTCCAGACACAGGCAGACTCAAGTCAGCACATGTGGGGACTGTTAAAGCTGCAACCCTTTGTCTGGTAAAGAGTTGTATGGAACCTTGGATGAGCAGGCACACAAAACAGCATACACCAGCAGAGTTCTTTGAATGCAGTGGTTATATTTCAGAGCAAGGGTTATCACAGGTAGAGTAATCAGTAAACGGTCCTAGTCAGCACGATGAGCAGTCAGTCCATAAACAACAAATCCAAATCAGTTTTCCAAGATACACAGTAAAAGTTCATTCCATGGTCAGTAACAACATGTATATACTCACATCCAGCCTCCCACGTTACTGGCAGCAGTTCAGTAGTCTACACTCCTACTGCTGCACTGGAAGCTCAACAGACCAAACATTAAGTAGTTGGAGTGGCCAATCAGTGTAGGCTAAGCCACACCCAGGGTGAGGCAGTCACAGGTGTTTGCTGATCCTGCTGACTCCAGCAATCTGCACCTGTTCCTGAACCACCTTGTTGGCTGTGTTTCTGCCTTATCCAGAACATAGACCTGACATCCTCCTCCTTGGTTCAGGACAGTTTATCCTGCTCAGACCCTTAGCTCCAGCATCATACAGTGTTCTTGATGCTTAATTGTGGATTGCACTTTTGTTAGTGCATCCGCCACGTTTTGGCTGGACTCGCAGTAGGTCAGGGAGATAAGACCATCAGAAACACATTGCTTTACGTTATGGAAGCGCACATCAGTGTGTTTCGATCTCCCCCTTACGCCAGGTGTCGTAGCCATCTGTATGGCCGCCTGATTGTCTTCCATCACGTTAATGGGTTTTGGCACTTGTATGCCAAGATCCATTAGCAGTTGGTTGTGCCAAATAAGCTCGGTGCACATTAGACTCAGTGCAGCAAATTCCGATTCACATGTTGACAAAGACACATGTCTTTGTTTCACAGTTTTCCACCCGATTAAGGCTCCAGCTAGAAACAGTGCCATTCCCGAGGTAGATTGCCTAGTTTCAGTGTCTGTGGCAAAGCTTGCATCTACATATGCGGTGAGTCTCAGATCACCCTTAGGTTCAAGGTACAAGGACATGTCTATTGTCTGTTTCAGGTACCTTAATATATGCTTTGCTGCTAGCCAATGTCTCTGCGTGGGTTGGTTCGATGCTCTGGCTAACAAATTGCACGCCATAGCGATGTCAGGCCTCATCCATTGGCTAAGGTACATCAGACTCCCCAGTAATGACTTGTACATTGTGGTATCGAACATGGGACTGGGTGTATTATCTTTATCAAAACCAGTCACCATAGGAGTCTTCACCCCATTACATTGCTCCATGTTGAATTTCTTTAGCAATAGGGCTATTTTTTCTCTTTGCGAGATCTTATAGCCGTTAGACACCTCTGTAATTTCCACCCCAACATATTTGCGTATCTTACCCATGTCCCGTAATGTAAACCTTTTTTTCAATACCTCAACTAGTTCATTTGCTTGTTCTGTTGTTTTGCACAGTATAGCTAAATCATCCACGAAACATAGTACTATGCATTTTCGCTGGCCTTTACCCCTGGTAAACACACATGGGTCAGCTATACCTTGGTGGAAACCTTCGTCTTGCAGTGTCTTAGAAAGGCATTGGTTCCATTCAAACCCTGATTGCTTGAGCCCATATAGACTCTTCCTAAGTAACCAGAATTTCTTATCATTTTCAGGTGTTCCTGTAGGTTTTCGCATGTAAACAGTATGTCTTAGAGGTGCATGCAAATAAGCAGTTTTTATATCAAGATGTCTGATCACATAATCCTCTTTTGCCGCTATTACCAGAGCACTATACAGTGAACTGTTTCGAAGGGTAGGTGCAAACAGTTCATCATAGTCAGTTGCATCTTGCCCAAACCCTTGTGCAACTAACCTAGCCTTGCACTTGGTTTGACCATTTGCATCCCTTTTTACTTTGAAAACCCATTTACACCCAATTGCCTTTTCCCCAAATGGGAGATCAGTCTCTTCATATACATCCAATTCAGACATGGATTTTAATTCAGAGTTCATGGCATCTTTCCAGGCTGCTTGTTCCTCTATGGGCATGTCCTTTATGGAGTCGTAGGAGGAAGGTTCAATGAATGCCTGACAAACAGTCCCTGGTTTAAACCGATCAGGTTCCTTCCTTTCCCTAGTTGATCTACAAGGTATAGTGATTTCCTCCTCCTCAGGTTGTGTAGCTGGTGTTTTAGGCTCAAGCTCAGGTTGGGGTCTACTTACATCCATATCAAGGGATGTCTTGCTTTCCATAGGCTCCTCCTTCAGCGTTGGAAGTTGCCTTTTAGGTGACTTCCCTTTAACAGGGATAGTTTTCTGTGGTTGTTTTCCATTGTGGTCTATCATCGGGTAGGAAGTGGAGACACAGGGGCCTAAACGTTCCCACCCCGTAGTATCTTCCAAGAACTTTGCACTTGCACTGATCACAATGGCCTTAGAGTGCAAATACCCAAACCTGTAAGCCTTATGGTTTGCATCGTAACCAAGGAAATACATTTTCCTGCTCTTTTGTTGCCCTTTGTGTCTCAGTGCTTTAGGGATATGGACATATGCGGGAACACCAAACACATGTAAATAGTCCAGAGAGGGTGTCCTCCCGTGCCAGAGCTTGTACGGTATCTGTCCAGTACCAGAATGCCAGATTGCGTTTAAAGTATGCGAAGCGCACATCATTGCTTCGCCCCAATACTTAAAGGGTAACCCACTGTCCTTTATCATACAGAAAGCCATATTTTGTAATGTCTGGCCCCGCCTTTCACAATGTGCATTGTGCTGCGGTCGATATGGGGCTGTCAAGTGATGTTCAATGCCACTGTCTTTTAGTAACCTTTCAAACTTCAGATTAACAAATTCTCCTCCCCGATCAGTAATGATGGTTTTTGGCAGCTTGCTTGTCTTTCTTTTCACAAACTTAAGCCAGTATGCTACAGTCTGGCTGGTCTCTGCCTTTGTTTTCATTAGATAACAGAAACCATAACGAGAAAAATGATCCTCAATGGACAATACAAATCTTGCTCCCCCCATGCTGGGAGAGAATGGCCCAATCAAGTCCATGAAGATTAGGTCCAGGACCTCTTTAGTTTCATAATTACCAGGCTTCCTGGTGGGTGCAGCCTTGGACTTCACAGCTTTGCACACCTCACAGTCCAGGTATAGGCCACAGAGTTTTAATTTTATCCCTTCAGAATGTTCAACAGTCTTTCTGAGGGCTGGGAAACACACATGACCAAGTTGGCGATGTAACTTATGAATACAGTCTTTATGCGCTGGCTCATGAGTAAACACAGACCCCACAGTTGCCTTTGAAGTGCTGCTTAACAGATACAACTCACCACGCAGTTCAGCAGTGGCCACATGCCTAGCATCCTTCTTTATCACACACTCCCTCTCAGTGAATGTCAGAGTGTATCCTTGCCTTGTCAATGCAGCAACAGACAGGAGTTTATGTGAGGTTAGGCACATAAACCATTTCAAGGGTTCTGTTCAGTATAGGTAGAAAGACCTTTCCTTTCCCACATACACTAGCAGTGACTCCATCAGCAAGCACAACACACTGGTTGTTCACTGCCTCAAATGTTTTAAACAGTCCCTTGCTGTTGCAAATGTTTGCCGTGGCCCCACTATCAATTACAAAGCAATCAACACAGTCCTTTGTTTCTTTCGTGACTGTCAAATTTACCCCTCCTCCCTTGCCTGAACGCAGGGGTTTCTTGCCTTTCTTGGAAAGACAGTCCTTAATTAAGTGAAAAGTGCTTTGGCATCGAAAACATCTTTTCACAGCATAAGCCTTTGCAGACTCAACAGGTTCAAGGTCACATTCCACAGCTGCTTTCACTTTGTGCTGAGCTGAGGAATGCTGCTTGTTATCTCAAAGCACTCTGTTGTCTTGTCTCCTCCTTTCCTCATCAAGGAGTTGACCGGTGAGGCTGGGTATTGTCAATTCCGCTCGTGGTATCACTTCCAAGTTTGCTACAAATTGGTCATAGCTTTCATCTAGTGAGCACAGAATGATGTACACTTGCTGAAGGTCAGTAAATATTAGCTCGTGTTCTTGGAGTTCCCTTAGAGTTTGTTTCATAAACTCCAGATGATTAAGCATGTTTCCTCCTGTTTGGAGGCGAGCCCTGAGCAATTTTTGCATTAGGTGTATCTGTGCACCGACACTGTCCCTTACATAAATAGCTCGAAGGGCATCCCAGTAGTCTTTTGCTGAGGTTAGTCCATCTATATGGACCAGCTGCTGATCCTCCAAAGTCAGGCCAATAATACACAGAGCCTTTTCATTGTCCCTGTGGTAGGCCTGTATAAGTTCTGCATCATCTTCCTCATCAAGGGCTCCCAAATCTGGTGGAGCAACTACCACATTCCACAGGGCCTCACGCTTCAGTAGCAATGTAACCTTGCGAGACCAAGTGGCATAGTTATGTCCATTTAACCAGGTTATCAGGAACCCAGAGGCTGTGACTGCACTCATCTCCATGCTCTCTCGAGTTGTAGCCTCCTGTAGCTGTAACAGCAACAGCAGCTCTTGTAGTTCACCAGCCACCAATTCAGCAGTTGCTGGGCCCATAACCCTTGTTAAAGCTCATGATGAGCAGTCAGTCCATAAACAACAAATCCAAATCAGTTTTCCAAGATACACAGTCAAAGTTCATTCCATGGTCAGTAACAACATGTATATACTCACATCCAGCCTCCCACGTTACTGGCAGCAGTTCAGTAGTCTCCTACTACACTCCTACTGCTGCACTGGAAGCTCAACAGACCAAACATTAAGTAGTTGGAGTGGCCAATCAGTGTAGGCTAAGCCACACCCAGGGTGAGGCAGTCACAGGTGTTTGCTGATCCTGCTGACTCCAGCAATCTGCACCTGTTCCTGAACCACCTTGTTGGCTGTGTTTCTGCCTTATCCAGAACATAGACCTGACAGGGACAAGTGCCGAGTCAGGGGGGCCCTGACTCAAGTCTTTTTCAGTCTTCCACATGCACGACTCATGACTCATGAGTCACTGAGTCACCCCAAATCACGCATTTTTGCGACTCGAGTCCGAGTCACTGACTCAAGTTCCCAACCCTGCAATCTGTGTACTTCCACCTAATGTATTAATGATGGCTGCATCTGAACTTGTAACATCTTGCCATGGGAGAGATCAGTGAGCTCCAGTTCAGAAGCCCCCAAAGAGCAAGAAAAGCAGACCAGAATTGCCATAGTCTCAGCTTTCCCATTTGTAGCATAGAGATACAGCTTTCATTCTGTGTTTCCTCCTTGCCATTCCATGCATGCATATTGCTCTGCCTTTTTTGGACTTAGCATAATTTGAAAATTTATAAAGTCTTTCTCTCAGAATCTCCTCTTTCAATTAAAAAACATGACCCTCCAGAGCAGTGCTTCCGAAATACTCTGAGCTCTACAATTCCCAAGGCTTCATCAAGTGTAATTAAGGACTGATTCCCAGCAACCAAGGTAGTCAAAATGAAACAGTGAACAGGCAGTAATAACCAACCTGTACACCAAAGATAAAGTCAAAATATTCTCTGAAGGCAACTTTTCCCATTACATTTGCACCAAAAAGGGCGTTGTTTGCTTTTCCTCCACTGATGAGTCTACATGTGTACTAGCCTTGACTCTCGAAGGATCAGTTTATGAATGCATGAGGCAGCACAAGGAAGAACATTTAGTCACAACTGCCTTACTATTCAGTTACAACAAATCTCTTTTGATTAATTCAGGGGACAATCAGAGGTAGGAGCAGTAATTTATAGCTGGTTTCTCAAGAGACAAAAATATGTAGTCACAGATACATACGTGAGCTTCTGTACAAGGGACGTGGGAGGCTTCTCTGTACAGTTCAACAATGAGCGTGGCTTTGTCTGAACAAAGGAAAACATGCATAGTAGCCCCACCGTTCATGGATGCCCCAAAGGGATTCACCATTTGAAGCAAAAACCCCACCCCTGTGTCTCATCAAAACCAAGCAGAACACAGAAATCCAGCCCTTTACCTGCTTATCTCACTCCTATGTGTGGGCCATTTCAACAAGAGAGGAAGTGTGGGACACATTGGAAGTTCCTGCCTGTTTTGTTGAAAAGGCCTATGTGAGGTGAGAAGGTAGGGAGCTGAATTGCTGTCTACATGCAGTTTTGGGGAGCTTGTGGCAGTGGTGGTGATCCACTTCCTGCTGACTGACCTTGCCCCTTCTTTGTGCAGTCCTGGGACTGTGCGAGGAAGGAGAGAGTTAAGGGTGTAGAGAAGTGAATTACTGCCTTCTGATCTGCTTCCCACTATTAGTGAATTAGAGCTGCTTTATCCAGTTTCTAACCATAACACTGAAAGCAGTTTCACAATGTTGACTATGCAAGTTTTCTGCAAGAGAATTTAGCAACTTGATAACATTCCATTATAGAAAGTTCTTGGTTGAATATGGATCCCTCCTTATCCAGCTTTCCCTTCTTTACTTCTACTCTATTGATTCTCCAAATGCTAATCGTGACACCATTCAGACATGTTTGTGCCAGAGTAGCCCTAAATAAGCAACAAATGTTAATGAATACATTTTCACTTGAAACAGTATATATACAGGTATTTCTATACTGCCTTTCTTGGTCCTCAGATTTCTCCTTTATTCAAGGCAGTTTACATAGGCAGGCAATTCAAATCCCCGTAGGGATTTTTACAATTTGAAAGGTTCTATCTTTCAAGAAACCACAACATTCAGATGTTTCTTTCTTTGATCTGGTCGCACATTCTGGCCTCCATCCTCCCAACGCTCAGAGCAGATGGAATAACTCGGCTCAGCTTGTCAGCTGCTTCAAGGTCACACGGTGCCGGTGGCCTCGAACTGGCGACCTTCAGATGTTATCTTCAGGCAAATGGAGGCTCAACCCTCTAGACCAGACCTCCTGCCCATATGAACAGTATGAAAATGAAGCCATGTAAACCAATATTGTTAACATTTGCAGCTAACAGAAACTGTGAAAAAAGGAGTAATTGCTAGCTATATCCATCAGTTGCCTAGTTGAAGCACATACATATGCATGGTTTATCTCCCAGTGTAAAAAGTCAAAATTCCAGCTTCCATAGTCCAACTCATGCAAATGGAAAACCTGCACAGGAAAAAAAATATGCACACTGAAAGTTGTAGCAAACTGCCCATGTACATCAGTCTGGACACCAGAACTGGAAGCAAGATGGCTCACTAACATATTGATGCCATTCTACAAAGAGGATCAAGTATTGCAGACCATAAAAGAAATTTGGATAATTTTATAAGGTCCCTTTGTTGTATCCTTTCTTTCTACCCCAAAATACACTTTGGGCACAATCCTAACCACTTTCCTGTTGGGATCTGGTAAACACAGACAGCTTACTCCCACTGCCCAAGGTCTCACAGCTTGGCACGGTTCCCAGGGAGTGTGTGCAGCAGTCTTGCTGGAAAACTTGCTTCGAGGACAGAAACACAGCACAGACAGCAGGGTCCTTCACCAAACGTGTATTTACATCAGATACAGTGCAGTTCAGTACAGGTATTCAGCACTGGTCCCACACAGGGAACCCAGAGCTACTCACTGACACAATGTTTAGAGCACAGCAACAAAGTGCTCTGCAGCAATCCATCCAACAACCCCATTGGTCCAGCTGTGGCTGCTTTGGCTTTATACAAAAGCTGGCCAATGGTTGCCTGTTTCAGGGCAGGCTTGGGCTCATCAGCCCCATCCATTTCCACCTGTGTCTGTAGTCATTCTGCAGGCAATCACCTAGCACCTGCTGAGTGACTCAGCACTTCTTACCTGTAGCAGACCTCTGCTGGGGCCAAACTTTACACAAGCCTCCTGAGTCAAACCCAGGGGCATCCTCCAGCAACTCCCAGCCAAGGGACTGGGCACAAACCTTGACATTTCCAGCACTGACATGACTGTGGCAGTGGGGCTAACACATGGTAGCCCTTGCCCCCAAACTGTAACCCATACGTAAAAGCCTGCACTGCTAAAGCATAGTAACACACAGTGGTAAAAGCTGCTGGGTGTTAATAAAGAATCATTTTGCGAGTCTGATTAAAAGCCAGCTAAAGCTGGACTTGAGGCCTCAAAGGCTATGTTTACACTCTGGAATGTAGCTGAGATAACAAGTACCAGGAGAGATGAGCCTCGTGTCTTGGCAAAGACACTCACTCACTGATTTATGCATGCATCCACTAGGAATCCTCTGTAACTTTACACTTTTATACTTTTAGAGCAGGGGTCTCCAAACGTTTTAGCCAGAGGACCGCATCAAATATCTGGCGTGGTGTACAGGGCCAGAAAAAAAATTTAAATATAAAATTTAAATAAATAGAGATGGAACTTAGATGAGTGAATAAATGAATGAATGGCCCTCATTCATTCAACCTCTCTGGCCCTCAGAACACTCTCCAGACAGAATCAGAGCACAGTTCTGGTCATGTTCAGTTGAGTGGGCCGAAGGCTTTCAGGAGACAAGAGGTTGGCCGCAGGCTGGAAAGAGGCTTGCTGCGGGTCACATCTGGCCCTAGGGCCGGGGTTTGGAGACCCCTGTTTTAAAGCAAAAGCACATATATGCAATATAGGGACAAGGTAACCTGTAACCCACATATAAGGGGATATAATAATCATATAATAATCATAGAAGTAGGCCATTGGAGACCAAAGTTGCTTGATTTTAGAAAAGTCTTAAGAGACTCTGCGGTAAAATTTCAGCCAATGGGATGTCTAGATTTTAGGACAAAGAGCCGAAAATTGTATAAATGGTCTTGACAATATTGAAACCCTGCTCCCATGCTTTGGGCACTAGTCCCATGGGCTGCCATTGCATGCAATAAATAAATAGCCTGCAAACCTTCACTCCTGGGTACTGAGTCTTACTGAGTTGCTTTCTTCAACCTACCTTGCAACAGGGCATGTGCTGCATCCTGCAGTAGGGGGGCAGTCATGGAGGCCTCCTCAAGGTAAGGCAATGTTTGTTCCCTTACCTCAGAGCTGCATTGCCCTTATGTCAGTGCTGGAAAATTGGGTTAGGATTGCGGCCTTTGAAAAATAAATTGCTGCATCCCTATTAACATTCTAATCACACCCTTTCTTCAAGGAACTCAGAATACATAGTTCTCCCCCCCTCCCGGTTTTTTCACCCCTCAATAATATGGTGAAGTAGATTAGGTTGAGGGAGAGTGGCAGGCCCAAAATCACCCACTGTGCTACATGGATGAGAAGAGACTTGAACCTGGGTTTCACTTGTCCTAATCCAACACTAATTTTGCTTGCATATTGTTTGTGTGCCTCCTTATTCTCTCATCCAAAATTCCTTATGTTTCTAATGACTTTCTCATGCACTTTGACTATGTCATATGAAGTTGTAGGTTTGAGCCCTGGACACACCTCACATTCCACCATCCAAGAATTGGTGAGTTGAGCCGCTGAAGTCTCATTCTCATGCACACATTTCATGGCCTCTAATACAGTCCTCCCCAACTCAGCAAGATTCCTAATGCAGTTCTTACAGTTTCCTCAGTCTCATGTGTTTGTTTATAAGCATCTCCACAGCCTATAATCCAAGCATGGATGGTTTGGACATGCTTCTACAATCTCATTTTTGGGTACTAATATGCATTTTCAACTCTCCCAATTTAGCTTTTCTTTCTGAGTTCTATGCAACATGAAATATACATGAGATATGAGCACATACTGGCTTGTATGATGAGGTGCACATCTTAAGAGGTTTTAGGAAGGAAAATAGGGAGAAAGAGAAAAGCCAATATTAACTACTTTTCTGCCTGTTAACCGGCATACTTTTAGGAATTGTGAAACACGTGCACAAGTTGGAAATCTATTGTGTGTGCAAGGAACAAGTACAACAGCCAATGACTGAACACAAAGGAGGAGGGAAATAAGGGTAAGGGTACAAGAAAATAAAACTTTTATTGTGGGTATAATAATACAATAACGGGAGGAGGGAATTAGTAATAAAATGCAGTGCAATATATTCAGCAATCACTCACAAAACTGTGGTAAGAAGAAGCAGGAAAGTTTGCTTGTGCAAGTTTTCTTCCATTCATGCTCTTTAGGATCCAGCCCACAGTGTTTCGGAATTGCTCAACGAAGAATAATGCATACAAGAAATGGGCAATGCACAGAATGCACAAAATAAACACCATCACAAATGAAGCCTTAATGTGTATTACCTATATTGCCTATATTTTTAATGGCTGATACCAGCAGTTCCCAAATAAGAACATAAGAACAGCCCCACTGGATCAGGCCATAGGCCCATCTAGCCCAGCTTCCTGTATCTCACAACGGCCTACCAAATGCCCCAGGGAGCACACCAGATAACAAGAGACCTCATCCTGGTGCCCTCCCTTGCATCTGGCCTTCTGACATAGCCCATTTCTAAATCTACCTTGGTTATGGCATACTTCTTTCACGGCGCCCTGTTGTGGCGTGAGAGAAGAAGATGGCCATCAGCACCCCTCCCCCCTGAGATCTGGCATGAGATCACATGAGATCTTGCACAATCTTGGCCCAGCCAAGATGGCAGTTCCCAGGAGATCCAGGAAGAAGAGGCAGTCAGGAACACCCTACTGCACCCCTGTGAGTTTGCCGTGGAGCCCTGCAGCGCACAGTTTGAGAACCACTGGCTGATACTAACAATATATATTCATTACATAAATATTCAGACACCATAGGCAAAAGTATTTGAAATTAATTTCAATCTTGTCCTGTAGTTCTCACTTAGATAAAACTTTCACTGTTCTTCAGGGTTGGTTTGCTCAAAACACTTTAAATTCAAAGTACTGGACCAAAAATATCACACATTAGCAGGCAGCATGCGCTGCTGTAAGTAAGCGCCTTAAGGTTTCTCTGATTTCATGGTATCTCATATGCAATTGGCCATGGCTAGTGGAGGGAATAATTATAACCCAAAAATAGTCAGACCTGCGGCACAGTGTAGAACATAACTTGCGTTTTAAAACCAAAGCCTTAGAATTATTTATTTAGTGCTTGCTATCTAAATGAGAATTGACGTCCAGTCCTGAACTGCCAACGTCACTCTTCAAGAGATAAAATAAAAACAGACTAGCTGCCTAAGAGAGCATTAAGGGAGAAAGGGGGAAGGTTACCTTGTATTTTGATAGCCAGGTAAGAGTTAGGTATGCTTTAGCTATGGTTAAAGCCAAGCCAAAATGAAAGGCACAAAGGTGTTGTAAGACATTGCCTGTGGATTAGGGAAGGAATGGTTGGCAACCTTCAGTCTCGAAAGACTATGGTATAAGCCTACAGCACCCAGTATTCCCAGGCGGTCTCCCATCCAAGTACTAACCAGGCCTGACCCTGCTTAGCTTCCAAGATCAGACAAGATCAGGCATGTGCAGGGTAACAGTTGCTGCCAGGGAAGGAAAGTACAATAAGTGCAAGGGAAAACAATGGAGTCCTATGACAACTTTCTTACTTGCTTACAGCACAATCCTAAGTTGCTCCTCTGCCAGTGTAGCAGTCCCTGCCCTTGGCAAAGGTGTCATGAACATGCTGTAAAGCATTTTCCAGACACCACACAAGTAGGCAGTGCCAGCAGAGAGGCCTGCGCCACCCCGCCAGTGGTGTATTCAGACCCCTGGTCGCTGGTGGAGGTAAATACACTGTCAAGTGGCGCAGGGGTTGAGGGGGGTGGCAGAAGGGCAGAACGGAGGTGGGGAGGGGTGTTCCTCGGAGGAACAAGGGATGGATCAGGCCTGGGAGGAGGCAGGATCAGTGGAGGCCTCCTCTGCCGTAGCCGAACCCCCTCCCAGGCCAGCTGGTGTTACACAAGGCTGCTCAGACTTCTGCCAGCTATATAGCTGCTGGAGATCTGAGTAACCCCATAGGGCTAGCTGGGGCATTACTTGGTGTAAGGGGGAAAATATCTGTCCAATGATGTGTACCTGTAATGAAATGTAAATACCATTGTGCATTATGGATACAGGCTTTTAAAAGTTCAAAGGCTAAACCTCTAGTATTAATTTGATGACCTTCATTTCTGTTTGTTGTCATTTCCCTTTCCCTTTTGTGCTTCTCCACCTTAACATTTTGCCCCAAACCAAGCAAACGATCTGACTACAGGGCCTGGTGGCTTTTGCTAATAAACACGTAGTGCATGACAGGTTTCTTCTGTTTTACCATGGAGCAATTAGGAATGTCATCATTAGGAGATTAATTTGACAAACAAAACATCTATCTCTGCCCTAGGCAGATGTTGGAAATCCACTCTCCTGGGAAATGTAAAGTTGATGTTCCCTTAAACATGATGACTGAAATGAAAGAGCAGCCAACCCTTTGAATTACACTCAGATAAGTGCCTAATTAGGCAGAGCTGTTATTTGCCAACATCTCCCCTGAGATCATGTTTGCAACCATGACAGTGAGAGAGTTCACATGGCAGATGCTTGTTTGGTTGGTTGTTGAACATTCCCTGGGACCCATGCTTAGAGGGGTTCAATGGATTGGTTGCACTAGCATATGGCAATGTTTATAGGTTTGTTTCACAAACTTGTTTTGGGCTCCATTGCAAAATAATGAATTGTGCTGCTTCTTCCCTTTCAAACAAAAATAAAAGATCACCCATGTGCCCAGAGATTTCTAGGGTGACCGCCTTTCTTGAAGGGCATGGTATGTGCCAATCTGAAAGTACCATATGAGTATTGTGCTAGGCTAAGCAAATCTGTACTAGTTTTGGACTGGTGGTGAATAGGGTAACAGCAGGGCAAGAGTGCGTTTTGTCCTGCTTTCAATCTGACAGGTGCTGGATTTTTCTTTGAGAATGAGAGGACAACTCCTAGCCATTATATGGAGTGACCTTTCATTTCCTGGTGGGAGGTGCACCTGAGGCCCTCCAATGTAGAGCATGTCCTCCAGCCCTCCACTCACCAGACAGCTGTGGTGACTGCAATCGTGGCAAGACAAATGCTGGTGGTGCCAGGCACAAAGTGCGACACCTGGAAATAGTTGGCAGTGACATGATGATATCACCGCCAACTGCTTCTAAGAAGTCCATTTTGGGCCAATCAGGCCAAGGGACAGGCAGAAGGATCCAAAGTACAGAAGCTCTGCTCACCTCCCTGGCCTCCAGGACACCAAGAACTGCAGTGGGCAGTCCACTTGCCACACTGATGGTTGGTTGGCAACCTTCAGTCTCGAAAGACTATGGTGTAAGCCTACAGCACCTGATATTCCCAGGTGGTCTCCCATCCAAGTACAGTGGTGCCTCGCATAACGAATGCCCCGCGCAGCGAAAAACTCGCAGAACGAAAGAGTTTTTCGATTGAGTTTGGTAACTCGCATAACAAAAATTTCTGGCCTTGCTTCGCATAACGAAAAAATTTTTAGGTCCGTGCTTCGCATAACGAAAACTTTTTAGGTCCGTGCTTCGCATAACGAATTTTTTAAAAATTAAAAATTTTGTGTATGCTTCAAATTTTAGAAATCCTCTGTGCAGTATGTATGCCTTTAAAGAGCACATAATAAACACTTTGTAAACCAAATTTGACTTCGTTTTGACCTTTTTTGCCCATAGGAACGCATTAATTAGATTTCAATGCATTCCTATGGGAAAACGTGATTCGCGCAACGAAAATTTCGCATAACGAAAGGATTCGCGGAACGGATTAATTTCGTTATGCGAGGCACCACTGTACTAACCAGGCCTGACCCTGCTTAGCCCAGTTTCAGCAAATTGCACAGTTCAGCTAAGGCCAGTCCTGCCCCCAGCAGACTGCTATCCCCCCCAGCCTGCCACTTCAAGTGAAGGGTTCAGCTGGCCTCATGACTGGATTGGCCCTGTACCCAAAGCCGGGCAGACGCACTTGTACATTGACAGACCATGATTTGTAGCTACATCTGAACGAGGCCACTATTTGAATACCAGCTGAACTGGGACTCCCCTTTTGTCAAAACTAGATTTATATCCATGGGATGCTTTTCACCAAGACATTGGTGACAGCTGCCTCATTTATGGCCGATGAACATCCAGCCCCAGTGATGTGACCTTGCAAAAAGGACAAACAGCATTAGAATCTTTTCTAAAAGTCACTGTCATTCCAGACTGGATTACATGGGACAGACAAGAATAATATCTCACACACAGAAGGTGTCTCATAGCATGCTAGCTTTCCTATTTAGAACAGACATTGGCTTCTCTGTGGCTCTGTCAGTTGCATTACCACGTTCTCCATCTACAGTCTCTGCAAGTGATTTAATCTGCACTTTCAGACTCCAATACATATGCAACTGCTTTTTGTCAAGCTTTTATGTGAGCAAATTCTACAGGTGTTATTAGCAATAATTGCCATGGTAGTGAAAGGCTCATATAAACAAACACAAGCCGCTCTTTCAAGTACGTTCACTCAGTCCAGAATTATGAATCTCTTGACTGGGGAGACGTGCCTTCAAAGCAAGTGCTTTGTCCTAGGGAGAGAAGCTATACGTGCAGCACAATTATGTGATGAAGCTCTTCTGGGCTGTGCCACTTTAGATGGGAGTGGGGTGACAGCTTGAAAGTGCCCCTATAGAAAACCTTTCCTTCATGCTGAAAATGAGTGGGGGGGGGGGGAGAGAGAGAAAAATACCACTACTACCTTCTGTCTGAAGTGGTATAGTTCAGCAAGAGCTTCATCACATCATATAACAGTCAAATCCTATCCATTCCATTAAAATGGCTACCGCTGCATCCTGCAGTGCGGGGCAGTGTGGGGGACTCCTCTGGGTAAGGGAACAATTGTTCCTTAATTGAAAACACATGCCTAGCAATCAGTAGAACTTAAAACTCTGCTTTCTTCCAGGGAGGGGATGTTAACGATAATTGGATCATAGAACTTTTGAAAATTCCCTCTGCAGATGGGGACAAAATGTCAGGTGAAAGATATTTTGTTGGACCATGGCCTTCAAACCCAGACAATTTTAACCGGACTAATCATTCCCTTATCCAGGAGTAAGCCTGGGGGGGGGGCCAATTGGATCTGTGGTAGCTAAATAGCTTTATAGCAGTCAGTGCCAGCAGAGGACCCCTACCAACATTGTACAGTAAATACAGGATTGGGCTGAAAGTTCTTAGTGAAAAGCTTGTTCCACTGAAATATTCAGCACTGGTTAAAAAATACGTTCAGAGCACCAGACAGTTAAAATCTTCCCATTCATTAACAAGGTTTTAATTATTATCTAGAGGTGGCATCTGTTAGACTATGAAAATAACAACTGCTACCATATTATTCAAAACTAAGTAGTCTGCTGAGAGATGAAACACTATAATCAGTTATCTTGAAACAATCTTTTCATTTTGAAGGTGGTTTTTTCAGATAGTGTGGTGCTTTATTGGGGCATAGCAAAGAGATCATCAGCAACTTTTGGATTGGGTTCCTCTCATAAGAGTAATATTTACAGGTGGAGCCTATTTATCTGCGTTAGTTCCGTGACTCGGCGTGATGAACAAAAACGCGTTGTGCTAAATTCCATAGAGTTACGCAAATACACTGCAGCCTGACTCTTCCAGATGGAAGGAAACTAAGGCAGCTGTTATCAATTCCCTCCCCTCAGTTCAGTACTCAGCCCTCTCAGCTGAGGTTGCCAGCTGCCCAGCTTCTTTCACAGTTGGGATGCTGATCTTTTAAGAGTCCAGCCCTATGCGTTTCTACTCAGAAGTAAGCCCCATTGTAGTCAATGGGGCTTACTCCCAGGAAAGTGTGGAGAGGATTGTAGGCTATATCTCATGCTTTGCTTGGTGGGAAGGCTTGCTTATGTCGTTGATAGCCTGCACCATTGGGGGGGGGGTTGCTTGTGTCAGTGATTGCCTGCACCATCTCAGTGGGGGGGGGGGATTTGGCAAACACTCCCTGGGTTTTTTAAAGCAATCCCCTCTGTTGCTACTGCACCTGCTCCTGTGTGTGTGTGTGAGTGAGAGAGAGAGAGAGAGCGAGCGCGAGCGAGCGAGCGCGAGCGCTCCACCTTGCTGTAGGTGTTCTGGCTACAGAGATTTTCACCCCCCCTTCCCCTCTTCAGCCTCTTTGCTGGCTCAGGGGCTCCAGGAGTGTTACTGTTCCTTTACAAGGGAAACCTCTTCCAGGGCTCCAGGGCTATTTCCCTGCCTGGGCGAGGCAGAGCCTTTTTGCAGTGTTTTGGGCTGCCAGGAAATGGAGTGAGAAGCCAGCAGGGCAAAGGAGGCAAAGGTGTGTGTGACAAAGGTGTGTTCCCCCACCCCGTTGGCATTGAGACAAATCCACAGATAAAAAATCAGTGGATAAATAGGCTGCACCCATATACTCATACAAGTTCTACAGTTTCGGAATTGCACTTTTTCAATCCAGGCCACTTTGGATTCCTAAACAAATTCTAATCTTCAAATTACACATTCAATATGCACAGGATTCCTGGACTGCTTGCAGAAGAGATGGTTTGGTTAAAATGGTCATCATTATATGATAATGTGCAAGTTACCAGCAACAACAAAAACCAGTCAACCTGTGAATTCAAATTCAAATTGCCATATTCTAGAGGCTATCATGCAAATTAAATATTGCTGTTCTTGGTGCTACATGCTGTATTATTGTTCACAATTAAGGCTGAAAGCCTTATTTCAATTGTTTGATTGACCAACTAACAGCCCAATCCTATTGAAATTCCCCAGTGCCAATGTAACAGGGCCAACCCAGCTTCAACTGTATCTCACAGGGGAATTCTGCAGTCTGGAGATCTCCTCAAGGTAAAGGGACATTCATCCCTTTGCCCTGGGGAAAGCCTTAGCCACAGCAGAGGGTCTACTCAGTCCTGTGCCTGCTAAATTGCTCGTTCAAGTCTGAGTGGATCTTTGTTGACAGATTTTGCCCAGGAAGGGGAACGGAATATGGCATATGCCAGCACTACCCTTCCCGCTTCCATCCCAGGATCTGCCCATGACTTGCTCCTCCCTGCCCTCCCCTATTCTGTTACATCCCTCCCCAGAATCAGCAGTCAGACTTGGTCCAGGTACATGCGGACTGGGGGATATGAGTTCAAATTTCTGTCCATGTGTAAAGTTCACTGGGACAGGCTAGTTCAGTTTTTCTCAAATTCTCAGAGAGAGTCTGAGAACCGGTGTTTGTGGGGGAAGGAGCAGCAATGTGATTGCCACAATTGTGATGCTGCCAGGCAGGAAAGGGTTTTATAAACTTACCTGGGAGTCACTATAGCTTTCCATAGTGCTGATTTCTGCTGATTTCTTGGCCACTCCCCTTAAAGGGGAATGGCCTTCTGGTTCCCTGGTGGGTTGCGATCCACCAGTTTGAATCATTGGGCTAATTGATAATCCCTGTGTTTACCACCCCAAGGTTCTTGAAGAAAGATGAGCTCCAATTGTGACAGATATACTATATTGATATGACAAGACATTTTAAAAAGCAGGTCTGATTCATATTGCAAATGATTGATGGAAATATAATTTAACACTGAAGTTGGAATATCAATTTTCATGTCTGTAGTAGGACTTCTGGCACTTATCTTGGTATAGACTGAAGCTCTTGGAGAGAACAGAACTGTTGGCAGGGAAGATACAAATATTCTTCATGCTCATGCTGTTTGACATAATGATCAAGCAGTGTTTCCATCACTGTTTCATGGAAGCTGCTATAGTTTCGTTCCAGCAAGCATTCCAGCTGCCATCTTGTGTCCAAATCAAATCTATAAATGAGAAAATAAGGAAGAGCACATGCACTGTTGTTGTTGTTTTCTTTCACTAAAGACATGAAGCAGAATTAAAAGGGATCCTGCCCTTTGGGGCTACAATACTAAAAAAGCATAATCCTCAAAGTATCCATCCTAGAAGACTAATTCCATTGAAGCCATACAGTAATTGCTTTGAATATGACAGCCTGAGGCTCTTCCAGCATCCACAAATACCATTTAGTGTGCTGGCAAAACACTCTGCAGTTGTTGAAAAGGGTCATTTTGGAGTTGCTGAATTCCCATCTCCTGGAACAGTGTAGCACTGAAGAGAAAAAACTACCCCCAGTTTAAAATTGAAATACATTTGAAGATTAGTCTCTGCAAGTGAGAGCTCATTTCACGATAGACAACCAAAGCAAACATTGCAGGACATGGAACACACCTTTGTGTTGTGGTGAACATTTGGTAGAGTTCTACAAGGGATTACAAAATATGGAACACCCCTGCATGTTGTGGAGCTGTGCTAATCTGTAAAAGATGGACAGCAGTTTGAACTACGAAGGGGTAAAGTGAAGTTGAGGCAGGTAAAATATGACATCCAAGAACTTTTTTAAAAGCCACACAAAATTCTGAGAGTATCACCCATGGAGAAAACTAGAAAAAGAAGAAATGAAGGTGAGCAAGATTTTCTTTTGTGTTACTTACTCCACCAAGAGCACATCCATAGGATGAGCTCAAACTCTCACACCTGGATTGTTATGTGCTACCCCGAGGATCCTGGGAATTGTCATTTTAGGAAGTTAGAAGTACCTCACTAGAGTTCCCTTGCCTTTCCTCAGAATGATCCCCAGGCTTAACTGAAACCCACAGCATGCAAGCCTGTTGGAAAGCAGTTTTCATTTGTAGTGTAGAGATGCTCCTGTTCCACACTTACAACTTTTGCTTAATTTTGACTTAGAAATGATAATGGTTTTCTGACTAGATATTTGTTGGAAATACTAGACAAATGTCTACTTTACCCAGCAAGGCAGCTTCTCTGAAATTAGCTCCTATTGTCCATGTTTACGCATCATTATCTATCCTCAGAAGAACCAGAACATAAAGTGGCAGATGGAAAAAAATGAGTTTTGTATCTAGGGGTTTATTGACAAGATTGGCGGAAGGGTTACCTGTGGGGCACTTATTCAGATCAGATTACCTCACAAGCAAATGGCATATGCTACACTAGGTATGTGTCTATCAGGTAGACATTCCTTTTCTAACACAGATATCAATGCAGGTTCACAAATAGTGCGACTAGTGCAGCCCACTTGAGAGAAAGCGATTATACTGGGGTGTTGTGATGCGGAGGAGGAAACAGCGTGTCCACTGGCTTACAACCCCTTTCCTCATGGTCCCCATCAGGAGTTTGGCTTAGGTAGACTGCTGCCACCAAGGAAGGTAACAGCCACCTTTATTAATCATAGTGTGTGTTGGTGTACACATAATATTAAACTATAATTATGGCCACGAAGGGGATGCGAAATGTTCTGGAGAGGAGAAGCAATTATTCCTGAGACGGGCTCCTGATTTGCAAGCATAGTTTGCAGGGAGTCAGTGTTTTATTTGCATTGGGCATTCAGTTTTGAACTTCTTCTGTCCAACAGCACCTTTTAGATACTTTAAATTGCCATTCCTGCCTACGTTCTCATCTCATTATAAGCTGTTAGTCTCCTGCTTTGCCATCATATTTATATATTTAATGAAGGTTACAGGAGCCAGTTGGATACATTAATTTGACAGTAATTACTGATAACCTTGTGATAAGTTCACAGGAGGGCCGGGTGAGTCAGCCAGATAAATAAAGCTGTCCTAAAAAGGAAAAGTACCTCCAAGCCTGAATTGGCAATTGAGCTGACTCTTCTCCTGTCTTTACCTTGAGCTAAAGACTTAAACTTCAGCCTGGACTAAAAACTTCAGCATGTCAGTATATATATGCGTATATGCTTATAGAAATGTCTCATAGAACATTTTCTCAGGGATGGTTGGTGGTGAGGCCCCCAGGTTCTGCCTGAGACATAGCACCAATCAGATGAACAGCTTTGGATTCGAAGCTACCACCAACAAATTTATAATTTCCATATTACAATTATGTATATGTTTAGTTTGTGTGGTTTTTTTGAGGATCATATTTATGGTAGAGAGTTTTATCCATAGCTAGTAGCCATGCAAATTCGACCAGTATTCAAAAGCAGCATATCTCTAGCTTACAAGAGGAGGTAAGTCTGCTTGTGATTCATTGGAGGAGAACCACACAAGTACAAATAGATGCCGTATCTAACAGTCAGCAGCAATCCTTTCTATCTTTTTCTCCCCTTCATTCTTCTTACTGGTCAGACTAGACTTTACTGGGAAATTGATAGTCTTCCTGATGCCACTACCAAAGGCTTGAAAGCCCAGAGAGAAAGAGGAAACACCTCTCTCAGATCAATAAAAACCCCTAAATTTCAGGGATACCCTTGAAGCCACATGGTAGTAGAACTTAAGCCATCTGGTAGGTATGACAACCCTCCCCCTCTGAGGAAAAAACCAAACAGATAAATCAGAAAACCATTTAAGGAGTTTATTAAAATGCTGAAGGAGCAAAGTAAATGTGGGAATGCAAAGGATCAAAACAAGGCATGTATTTAAAAAGCAAACAGGAAGGACAGAAAGAGGGTTGTGGCAAAAGTCGACAAGGAGATTAAAATGTGAGTGGTAAATAAATATTATCCCTGTTCTAGTTACTCAGTGCTGCCATTACACCCACAGTAAGTTCGTGTGGGGGAGGGGCTAGGACAGCTAAGGGGAGTGAGGGGGGTGCTTTTCACTTACTTTTTACAATGTAAGGCTTCAGCAGGCTGCAGGAGGTGCGGGGAGCCCTGCGCAGCCCTCCGTAGCGCTCCCCAATGCTTGGAACCTGCAATCAAAGTGGGCGCAAAGCACCTCCTGCAAAACGCTGCCTTCCTCCTCTTCCCCCACCCCTTAAAGGGATGGGGGAAGTGTTACACGAACTGGTGGGTCACAACCCACCAGTTTGAGAACCACTGGTCCGGACATTTGAAATATATTGTTAAAGTCATAAGGCCTAGAAGCTTGCATTACATTTTTATAATGAAAGCTAGAATTCTCAGGAAGCTGAATTATGTCTCTAATACCATATTCTGCACCTTTTTCTACTCTTTCACAGAAGTGCAAGATGCGATGCAACAAAAGTGAATAGGCAGATTGATCACTCAAATAGAACTAGAATATTAGATATATTTTGCTCATCTTTACAATGAGCATCTTGATGCCAAACTCTTTTGCCCTACTAACACAACAAATAGATGAGCTGTTTCAATGTATTGGATTTTTAAAAAAATATCTACCCTACTCTTCACAGGAAGAGGCAAGTTTTCTATGTACACTGATATTTTTTAAAATACATAGCTGCCTTGGCTCTTCTCCTTCCTGCAGGGAGTTATTTAAAAATTCCATAGCAGCAACTGCAGCTTATTCCCACTAATGGTTCTGTAATCTCTTGAAGCTACTTAACCAGGCTTCTGATTACAGATTTCATGGGCACTGCATAGCATAGTTGCCCTATCATCGCCACAGAATGGAACAATTTGCCATGGAATGAATTGAGCAATCACTTTAATGGGGGTGCAAAAGATTGCCATCAGTCACCACAGCCAAAGTTAATCTTGTTTGGCTTCAGGTTGCTACTATCTTTTTTTTTTTTCCTCTTTATAAGTGTGATAGAAATGCGTGCAGCTCCATGAAAGTGCCAGTCAACCCTGGGGAATAAAAACCTCCATGTGCAGAGCTGTTAAAAGCCTGTCAACCCTGGAGCTGAAGATTTCCTATATCCCACAGTACTACACTTGATGGACTTTACTGAGCCCCTGTCAGTAATACTGAGAAACTGGAACTCCACTTCTTTACCTGTGTGTTAGGAAGGGATAACTATGCTTCCATTTAGCTGCTCGAGCACAGCACCTATCAGGCATGTGCAACATGTAATCTGCCAAGCTGCATCAGCTCACACTGGCCATGTACTGTGGCCTGGCAATTGATGGCCGACAGTTGACAACCAAGCATTTTTGTTTTTGTTTTGTTTTTGTTTGTTTTTGCATTCCCAGACAGGCAGGAAGTATAGGAGATTTAGGGCGCAATCCTAACCCGCGCTGGAGCAGGCAAGCCAAGAGGCTTGCGCTGCATCCAATGCGGGATTGCAGCGAGCAGCAGCTCAGCCAGGGGCAAGGGGAAGCTCTTCCCCTTACCCCTGGGTAAGGGCTGCATGCCCGTATGGGTCTCCTCAGACCTGCACCACCTCTGGAGGTTGCGCAAGTCCGAGGAGAGCAGAGCGGCTTGAAGCCGCTCTGCTTGCCCCAGGGATGGGAGTTGGGATCTGGCATAACTGCCGGGTCCCAGCCCTGCCCCCAGCTCCTGGCGTTCCTGCCCCCAGGCCCACCCTCCCCCCACCCAGTAACGCCCCCTCCCGCCCCTCCCCACATCCCCCACGCCTACCTTTGCCGCTTGTGCCGGTGCACTCGCACGGACACAAGCAGCGGTGCAGGAGCCGCGGCAGAGGCTTTTGCTTCCATCGGCACATCGGTGCATCTGGATGCTCCAACGCAGCTCCCGCCTAAGGAGGCGCAAATGTGCTTTATGGCACATTTGCAGCTCCTCCAGAGCACCTATACCAGCATAAGTGCCAGTTAGGATTGCTCCCTTAGGGCCCAATGCTATCTAATTTTCCAGTGGCAGTGCAGCTGTACCAGTGGGGTGTGTATTGCATCCTGTGTTGGGGAGGCAATCACAGATGCGTCCTCAAGGAATGGGAACATTTGTTGCCTTACCTTGGGGCTGCACTGTGGCTGCACTGGTGCTGGAAAGTTGGATAGAATTGGGCCCTTACCTTACTGAGCTCCTGGTAGACTGCCACATGTGCCTAGTAAGTGAAGCTCCAAAGGCATCTGGTGAGAAGGCACATCATGCAGTGACCTTGCTGAAGCTAAGCAGCTCTGGGTCTAGTTAGTGCTAGGATAGGAGTCTAGCAGGCTGCTCCCTTGAGCTCTATGAGAGAGGTATAAATGTCATCAAAAAATAAATGTACATTTACTATAAAAAGCTGTGTATCACACATAGCTCTTTAGCACTATTTATTGTGCTATCCTGCAGAGATAGGCAAATCCAGTACAGCTTGACTTGAATCAAACCACAAGTCTCTGCCCCCTTTAACTCAACTCAAAAATGAGTCCTAACAGGCAAACTTTCCGAGTCGCTCAGAGTGCTTTCACAACTCAAAAAGACTCAAGTCACTTTTCTGTAAAAAGTCAGCTGCAGAAAAAAACAGAGCTGCTGCTGGGGTGTGTGTGTATGTGCTGGAGTTCTCATTTAATACTCCCCTGATGTCCCCATCCCATCTGTAAACGAAGTGGGAGAGGGTGGGACAAACTGCATGAGAGCAGGAACAGAAGCAACAAGCGGGAGGAGGGTCACGCACAGCTGCTAGGAGGCTTACCAGTATGACCCAATCCTCTGCAGTTCTACTCAGAAGTAGTCCCATTGTGATTGGTCATTCAATAAGCCTGCTGGAGCCATGTGATAAATTTTCTGGATGGCTAGGAACTGTAACCTCCCCCCAAAACCTTCTTCTCTCACTCGTCCAGGGAAAAAACATTCATCCAATGATCATTCGTTCCTTCAGAGATGGACAAGAGAGCCTGCTCCCACCTCCTCCCCTACACCTCCTGCTCAATGCAAAAACCAAAACATTTACCCTTCCTTGCCTCCTGGCTAGAACTTCCCCGCTGCTCACCTGCTTGGAATTATGGCCCCATGAGGTCTTTCACACCAAAAATATTTAGCCGACACACCCAGACACAAAGAGACTCAAGTCTGCATGTGTAGGAAGTTATTTCTGAGTCAGCGCCCTCAGACTTGAGTCAGTCTCAGAGTCACTGCCATGCCTGACTCAAATGAGTCTGAAAAAAAACTGTGTTTTGGACTTGGGCTCGAGTCACCTGACTTGTGTTCCCATCCCTGCTATCCTGATGATTACAGTTAGATAGAGCTGGTATAGTGTCATGACTGAGAGACTGAGCTGAGAATCAGGATTTTGGTGATCTTCTGCTATGAACTTGCAAGGCAGCCCCAGGAAAACCACTCCGGCCTAGTTCCCCTACTGCAATCAGGGGAATAAAACTTACTTGCCTTGTAAAGCTAGTGTCATGAATACGACATGAAAAGCACTTTGTACACTCAGAAAGCATAATACACATGCTAGGTCTTACTAGAATTCACTTTATGTCTATCCAAACTTGTATTGGCAACCTTCAGTCTCGAAAGACTATGGTATCGCGCTCTGAAAGGTGGTTCTGGCACAGCGTCTAGTGTGGCTGAAAAGGCCAATCCGGGAGTGACAATCCCTTCCACACCGGGAGCAAGTGCAGTCTGTCCCTGGTCTGTCTCCCTGGCTATGGGCCTTCCTTCTTTGCCTCTTAGCCTCAGACTGTTGCCAAAGTGTCTCTTCAAACTGGGAAAGGCCATGCTGCACAGCCTGCCTCCAAGCGGGCCGCTCAGAGGCCAGGGTTTCCCACTTGTTGAGGTCCATCCCTAAGGCCTTCAGATCCCTCTTGCAGATGTCCTTGTATCGCAGCTGTGGTCTACCTGTAGGGCGCTTTCCTTGCACGAGTTCTCCATAGAGGAGATCCTTTGGGATCCGGCCATCATCCATTCTCACGACATGACCAAGCCAACGCAGGCGTCTCTGTTTCAGCAGTGAATACATGCTAGGGATTCCAGCACGTTCCAGGACTGTGTTGTTTGGAACTTTGTCCTGCGAGGTGATGCCGAGGATGCGTCAGAGGCAGCGCATGTGGAAAGCGCTCAGTTTCCTCTCCTGTTGTGAGCGAAGAGTCCATGACTCGCTGCAGTACAGAAGTGTACTCAGGACGCAAGCTCTGTAGACCTGGATCTTGGTATGTTCCGTCAGCTTCTTGTTGGACCAGACTCTCTTTGTGAGTCCAGACTCTGGACTCTTTGTGAGTCCAGACTCTCTTTGTGAGTCCAGACTCTTTGTGAGACCAGACTCTCTTTGTGAGTCAACACAAAGCCCCAACATAGAGTCTCTTGGAGATATCCAAGATCAAAGCACTGGCACCAGCTCGACCTGATCCTCACCAGACGCTCCAGCCTTCCCAGCATCAAGATCACACGCAGTTATCATGGTGCTGCCTGCGACACTGACCACTCCCTGGTGTGCAGCAGAGTGAAACTGCAAACAAAGCGACTGTATCACACGAAAAAGGAAGGAAGACCTCGCATTGATACCAGCAAGACCCGGGATCAGAGAAAAGTGGAGGAATTTGCACAAGCGCTTGAGGAATCTCTTCCAGGCCCGGCCGATGCAAACGCATCCAACAGATGGGAACATTTCAAGAATACCGTTTACAACACCACCTTGTCCATATTCGGCAAGAAGACCAACAAGGCGGCAGACTGGTTTGAAGCCCACTCTGAGGAGTTGACACCAGTCATTGAGGAAAAGAGGAGAGCTCAAGCAGCATACAAGGCCTGTCCCAGTGAGCGCAACCTGCAGGTCCTCCGAACTGCTCGCAGCAAAGTCCAACAGACTGCCAGGAGATGTGCTAACGACTACTGGCTCCAGCTCTGTTCCGAGATACAGATAGCAGCTGACACGGGCAACATCAAGGGGATGTATGATGGTATCAAGCAGGCCCTAGGTCCAACACAGAGGAAAATTGCCCCTCTGAAGTCTGCCACAGGCGAGGTCATCCAGGATCGGGCGCAGCAGATGGAACGCTGGGTGCAGCACTACTCTGAGCTATATTCCAGAGAAAATGTAGTCACCGAAGAAGCACTGAACAACATTGAGTGCCTGCCTGTGCTGGAAGAGCTTGACAGTGAACCAACCCTAGAAGAACTTCACGTGGCCCTGGACTCCCTTGCCTTTGGCAAGGCACCAGGAAAAGACAGCATCCCTGCTGAAGTCCTAAAATGCTGCAAAGAGATCATCGTCACTGAGCTGCATGAAATCCTCTGTCTCTGCTGGAGAGAAGGTGGAGTACCTCAAGACATGAGGGATGCAAACATCATCACGCTGTACAAGAACAAAGGTGACAGGGGTGACTGCAACAACTACCGCGGCATCTCTCTCCTTAGCGTTGTAGGAAAGCTGTTTGCCCGAGTTGTACTAAAGAGGCTCCAGGTACTTGCAGAGAGCGTCTATCCAAACTAGATTAGCACAAAGAAATGGATGCTGGCATGGCAAAAGAAAGGTTTGTTGTATGGCTCAACATGGTGATCGCAATCAAAATTGTAACACGTCTTTCACATTCCATTTTGTTTATCTGCACAACAACTCTGTGAAGTTGACCAATCATTCATTTGATGGGTTGCTGTTTCCCATTTTATCACTAGGTAACTGTGGCTTGAAATAAGTGATGTGCCCAAGAATGCACAATGTATGTCAGATTTGGGACTTGCATCAAAACTTCTCCGGTGTGGAAATTGGTGATTTGCACAACTTACGTGCCTGCTTGCATACTAACTGGTCAACCAGTGTAACTATATTTGTAAATAAACTATTATGAACAAGCACTCATATCTCTAGTGCTGTCTCAGGTGACACTGTAAGTAGTTATCCTGTGTGAAGCTGACTGTCTTCTTGTGGAAGTGGGAAAAATGTACTACAAACCTACCTCTTTGAAGTTTCTTAAATAAAATGTACTAACCTTTTATAAAAGCTTGAAATGATGCTTCAGTGCTTCATGGTTTGAAGACAAGGTTCCTTTAAAGCAGTGATTTTCAACCTTTTTTGTGCCATGGTCCACTATAAACTGGCAATGGTCCATTTTAAACTGTGCCATGGCATACTGGCAATGGACCATACTGAGGGCGCAATCCTTTCTTGCTCTGGAACTGGCAAGCCAAGAGGTTTGTGCTGTATCCAGCGCAGGATAGGTTCCCAAAGTGGCTCTGCCAGAGATAAGGGGAAACTTTCCCCCACCTCCAGGTAAGCCACCCTGACCCCAAAAGGTCTCCTCAAACTTGTGCCATCTCCTGAGACCTCCCACTCCGCGCTGCTTGGGCAATGGGGTTGGGATCCAGCATAACTGTTGGGTCCCAGACCCACCTCCGCTCCCCGCCTGCCCGTCCTTGCAGCTGCCCACCACCCACCCTCCCTCTGCCCCAGAATGCCTCCTCCCTGCCCACCCCAGAGTCTTGCGTCAGCCAAGCTTGGCCAACGCAAGACTCAGTGCCTCCATCGGCACAGAGGCTGGGCAGCCCAATCCTGAGCTGCCTGGAGCTGCGGGACCCGGTGGCTCAACGGAGAGCTCCTGCCGGATCCAGCGCCTCCTGCGCTACCGCGGGAGCCTCCTCAAGAGAAGGGGACATTCGTCCCCTTCCCCCGAGTAAGGGAAGCAGCCCCGCAATGGGGCTACTCACTTTAGTGGTGACTGTTTGGTCGCTGCTAAAGCGAAGGTGCTTGCATAGGGCGAGCAGCCCTGCCCGAGTGCCTTGGATCCTGCGGAGCTCTGCTTTGCGGATCTGCCTCTGCCCTGCCCCTGACACACCTCCCCCACGACCCCGGCCAAGCCTCCCCCCTTGCCGGAACGCCTCCCCCATGCCCCTGACCACACCCCCATCTCCCGTTCCGCAGCCCGGCTTGTCAGACCCCACACTGAAGTGTGGGCTGTGCCTGAACACTCAACGAACCTGATGCAATTCCAGTTTCAGCCTTGAGTTATATTTCTTTTTCTGATAATACTCCACTACCAACTGGAGCAAGAGTTCACTTTTAAAGTGGTGTCCTCTTATATTTAGCCAGGTAAGAACAACTTCCCTCTTCATTCCAGCATGATGTCTTTTCCAGTGGCTGTTGCTAATGTTTTTGTTTTGCATCTTCTTAGTTTGTGAGTCTTTTCTGGACAGGGAACCATTTATTTTTTCACTTGGCTACAAAAACTACTTTGTGAACGACTATTTTTTGTGGAAAAGCCTGGTTTGTCCCTTAGTAAACATACAAGCACAGCCTTCTGAGCCTGTGTCGCAGGAAAAAGAATCTGCAACCATGAGGGGGAAGATAATGTTATCTTTGGTGTTTCCAGCAAAACTGAGAGGAGAGCATTCTCTCTCCCCCCCCCTCCCCATCCATCCCTCACACACTGAGGTCTCAGCTCCCCTCCAAATTGTTATGTTCAAATGTGTCCTGAGTCAACCCTACAGCTTTCTGTCAGAAAGCTTTTATCAGCCTCTCATTGCTCAATAATACTTAGCATTATTATGTAAATTGTAAGTTTGAAAGCATCTCTCTCCACTCTCTGTGTGCTGCCTGCTTCCAATTGCCATGCACCTGGTCTCACTGTGGTTCTCTGCAGTTGTTGCTGTTGCTGTGTCTCTCTGTTGGGCACCCAGATATGTCGCCTGTAGCCAACCCAGGATCCCAGCATCCAACCCAACACAAGGTAACTTACAGCTCAATCCTAGGCCCCTCGGCCCCAGAGGAACAGCGGTGCTGAAATGGCTGCCACTGTATGGCGAGGTGGCGAGGCAGCTGCTGGAGTCTCCTCAGGATAATGCTGGATAATGCTGCTGCAACTCCATAAGAACAGCCCCACTGGATCAGGCCATAGGCCCATCTAGTCCAGCTTCCTGTATCTCACAGCGGCCCACCAAATGCCCCAGGGAGCACACCAGATAACAAGAGACCTCATCCTGGTGCCCTCCCTTGCATCTGGCATCCCTTGCATCTGCATCTGGCATCCCTTGCATCCAATAGGTCTCCTTGGCTCTGCACCTTCTATTGAGCGGGCACAGAACCAAGGAGACCCACGCAGGACTCTGCTGTCAGGGAGGGAGCACAGGATATGGTGGCAAACTATGGCGGGAGGGCCTTTTCCTCCCCTTCCTCGCCCTCCCCCTCTCCTTTTAAAATGCACTCCCAAGATCCACCATCTTCTCCAACAAGCCAAATCTATGAACTTTCAGGCTTTGCCACTGAAATGCTGGGTCTCGGCCTCAGGAAACCAGATAACCCTCATTGCCCAACTGTGAAACTTTGCACAAGCCTTATGTAGAAGGAGAGAGATATCTGCTAAGGGCAGGGTGGGGTGTAGCAATGTTAAGGCTAACAATGACTTTTGTGCAAGTATAAAACACAAATATTAATTCAAAGACAGAAGTACCAAGTCAGTGTCCATTGCTCAAACAGCGAACTAGATATAAGATAACCAGCTAGGTTGCACTACTGATAGCCACAACCCTTTATAAACCCCAAGAATATTTACAAAGAGTTTTTCCAGTTGGTCCAGATGATTTGAGCAAAGTATAATAAGGGTTTTTTTTTCCTTGAGTGCTAAACATATTCCTCCTAGAGACAGTCTGCTAATTAGTCACCTATTTTTACTCTGGCTCAAAGTTAAAAATTGCTTTGCCCTTTCTCTTTGCATCTCATCGTTTGACTTGTCACTTGATTTCTGTCTCCAGATTTCTGGATCCAGAACTTTAGCTTGCTTCATGAGCAGATGGATCAAAGCAGGTGTGGTCCTCTGCCATATCTGAGCAATTTCACTGACACCAAGCACAGTTTGTGGCTATCATGGTACTGTTACAGGCTGCACTTTAAAAAAAGGTAACATGCACAAATGGGCGGACGACAATCATATGCTGGGATCCAGTGTAATGGTCAATGATATGACTGTCTAGTTCTGTGGTGGAAGGAAAATGGAGACAATGGTGAAAGTGGGCTACATTTACTAAAAGTGCTCAGAACCCACCCACCCCCAAGAAAGGTGCAAGCAAGTTCACTCATTCACATTTATTCTAGACATGGAGTTGATGGGGGGAATGGTGCAGGAAGATTAGATGAGCTTTCCAGAGGAACCTGAGAGAGGAAAGGGAAGATCTCTAGGATGCAAGAAGAAAGAGGGGAAATGGGGGAAGCTAGCAGAAGGAAAAGGTTTTGTTTCTTTTATTCCATAGAATCCTATCAGATTCTTAGGTGGGGTGACTCAATTAGGGGGTCCTCAATTGCTGGTTGAGTACCTCTGTTAGGTTCTGCCTTTGTTTTCTTATCCAGTTGAGGGTGCAGGAACTGGCTGGAAGATAATTGGCTTGTTCTTAGATTGAACCTCAGTCATGGGATAGGTAAGGATCATTGGCGGTAAACAACTTTCCTTTGTTTTGCAAAAGTTGTTTTTCATAAACTTAGGAGTCCAGGGAGGTGGCCATAGTCATAAGGCAGAAAATATGCTGTTCCAGCACAGTTTGGAGCTGGAAAGCTTACTTACATTAGGGGGTGTGAAAACTCCATTTACAGAGTAAACAAGCTCCATTCAAATTTGGAGTGTTGAGCTCCATAGATTCATTCCTGGCCTAGGGATCTGCAATCTCTTGCCATCAGTCTTTTTAATAGCCACATTACTAGCCTGGCCCTTTGATCTCCAGGTAGGTACCTGGCACCAAGTACACATGTTCGGATGTGTGTCACCTGCACATCTTGAATTAAATAGAAATAAAATATTTGAATGATTAGGAGCTGAGCAAGACTCAGCTTTCAAGTACAAACAGATTTTCCCATGTCATATCTAGCTTGAGACTAACATGGGCTGGACTGACAATATGTGAAAGGAAGTTTCAACCATACATTTTGTTTCCTATGCAGGAAGTATAAGAGGGGAGGAAAGATGTTGGATGGCTGCATGGGAATTAGTGCAGAGGGAGTCATTGATAAGCACTGCTTTACCTAGGTTCCACCTCTCAGGAAAGGTCTGACTATTCTAGAGACCTGAAAATAATAATTGATTTGGAAATTATTATACAATATATTTGAATTGTGAATCATACATTCATAGAGGATAGGGTTGTGGCAAAATAATGCCTATAACAGAACTTGGGGAAGAAAATTCCTGGCCAGTGGCATTGCTGGCGGGGGTGCAGAGAATGTGGGCAGCACTGGGTAATGCACATGGGGGGTGACCACTACTGGCCAAAAATTTTAAGATCTTAGTACTTTCAAATAATACCATAATGTTACATATCACACGATATGTGGAATTTCATGCAGAGTACAATGAAACAAACAGTATTGAAATACCTCTATTCTGTCAAAAGCCAAAAAGCCAATGGATGGGTAATAGTGCCCACTGCATGGGAGGAGGTCTATCAAGGGGGTGACGCACTGGCCTCCCTCAATGGGTGACAGAAACCCTAGTGACGCCACTGTTCCTGCCAAAATATGTTAGGATGTTTTCTGATTCTAATTCAAAACATTAGCAAGCTTAGAGGTCAGCTGAAGGTATTTCTGCCCACTTAGTCTGAAGAAATAGACTTCAGTGCCATTTACGATCAGCTTCTGTTCCTCAGGGAACTCTGAGAGCTTCACAGGCAATTGTTTCTCAGGTGACTGAAGAAGGTTAGAATTTTTTAAAGTTGCATCTGAGGGTGACATTTTATTCATTTTAGTGAAGGACGACTTGCCCCTAAAACATTAAGGGACCTTAAAGATTCCCTGAAGTGACTCCTTCATCCTCCCACTGCAGTTTTTAAAGGGAATAACCCAATCTATGTTTCTGATAATACTTCTCCATCAGGACCTCTTCAGAGGCTGAAAGACATTCTTACTCAGTCAATTCTTTACGGGAACAAGTGGTATGTGGCAATCTCAGATGCTTGGATAGTCAGTTCTTGTTATCCACTAGGATTAGGTTCCTAGAAACTCTAGCAGATAGTGAATCCGCAGAAAACGAACCATTGATCCTCTGAGATCAATGGGGTTAGGTACAAGGGGTACCTTGGCGGGAAGGGGTACCTTCCTTGTCATCAGAAAAATCCAGCAGAGATTCTCAGGACATCAGCAGAATGCAACAGGAAGTGGTAAAATATCTCTGAATGCTGCAGAGACCTCCCAGAGGCTGCAGGAACCTTCAGAATGGCACCCACAACCAGTGCAAGACTCCTTTAAAATGACTGGCAGACACTTCCATTGGCCATTTCAAAGGGATGCATGCTGGTCACAGGCACCGTTCTGAAGGTCCCTACAGCCTCTAGAAAGTCTCTGCATAGCAGATAACAAGAACAGAGGTGCGAGTAATGAGAGAAGGTAGCAGTTCTGCCCCTTGTGGCTAAGCAAATTTGCAGGTAGCGAATTTGCATATAAAGAGAATTGACTATAAATTGCTGTATGCACATACAGTGAGAAGCAACAACTGGTCATGACTTCCAAGAGCATGTATGCCACGGGTATACAGTTATTTATGCGTGTGCAGGACCACTGCAGGCTTGACTGTTGCAATTCTCTCTCCAAAAGTAATTGCAGCAACTGACTCACTTGTGAAGTAGCCCTCAGCTAGTTACTGCAGGGGAAGGCATACTCCCCTTAATTATTCAATAAATAAGTTATCCCATTAACCAGTTGCTTCCTAAATTTTCATTAGAGCATTATCTGTCAAATCTGCAGATGTTACAAAGCTTGGACAGTTTTCAAATCTTTTAAAGAGGATAAACTAAGGGCGCAATCCTAACTTGCCCTGGAACAGGCAAGCCAGGAGGCTTGCCCTGTATCCAGCGTGGGATTGTGGCCAGAAGCGGCTTAGCCAGAGGCAAGGGGAAACTTTTCCTTTTACTCCTGGGTAAGAGCTACTGGTGCCTATGGGTCTCCTCGGACTTGCGCCTCCTCTTGAGGTGGCACAAGTCCGACGAGAGCGGAGCAGCTTGAAGCCGCTCTGTTCTCCCCGGAGACAGTGGTTGGGATCTGGCATAACTGCCAGATCCCAGCCCCGCCTCCCGCTCCCCACCCGCCCACCCCCAGGACCGTCCATCGCCCTCCCTCCCTGCTTCCCCCATGCCTACCTGTCACCCTTGCATTGGTTCATCCAAGGGACTTGGGCCAGCCTAACATCAGGTTAGGATTGCGCCATAAACGTCTAAATTCATTTTATTTATTTATATTCCTTTTCACGAAGCTTCAGGGTAGTTTGCAAGAAATGATCTCAATGTACTACAAAACTAGGATGTTTACAGCCACATGAAATCCAGCAAGGATGTGTGAACTTTTACAACAAGCTGTGAACACAAATGGTTGAAAATGGTTGCATAAGCAGCAGCCACAACACTACCAAGATGAATTCAAGAGCACAATCCTACCATGACTTTGGACCGGCACAAGTCCCTTGCACAGGCCTGGGAATGTCACAAACATGCTGTAAGGCACATCTGCGCCTCTTTGTGAGTTGGTAGGGCCGGCTCAAGGACATGCACTGGCCTGGAGAGGCCAGATCTGGCTTCCACCATGCTGGTACAAGATAGGTTTGTGCTGGCCTGGGGACGCCGGTGCAGGAGGATTGGGGAGGGAAGGCGGTAGGCAGGCAGGTGAGCAGGCCAGTGGGCAGACAGGGTCTGGGAGGGTGAGTGGGACCAGCCTCCAGCAGTTAGGCTGGATCCTGACCCTGTCCCCTACAATTTAGCTGGCACAGATCCAACTAGTCCCACTGAGGTGGCTGGGGCCTTACTCAGGATAAGGGAATAATTATCCCCTTATTCAGAGTTGCGCGGCAGCCACCTCCAACCCTGCACTGGATACAGTGCAGGCCAGTCAACCTGCCTGTTCCAGCACAGGTTAGGATTGGGCTGTGAAGATTATACCGGTTTATTACAACACATGGGTCAAAGAAATGATGCTGAAGACCAATGGCACTTTAAGTTCCATTAACAGACGCATCGTATCCAAGATTTCCGTTTTAGTACAGGCAGATGGCCCCTGGCATGCTGTGCTTTGTTTTGGATGGCACAATAAGAAATATGTTGTCAAACTGAAATGATTCAGTGAAGCGGTACAAAAAATTAAATGTTCTAATGTCACTTGCCAACAGTGATGTCATGGGCACTCTCCAATAGATTGTCACAACACTCATGCTACCACACTGTTGTCAGCATCAAAATGGCCCCACTAACTAGGGGAGAGTAGCATTTGTCTAACAACAAATGGGTTGTATTAAAAAAAGTAATGTCAACTAAACGTAATCCTGTGCAGGTCTGTGCAGAAGTCTATGCATTGTGTTCAATGGGGCTTACTCCCAAGAAAGTGTTATAGGACTGGAGCTTTAGTTCCACTTAAATAAATGAGACTTCAGCTCATAACTCAGTCAGGAATGACTTCCTCTGGATAAAGCCCATTACATTGAAGTGCTGGGCAAATAGAATTTATTTACTCCCTAAACAGAAGCACTTTCTTGAGGGGAAACACATGGTTCTGGCAACAAATAGCAGTGGCCCATTTGTCAGCCTATAAACTGATCATCTGTGATGTCGCTGCACGTGTATACCATTCCCCTGACTTTTTTTTTTTAAGCAAAAACAGCATTGTGACACATAAGTTGGGACAGAGGAATCTCTGGAGAAAGGACTGCTTAATCTTTGTGTCACTGGGTAGACACTTTGAGTCTACTCTCTATGGGTAGAAAAGCAGGGATTTTGAGCAGACAAGATCAATGAGAGAAGCAGGTCAGTGGGGAGACAGGTGGTCAAATAGGGAAAAGTTAGGTCCTGAAATCTCCTGAACCCTCTCCCTACCTCCAATTTTCTGTCGTGCATTCTGGTTGTACCTCTTGACGTGGAGGAGGAGGTTGCCATGTTACACGCAGTGAATGGAATGTGTTAAGTGTTGTCAGTGATGGACACAAGCTTAACATTTTGCAAAGATCCATTCTGCCTGAATAACACTACTGACAAGGAGTGTCTCTCACCTTTTCCTTCCTGTATCTGAGAAAACATATCTGCACATGTCAGCTGCCAGCTTTAATTCATTTGACTGGAGGTTGCATGCAGCACGGCAAAGTTTAACTTGAATAGTCTGTGAAGGCAAATTTTCATCAGTAGGGCTGTATTTGTTCATTTTTAAAGGGCAATTTTGTTGCACTTCGGCTACTTAGGGCGCAATCCTGAGGCACCTTCGGGCCGGCGCAAGTCCCTTGCATCGGCCCAGGAGGGTTGCATATGTTCGATAAGGCATGTTTGTGTCTTCTCAGGAGTTGGTTAGAACTAGTTGGTTAGAGCAGAATTCAGCCTCTGTGCTGACGGAGGGACCGAGCCTTGCATCAGCTAAGCTCGGCTGATGCAAGACTCTGGGGTGGGCAGGGAGGAGGTGGGAGGGAGGCGTTCTCGGTGGGGGGGAGGGCAGGCAGTGGGCAGCCTTGGAGGTGGGGGGGAGGGGAGCGGGAGGCAGGGCTGGGACCCAGCAGTTATGCTGGATTCCAATCCCATTCTCCGAGCAGCACGGAGCGGCTTCAAGCCACTCTGCTCTCCTCAGACTTGTGCCACCTCAGGAGGTGGCACAAGTCTGAGGAGACCCACAGCGACGGCAGTGGTTTACCCAGGGGTAAGGGGAAGAGTTTCCCCTTACCTTCAGCTGAACCACTGTGGTGCCCTATCTCGTGCTTGATACAGCGCAAGCCTCTTGGCTTGCCTGTTCCAGCGCAAGATAGGATTGTGCCCTTAGTATATTACTGTAAAAGTGACTAAAATAAGAAATATGGCCTTTTCTTCTAACAATTGGCAGCAGCTTTTCAGGGCAATCTTATGCATGTCTACTGAGAAATAAGTACCAATGTATTCAATTGAACTTACAGGAAATGTGTATAGGATTTCAGCTTTTATTTGTTAAGTTGTAAGTACAGTATATAACACCCCCCATATCTCATAAATGCACCTATACTGAGTTTTTGGAAGTATGCATATCTATTTAAATATGATTGATTGATCAATCAGTTACAAGATAGGAGATTAACAGCCCAATCCTGAGCTGCCTGGTGTGCAGGATTGCGTGGCCAAAATGACTTCCAAAATGGCTACCGCGGTATCCAGAGTACGCCAGGCAGCCGCCAGCAGCTCCTCAGGAGAAGGGGACATTTGTCCCCTTCCTTGAGTAAGGGAAGAAGCCCCACAATGGGACTACTTGATTTTGCGGCGGCCCTTTAGCCAGTGCAAAATCAAGGAGTCCCATGTTGGGCTGCACAGTCCTACACAGGACTCTGAATTCAGTGGAGCTGGTCCCTCCCGCCTCCCACCCTGCTCCTCCGCCACACCTCCCCCCACCTTCTGCTCACCCCAGAATGCCTCCTCCCTACCTCCCCTATGCCCCCACTCATTTCTCTGCCGCCTGGCGCTCTGGGCGAGCACTGGCTGGTGGACTGCGAACCCAGCACAGGCTTGCGGTGGGCTAGCTCCAGTGCTGGGCCCAAAGTAAGCCTCGTGAATGTGCCTTATGGCATGTTTGTGACAGTGTGCGCCAGTGGTAAGTTGGCATGTGAAGATCTGGATCAGGCCTTAATTTATCACTTGACTGCCCTGCTCTTAATTCCATATGATACATTGCAAGAAACACATTTACAATCATTTCAACAACTTACCAAGCTAGCAGTTGAAACTGATTGACATTCTCCTCACACCTATAACTAACTGAAGCAAAATACTTCTTGTCTCTTTCAGATTTTGCATTTTCTCCTACTGTTCTCAGTCTAAAACCAACTGATTGCTCTTTGTACTTCTTGGAATTGTGTGGGCTGATGTATTACTTGTGGTGCATTGTCTGATCCTCTCTAATCTCTGTTGATTGATTCTGCTCAGGAACTGGTATGAAACTCATAGCATGCCTCCATTTGATCCAAATACAGTAGTTCTTGTATTCTTCGATATGTTCAGTGTATGCAATTCTACAGATCCTCTGATGCTTTGATGTCATTCAGACTTGTGAAATCCATGGCCCCTGAGCTGTACCACATACACTAGCTGCCTGGGCACAGAAGTCTAATCTCTTTTATCCCCTCCCTGCTTCATTGGCAAAGGATTATCAAGTGCCAGTTGGGTATTAATATCTTGCTAGTAAACTTAGAAGTCAGGTAAGATGTACATGTGCTTCTAACAATAGGTCATTGTCATAAACATGTTTTAAACGATATGCTCTTGTTTAAAATATTTATACCACCTTTCTGTCCATCAAGGACTCACCCCAGGCAACCAACAAGATCAATAAAAACACATTAAAATATTACAATAAGTAATTTATCTACCATAAAATATGTGATATAGATATTGCTGGACTACGAAAACAAGACACAGTTATTACTGGGCTCAAATACCCTTTGAAAAAGTAACATTTTTTCTCTGTGTCTCAAAAACCAGCAATGAAAGAGCCAAATTGGCTTTTCATGGGACAGCATTCCAGAGTTTGGGCATCAACATAAAAAAAGGCCCTGTCTTTGTGACAACTCATCATATTCACAAAGAACAGGAGGATATAAAGTAGGTCTCCAATGATGACCTAATCACCTAGCAGGTGGTTCACATTGCAGGACATTGTCTTTGCAATATAGTGAACCGGGAGTGTTTGAGGGTTTAAATACCAAAACCAGGACCCTAAGAATTTCTTCACTCAAAAAAGCAGTGAAGATAGCACAGTACCATAATAATGTCCCATACTGTGTTTTCTGAGTCCCACTTAGTAGTAGTTATACATCTATATTCTAAACCAACTGAAGTTTCTATGAACTCTTCAAAGACAGATCCACACAGAACATGTTACAGGTGTCTAATCCGGATATTACCAAAGCATGTGAGACACTGGACAGATTTGGCTTGTCTAGGATTGGATACAGTTGGCATACAGGCCTCCAGCCTGAACTGGAGGGGAGAAGGAACCACTCCTCTCCACTGTCTCCACCTGGGCATTCAGGAGCAGTGCTAAATCTATGAGCACTCCCAGTGAAATGAAGCACAGGTTATTTAATCAAGCTTTTGATTTTACAAGCTGATTTTTCCCAATATTATGACAGACATACCCCTTCACAAAGTCTATAGCCTCAGTTCCTCATCTGCTAGCTACTGCTGCTTCAGCTACTGCTGCAACTCTAGAGTAAATTACAGTCAGCACCCACAGTGTGCAAGATATTGTACCAGACATACAAGTGACATTATTCCTGTCCCCAAAGGGCTTGAAATTTACACTACAGACTTCTTTCACTCCAGCTTTAGTAATACTCAACTTCTGCTATACACAGTGGAATTACCGCCTGAAATGTTCAGATTAGGACTTCCAGCATTTTAAAAATGATCTGAAATGGCAAGAAATAATCAAGCATCAGGTAACTGTAACTAAGCCTGTAATACTGAGGTCTATTTCATATTTGTAGTCGTTTGAGAGTACCAGAATCTGGAGCAGTTTCAATCCACACTTTATTTATGGCTCAAGCCCTCCTCAGCTGTTTGCTATGCATGAACAGCAAATACATGAGGAAGGCTACTGAGAATGTGCTGGCTGGCTCTGCAGTGGCTGCCCTGTAGTGAAGCTCACCATGGCCAGGCACTCTGCCAGTAGCCTGTGCATCCCCAGCTGTAATACAGAATCTGTTTCTTTCTACATCCCTTTTCATCAAAGCAAACAGCACCATCTGCTGACTGTTTTGCTGCCTTGCCCTGAGCCTATTGATAATACAACAATACAGAACTTCCTTTTGCTGTAGAATACAGTTGTACCCCTACAATAGTTATTGCCACCTCCAACATTATTGGGTGCAAAGATGAATAAACTTCTGATTGTGTATGGTGGAAGATTTTATTGCTTGCTCCCATTGTACAACTGGATTGTACAGGGTAGCAAGTTTTATACCAGGGGTGTCAAACTCGTTTCATACCAAGGGCAGAATGGCATTCATGATGCCTGCTAAGAGTCGGAAGTGATGTCATTAGGCAGGAAGTGATGTCATTAAACAGGTCATAACCAAAAAATAAGCACTTTTTCTCACTTAGGAACTCATCAGCTGCAAATGTGAGACACTGGATACTGTGTCCAGTGACACAGAAGAGAAAAATATGCAAATCTTGATCATATTTCAAGGTATAGGAGAGCCCAATTTTCATGTGGGCTGCCCTTTCAACAGCAATACCTCAGCACTACTCAGCAGCTGAGAGCCTGAGTGCTGGATAAAAAGCTTCTGCGGGCTGCATCCGGCCCCTGGGCCTTATGTTTGACACCCCTGTTTTATACATTGCTGTTTATTTCAGAACTAAAAGTGAAACACATCTAACTTAGGACTTGGGTAACACAGGCGTACAAGCATGTGCCTGTAATGTTGGATCAAGTCCAATTGCCATTTCTCTCTCACCATATGAACAAGTAGCTACCTGACAGTAAGACAAATTGTTCTTTGCATGTTACATAGGGGAAATTCAGCATTCTGTGTATACCATTGGAAACATTTTCTCTGATTATGCAAAACAACCCCTTCTTTTTTGTAAAATTTGGCCCTTGATGCTACACAACAGGAGACCTGCTCAATGGGCTTTTATGGCCACTAACTACTTTGTATCACTGCAAGGTGTGTCTTCATGGCCCATCTGCCTAAATGGTAGCTGAAATAACTTCTACTGTAATTTGAGGAGGGGACCATATCTACGGGTGACCCATACATGAGGCAGCCTGAAACACCTGCTTCAAGCATCTGGCTGGGGAAGTGGCAAATTGACAGTGAGTGTCCAATGCCTCTCACCTCCTCCACCCAGTTGCTGTCCCATCCTCTTCTGGCTTACTCACTTTGTAGGGCTCATTTCCTCCACCAGCAGAGCTGAAGAGGCAGGAAGCTGCTGCAATCCTCTTCCTGTGATAGGGGAGAGAATAACTGCTTCTGCCCTCCTCTGTGCCTTCACTGGGGAGGTAGGGAGGATCTTGGGAGCAAGTCAAGGTCCTTGTCTAGCCAGTGTGGAAGCACAGAAAGAGGACATGGCAGCAGTAGTGGTGGAAAACATAAGCATGCAAGCCAACATAAAATGGGGGTGAAATTTGGGTGCTGCTTGGGTACCTGTTTGGCTTGGGACAGGCCTGGCCATATTTCAGTAGAACAGCATGTGTTCTGATTGTTAGAAGGCCTAAAAAGCTGCTGTATGGATTCTGGCTCCCAAATGCAACTTGTGAGGGATTTGGGTATTCCATTAACATGGTGCAGGGACTATTCAGCATGCATGCATACCTACTTCCCATCTCCTCATCCTGTCATTTAGGAATAGTTTCATATAAACAGGGCTATCTCCAAGTCTGAGGAAAATTAAATCATTTCATACGCTCATTGTCACAGTACAATGAGCTGTTCATCCAACATCTCAATTTTCTCCACATTGGCCTGGGTGGGAGAAATTTGTGGGTGGCATAGGGGGAAAACTCTCCATAAACCATGGTGAGCCCCTGAATATCAATGGCTTTCCACATATAAAGCCATTTCTTGAGGGCCCCATGTGGTGAGCTTAAATTATGCTACATAAAGTGTTGACCTTAACCAGCCTTGAGAGCCAGGGAAGAGACAAAGTGGCACAGCACATGTTTCACACACGTAAGGTCCCAAATTCAAACCTCTGTACCACCAGCTAAAGATCTCTTTGGGAAGAGAACTATAACAGCCAGTCAAAAGTAGACAAAACTGGGCTACACTGAAATGCTGGGGCTTCTTTCAGCTTTATGTAAAAGGATCGGTAGGAGAATCCTGGCATCAGTTCCTGCTTACTTTCATTCTCTGCTTTCCTAAAATTGAAGAATAATTGTCATTTACCTGTTACACAGAAGTAAACCTGTCAGAGATGATGTCTCATCTTGCAGACAAGACCTTTCTGCTACAGAACGCTGCATGCTGAAACACAATGTGCTTTTGCAATCACAAGTAGTTGGTTTTAATAATATATAATTTGTAAAAACTGGTATGAATCTTTGAGATTAAAAACAATGTAAGGGCTTTTGTGCAATTCTGAAAAGAAACCCGTTTGCTGCCATTTTAAAACTAGGCTGGGCAACCAACAGCTCCAAATGAAATCTGTTATTTCAGGGCAGGAGGTCTGGTCTAGAGGGTATTTTGTATTGGCAACCTTCAGTCTCGAAAGACTATGGTATCGCGCTCTGAAAGGTGGTTCTGGCACAGCGTCTAGTGTGGCTGAAAAGGCCAATCCGGGAGTGACAATCCCTTCCACACCGGGAGCAAGTGCAGTCTGTCCCTGGTCTGTCTCCCTGGCTATGGGCCTTCCTTCTTTGCCTCTTAGCCTCAGACTGTTGGCAAAGTGTCTCTTCAAACTGGGAAAGGCCATGCTGCACAGCCTGCCTCCAAGCGGGCCGCTCAGAGGCCAGGGTTTCCCACTTGTTGAGGTCCATCGCTAAGGCCTTCAGATCCCTCTTGCAGATGTCCTTGTATCGCAGCTGTGGTCTACCTGTAGGGCGCTTTCCTTGCACGAGTTCTCCATAGAGGAGATCCTTTGGGATCCGGCCATCATCCATTCTCACAACATGACCAAGCCAACGCAGGCGTCTCTGTTTCAGCAGTGAATACATGCTAGGGATTCCAGCACGTTCCAGGACTGTGTTGTTTGGAACTTTGTCCTGCCAGGTGATGCCGAGGATGCGTCGGAGGCAGCGCATGTGGAAAGCGCTCAGTTTCCTCTCCTGTTGTGAGCGAAGAGTCCATGACTCGCTGCAGTACAGAAGTGTACTCAGGACGAAAGCTCTGTAGACCTGGATCTTGGTATGTTCCGTCAGCTTCTTGTTGGACCAGACTCTCTTTGTGAGTCTGGAAAACGTGGTAGCTGCTTTACCGATGCGCTTGTTTAGCTTGGTATCGAGAGAAAGAGTGTCGGAGATCGTTGAGCCAAGGTACACAAAGTCATGGACAACCTCCAGTTCATGCTCAGAGATTGTAATGCAGGGAGGTGAGTCCACATCCTGAACCATGACCTGTGTTTTCTTCAGGCTGATTGTCAGTCCAAAATCTTGGCAGGCCTTGCTAAAACGATCCATGAGCTGCTGGAGATCTTTGGCAGAGTGGGTAGTGACAGCTGCATCGTCGGCAAAGAGGAAGTCACGCAGACATTTCAGCTGGACTTTGGATTTTGCTCTCAGTCTGGAGAGGTTGAAGAGCTTTCCGTCCGATCTGGTCCGGAGATAGATGCCTTCTGTTGCAGTTCCAAAGGCCTGCTTCAGCAGGACAGCGAAGAAAATCCCAAACAAGGTTGGTGCAAGAACACAGCCCTGCTTCACTCCGCTTCTGTTATCCCAAAGATGACATTGGAAGGTCACGAGTTCAAGGCCACCAACAGCTCCCTGAATCAGGAGACCTGGAAGCAGCTGACTAGCTGAGTTATTCCATCTGCTCTTTGGTGTGAGTGAAGAAGTGTCTTGGCTGCCCTCCATGGAGGCCAGAAGTGAGACCAGACCAGGAAGATCCATCTGAAATGTTGTGTGGTTCTTGAAAGAGAGAACCAAATCCCCTTGAGGGATTTAGAAATGCCTGCCTATGTGGGTGTAAACTGCCTTGAATAAAGTCAGAAGAGTAATCCAATGACCAGAAAGGTGGTATATAAATAGCTAGTTGTTATTATTATTAAATTGTATCATGAATTGCTTTTCCACAATGACAACTGGTATGTTTAAAGCAACATATAGAAAGAGAAAAAAATTAAAAATAAACCACGTACAAATCCTAAAGGCAAATATTTAAACATTAAGAACTCTGAAATACTTTTTTACAAAGTATGCTATCTTCACCTAACAAAAGTCTCTGTATGATGATGATGATGATGATTAACAGTATTTATATACCACTATTCAACAAAAAGTTCACAAAGCAGTTTATAGAGAAAAAACAAATGGCTCCCTGTCCCAATAGGGCTCACAATCTAAAAAGATACAAAAGAACACCAGCAGACAGACACCAGAAAAGACACTGCTTTGGTGAGGTGGGTCAGTAACTCTCCCCCTGCTAGAAAGAGAAGCACCCACTTGAAAAAGTGCCTCTTATCCAGTCAGCAGTGGTAAAAAAGCAGAGTCTTCTCCTGATGATGGGAAAACATCTGTGCATCTCTGATTTCCTTAGGAAGGAAATTCAATCTGTGCCACCACTGAAAAGACACTGCTGTGTACTCAAGATTTTGTTTCTTAAAATGGAAGAACCACAAGCAAGCACATGGTTTTGAAGTAGTTCAATAGTTTAACCACTACCTCTGTGTCTAAGGGTGCAATCCAGAGGCGCCCATGGGCTAGTGTAAGTCCCTTGTGCCAGCCCAGGAGGGTTGCAAACGTGCCATAAGGAGGCTGACGCAAGCCTCCGTGCTGGCTTCCTCAGCCAGGCTTGCGTCGGCCCTGCTGGGCCAATGCAAGCCTCTGGGGTGAGCGGAAAGGAAGTGTTCCTGGGTGGGGGAAGGGCGGGCGGTAGGCAGCCCAGGGGGTGGGCTGGGGGAGCAGGAGGCGGGGCTGAGATCCAGCAATTATGCTGGATCCCAACCCTCATTCCTGGGGAGTTTGGAGCGGCGTGATGCTCAGGAGGTGGCGTAAGTCTGAGGAGACCCATTGGGGAAAAGGTGCCTTACTTGGAGGTAAGGGGAAAAGTTTCCCCTTACCTCTGGCTGAGCTGCCTTGGGTCCCTATCCTGTGCTGGATACAGCACAAGCCTCTTGGCTTGCCTGTTCTAGTGCAGGGTAGGATTGTGCCCTCAGCCATCTTAAAAAAAAAAAAAGCAGAACTTTTCTTCTTGTCTATAAAGTAATGGTTTACAGCCCAATTCTGAGCTGCCTGGCACATGGGGCTGCAGCAGCACCAAAAATGGTTGCCGCTGCATCCTGCACACTCAGTAGGCAGGGCCGGCAGCTCTTCAGGAGAAGGGGATTTTCGTCCCCTTCCCCCAGGTAAGGCGAGTAGCCCTGCAATGGGGCTACTTGATTCTATGGTGACCCAAGGGTCAGCATAGAATTAAGAGGCTCCGTTTTTTGAGCCTCCGAACATGGAGCCTCAGAATCTGGTGGAGCAAATCCTCACTATCCTCACACGCCCTGCCTCTGCCTCCCCCAGCCCTGGGATGCCTCCTCCCCCCATACCCCCACTGCCTGGTGGTCCTCGTGAGCTAGCACTGGCACTTCACCACTACGGCACATTTGCAACAGTGCACACTAGTGGTCAGCCGGTGCGCAATACATAGGATTGGGCCCTTAATCTGTATCACTGCTGAACGCACACTGCTGTTGCTCATCCTGCAGAAATGTTGTTCCAACAGTTTTTCCAGATTTGAAATGAGATATCTGGATATCTGGATTTAAAATGAGATATCTTCCAGAGTTCACACTCTGGAAAGTTTGATCCTTTAGAGCACAGGTGTCAAACATAAGGCCCGGGGGCCAGTTGTGGCCCCCAGAAGCTTTTTATCCAGCCCTCAGGCTCTCAGTTGCTGAGGTGTTACAGCTGAAATAGCAGCCCACATAAAAATTGGTCTTTCCCAAATCTTGAAATATGACCAAGATTTGCGTACTTTCTCTTCTGTCATTTGCAGTTAATGAATTTCTATATGAGAACAGGGTCGATTTCTGACCATTGGCTGCTTACTGATATCACTTTCTGCTTAATGACATCATTTCCGGCCCTCAGCTGGAGCCCTGAATGCTAACTTCCACCCTCTGTATGAAACGAGTTTGACACCCCTGCTTTAGAGCATGGGTCTCCAAACTTTTTGAGTCATGGGCCACATTAACTTTTCTAAGGCGCTGAATGAGCTGGAGAGAAAAAAAGGATAGTATATACTGTATACTGTACCATTTTTCTACATGCTGTACCATTCCTTCATTACATTTTAAATTAGATGTGTGAAGAAAAGTTTGTCGACATATTAAAAATCAATTTTTATTTAATGTATAACAACTCACAATTCTGGATGATAGAAATTTATTTCAGGATTACTGATACAAAACCACTTCTCCAAGCTGTTCCTGGCTCTTTGTCTGGGGGGAGCCTTTATCTAATCCTCTACTTCATGCCCAGGTAGCCTCATCCTGGAGGTTCTAAACCCCTGGTAGCATTCTACACATGCCCCCTTCCCAACCCCACCCCATTGTTATTTGGCATCCCATCACTATATAAATGCCATTTTCTGCATTGGAGAGCTGCTCAAAAAGTCCCTGAGTGTCTCCTGTGCTTGGGGATTGTTTGCCTGCAGCATAGCAGGCAGGCAAGGCAAGCCTGTAACTTCACTGCTTCCTTTGCAGTGGAGAATCCCAATGAGGGAGGACAAATCAGTCATAGGCCATAAGCCTGACAAATAACATTGTGGGTTAGATCTGGACGTGTTTGGAAGCCATCCTGTATGGGCCCCTGCTTTTGGGAGGTTGTAGCATACTTACAGCCCAATCCTATAAGCCCCACTGACTCTAATGGGAGTTACTTCTGAGTAGACATGCATAGGATTGGGTTCTTAAAAATGCCAGCACATAAAGAATTAGATACATTTGTAAAGGAAATATAAGGAAAGTGCTGGAAATAATGTTATTGTTATTAATGTGTTTTTTATCTTGTTTTAATTCATGTTTTTAATGATTATTGTAAGCCACCTTGTGTCCTTTTAGGGAGAAAGGTGGGGTACAAATGAAGTAAGTAAGTAAGTAAATAATCATGACAACCAAAGCAGCACAAAAACAGCACCCATTAGGCAGCTTTCTATACGAGTGTTTCTCAACCAGTGGAACAGGTACGACCAGTGGTACTTGATGTGGTATCTGGTGTACTCATAGGACCCTGGACTCCTGCCATCCGGCAGTAAGACTAGGAATGTGACCCAACAAGCAGCGGTAGGAGGCTCCAAAGCATGCTTTTCCATGTTCAAAAAAGTCCACCCTGAGCCTCTTACTGGTGTTTGTGATGTGGCATCTGTTCTCCCAACGAGAAGTAACTGGCAACTATGTCATTACTTCTGCCAGTTACTTCAGTGGTAGTTTGAAAAGGTGGACCATGTGAAGTGGTACGGCAGAGGACAAACATTGAACGACACTGTTGTATACCAATCTTATTTATATTAGCCACAAAGTTCCAGCTACAAAGTTCCAAAAGTAGGTTATTTTTGATCAGCTGCCTCTTTTGCTCTTCCGAATGTGCCCATTATAAGATTTCCCAACAATTATGAATCCATCCTGTTTCTTTCAAAGGTTTATTATTATTTATTTATTTTACATCTTTATTCTTTTAAATTCATTGGCACATGCAGATGTACAGCCATCTGAACAGCTGGGAACAAATTTCATGTCAGGCTCTCCAGTGCCAGTTACTTCCAATGGCAAATGGTATGTTCTCCAGGCAAATATCCCAACAAGGTAATTATTGGCAGCTGTAATTATGGGTTAAATTGTCATGAAAATCCTAGTTGTTTTTTTTCCCCCACCGAGACCCCCAGGTCTGTATCATTTTAGAGCAGGGGTGGGCAAACTTTCAAGTTTAGGGATCATGGACTTTTATCAAAGAGGGAATTTCAGAAGCTGCAACTTGTTATCTCACAGATGAGAAGCTGCATCTGCTGAAATTCTCTCCCCTACACCATTGCTAAAGGTCCAGGATCCCTACAGTTGAAAGTCTGCCCAGCCCTGCTTTGGAGTAAAATAAGAAAGAGGGGGAGAACTTCATGAAAGCCAGTGGCTTCCTTCTGGCTGTCCACTGAAGGGCTGCACAGTCAGAGATCTGGTGCTCCAAACAGGCACCGCAGAATCAAATCCCCTCCTTTTCCTGCCTCTCCATTCACAGGAGCAAAGACGTCAAGAGCAGACCGGGAAGCAAAAGAGAGACCCAGGAACCAGCCTGCGGCTCCTCCCTTCCGAACTCTCATGATCCGTCCGATTCCCATTGGCTATGCAAAATAGAGAACGCTCAGCGCACCAATGAGCGGCGGCCACGGCTGGGCTCGCCCAAGCGTCTGCTGCTGGTAGAGCTTGGAGCGTGCAGGGGAAGAAGAAGAAGGAGACAAGAGCCGGATCTTTCTGCAAGTGCAACATGGGTGGAAGGCGCTTTTTGCTGGGTAAGGAAGCATTGGGTGCTGTTGTGAGTTGCAATGGGAGGGGGAGTTTGGCATGGGTAGGCATCGCTGCAAGGGTGCTGTGGGGAGCCCAGGGCTCTTGGGTGAGTCTGCTTGGGGCTGCAGCCCCATTGTCTGGACGGCAGCCCAGTGGACTGGAAGCCATCGTGGGAATTGCAAGGTTGCACGTTCAGGGAATCCAGTGTTGGGGATGCTGGATCCTTTTGAATCGTGCCAAGAGAAGTGTGTGTGTGTGTGTGTGTGTGTGTGTGTGTGTGAGAGAGAGAGAGAGAGAGTTTTATTTGTGTGTATTGCATTCCAGAATGCAGCAAGAGCTCCAAAGAAAACAAGTAGCCTTTTAAAAGAAGTCAGTCTTTGTCTTGATGTTTCTATACAGTATAGAGAAAATGCATCTGCACCACTAATGGGAGTTGTAATGAAAGTGTCTCTTGAACTGTATTAAAGGGACAGAGGACGCTTTGCTGCTTAAGGTTTTTGTCACTACAGTGCCTACCACGCAGCCTACAGGAAGGTGACTTGAGCAAGTGGTGGGAGGCTGTGATCTTAAGTTCTTGGTCTTTCCAACCTTGTGATCCCTCATAAGTATACCATACTAGCCAGAAGTGTGCAGACCTTTCATGTGTTTGTGACAATAAGGGGAGGGGGGGAGAAGATGGGTTTAGTGCTAGCCAGGATGAGTACAGATATTTTTGTAAAGGCCACATGCAAAAACTCCAGTCACTTATAAACATCTTACTGTGAACTTTTCTGGGTTTTGATTGGAAAACTCTCTAGCAGGAAAAGTGCTCTTATATTTGCATTATATTACAGTTCATGGGAGGGTGTGTTTGAGTGATATTTGCTGGAGTGAGTCATCATGTAGCCTGCTGGTGGATGATCCCAGTAACTCTTTTGTCCTGGAGTCTTCTTCATAGGATCCACTGTTCGTAAATTTGGGGCGTGTACAACATGTGGGATTTGGGGAGAGGGCCATTTTGTGCAAGCAGTGTGCATCTATACTGGCCCTATAATAAAGATGGATAAACTTTATATGCATTGGCTGAAGCAGGTTAACCTGGTTCTCTCTTGGAATTGAATACCTGGGCTACTAAAGACTGAGAGGTTTTTCAAAGGAACTCCAGTGCTGAGCTTGAATTTATATTATTTGTAGGTTTTACAAAATGTGCACACTTTTTAAAGAACGCTAAGATTATAACAATTAGTCTTTTGATTACAATCCAAGTAGTAAAAACATAAAAATCAGTGTAATAAACTTGCAAATTGGTACAATCGAAAGCAAAGGCAACCCTTGCAAATAGGATAGATTGGAAGAGTCTTGGAGTGAATTCACTGACCAATCCTAAAATGGGCTAGGATTGGCACAGTGACTGCTGTGCCAGTGTTAGCCATTGCAAATGTGCCATAAAACATACTCATGACTACTTGTGAGTAGACAGTGTGGCAGGAAGGCCTGCATCTCAGCAGGTGCTGAATCCAGCCCAACAGCAGCCAGAGCAGGTAAGTGCTGTGCCAGGTGGTAGAGGGGCGGAGTAGGCTGGAATGGAGGCAGGGAGAGGGTGTTTTGGGGCAGGGAGGAGGGGGATTCAGGCCCAGGAGGGAGTGGGAGCAGCAGAGGAGGCCTCTACTGTATCCTAATCCCCATCACAGGCCTAAAAACCTTATACAGGGCTTGCATCACCAACTTAGTCCCATTAGGCAGACTGGCAATTGACTTTTGCCAATGGAACATTTGTGCCATTACCCCAAGGAGCCTGCCCAGTTTCATTGCTAGATACAGCATGGTTCATGTGACCATGCTGCATCCACATTGAATAGGAGCTGTCAATCTGTGCACCAAACTGTTCCTAACCAAATATGATTTTAATTACATTATTAGCCTTGGTATGCTTATTTTTTTTCTTATGTAAATACTGGGGGGAGGGATTTGGAAATCCAGGTTGGGGATTGTAGAACCATGTATCCATGTTGCGTACCAGCTATTCTTGACTTACTCAGGCCAGTGTCAGACTGCTGTTTTTTTTTTTCTTGTTTTAACATACAGGGTTTCTATTGGCCATAAATGTAGTAGAGCCATTGATAATCTCTGCAAGTGCTTTTGACCTTTTTGCTTTATTTTTTAGGTACAGTAAGCTGCACGCTCTTCCTGGCTGTCAGCGGCTTATATTCCTCCAGTGATGATGTCATAGAGCTAACACCAACAAACTTTAACAGGGAGGTCATTCAGAGTGACAGTTTATGGCTAGTAGAATTCTATGCACCATGGTAAGTCTATATTGAGCAGTGTTTTGGAAGGAACAATTACCACTGCTGTATGTTCTGCCTACAACCTTTACTCTTCATGGGAGGCTGGTGGCTACATGCCTGGAAACAAAGTACTTGGTGTTCTTTCTAAACCATGATACAGGTTGTCTGTTGCATTCAACATTAGTGATCTGGTTCAGTCTCTAGTGTTTCTCAATAGTCTTTGATGGTTAGCATAGAAAATTTCACTTACACTGCATACGTGTATGTTTGTCCTATGTGTGTTTCTTAAGGTCTTGGACGCTTTGGCTGCAACTGTGCCCACAATTAGACTGCTTAGATTGATGCTGGTGGAATTGAAGGACCTTCCTGCATGTAGGGTTACCCTCTTTGTTCTTTGTAAAAATCTTCTACCAGGTTGAGTCTTACTTGAAACAAATTAATACTCAGTGCATGTTTAAAAAGGTACACACCACCAAATTTGCCAACTACTGTCATAATTGATCATTCATTAAATTTATATGGCACTTGTCTCCCACACAGGCACCCAAAGTTATACAGGAGCTTTGGATATAGAGTTTATTTGTGTGTGTTTGATATTTTTGCTAAATCTGTAGAAAGAAAAAATTAATTAAAAGCATGATACTACAATCCTATACACCCTTTCCTGGGAGTAAGCCCCATTGACCACAATGGGACTTACTTCTGAGTAAACATGTGTAGGATTATGTTTTGAGGCAAAGAGTGGCTCTATGATTCAGGTTTCTCTGTGCAGGGACCCGAAAGGGGGCGTTTCCTTTTTTTACTAGGCTTGGGAAATGGCAGAAACTACCAGCCTCTCTCACCACCACTGCTCTCTTTCTCTAAAGCCCAGCACAAATTAATACACTTTTTCTCAGCTATGAATTCTCTCTGTGTGATCAGTTGATTCAGAAGTGGGTGGGGAGGAATCTTTTGTGGTGTTTAGTACTGGGACAGTCTTAGTTGTTGGCATCAATGGTTTACCGACAGTCGTCTTCTCATATGTTTTACAGGTGAGTGTAGGGCAGCCACACTTTTCCTCCTTAAAATAGATCTTTATTTTTAAGTAGAAATACAGCAGGTACAACACTTGGCAGGAAGATGCTGTGATAGCGCTCTGCAGCTGTGTTTCAACCTGCTGCCCATTTGAGACGCAACCTCTACCAGAGGGGAAAAATGTGGCAGCCCTCAGCAGGCGTTAAATCTTATCCAGTTTGCATAATTGTGCTTACTTGGAAGGCACCACTCTAGCAACTGACATCAGTGCCAAACTGTCTGGAAAACTTGAGGACTAAATGGAGCCACTGGTTGTGTAGCTTAAAACCTAATGGTCTGTTCACAGCATGTAGCCTTTACAGGTTGCATATGACTGGCAGAGCATATGCTGTGCTGTTCCAAAGTGTCGAGGTTTGATTTGGTACATATACTTTGGAATAAGTCTGGTCTTTTAAATGGCATTAACACAATTGAACTTTCTCTTCTCCCTCCCTCAAAAGGTGTGGTCATTGCCAAAGACTGACGCCTGAATGGAAGAAGGCAGCCACTGTATTAAAAGTGAGTAAGCTCTCCAAAAGATAAATGAAGTATTGCTGCTTGCTAGACTGACTGATTCCAGCTACTTGATCTTTCTTGTTCTCCTGGCTGCATAAGAGTACTAGTATCTCATTCAAGCCTATATTGGGTCTTTTCTCTTACCCTGTTTCATGTGTCAAAAGTTATTGGACTCAATGGCATAGCTAATGGTTGTGTAGCCTGGTGCCAAGCTCAAAACGATGCCACAGAAGTGATGTTACAACTGGAAGTTACATCATGTACAGACTTTTAAAGTCAAAATCGGGGGGGGGGGAACCCACCTCCTCCCTCCAGCATCTCGTCATCCACTTGCTCTGCTGCCTTCCCCCCCCCCCGTCAGTGGCATAGCTAAGGCATATATAGGTTGAGTATCATTATTCGCGAGGGTTCATTCCCAGAACTCAGGTGGATGGCAAAAATCGCACTATAACAAATCAGTTTAAAAAACAAAGCCCTTTGTTCAGTTGAATTAAAAACAGCCTGTTATTAAGACCCTTAGAAAGGATTATCTTTCTTTCACATGTTTAGGGGGAAGGGAGGGGGTCGCTTGGAGAGAGAATGCTTGATGGATTGTCAACTGGCTGCCCTTTCTCTAACTATTGTAAAGGACTGTTTTCCTTTCAGTTAAAGAGCACTTCTCATCATGGTGAGATAAAAATCTCTACAACAGTAAGAAAAGCATTTTAAAGGGGTGCATTTTTCCCCCTCTCTAGGGATCGGCACTTTCCCTCTCATGTGCAGTGGCCATTCATGTTGAGTCAAATCCGTGTATAAAAAATCAGTGTATAACAAGGTTGAACCTGTATCTGCTACCTGGGATCAAAGAGTTTGTAGCCCCCTTTCATGACAAAGCAAATTTAATTAAGTAAATAAATAAAAAGTGTGTTCCTTATCGGTTAGAGACACTGCTGGGGTGAAGAGGAAGGTTATTCTCCACCTGCTAAATATGAGAGGAGCACCACTTGAAAAAGTGCCTCTTTACCCAGTTAGCAGGGATAACTGTAGATATGGAAATGAGAGCTCATATTAACTCCTTATTGGTTCCATGCTGTATCATGATAACATCTCATTGGCTCTCAGAAGAATCAATCTCATAGGTCAGTTTTGGGTTAAGGAAATCCACTTTTTGTTCCAGTGTGGTTTGTTTCGTTACGTTCTGCATTAAATTCCCTTTCCAATGGTATATAGCGTGATGGTATGATTCAAATGTACCAGGATTTTCACAATTTTGGCCACCAGTGTTAAGCTCTGCTTATTACCCCCCTAAAGCTTGTTGCCTGGTGCAGTTGCTTCCCCCTACACTTCCTTAGCTACACCACCTATTGAACTGTACCCTTGCATCTGCGCCTTTTCTTCATAAAAGCTCGTGAGGTGGGTTAGATGGAGAGAGCGAGTGGCTGCACAGAAAAGCCAGACGTCAAAATTGAGCTGCAAGAAGCAGCTGACTTTACTACTCAGCCTGTTTCTTTGTAAATTAACTGCGGTAGTCAAGCTGGAATAGCATTTTGATGTGATTAACACAGTACTTCTTGCAGCATGATTGCAATTTTAACTTCACTGTTTTGGTTTTAGAAAACTGTGACCTTAAGTTCTTGTTTGATCACAATACCCTTGGCAAAAATATACATAATCACACCCGTAGTTACTTATTTAGAATATTTATCTGCCCCATTTCAGCCAAAAGTTCTCAAAGCAATTTTTATCCAAGAAATGGCTTGTGAATAGCATTTAAATAATGTTCATCTTATGGTCATCTTGGACTCAACAGTAGGGCTTCATGTCCTAGAAGCCTCTGCTTTCTAGACCAGCTCCAGGGGATGAACAATATCCAGTCCTGGGCTGCCTCTGCTGCACAGTTCTCAAATCTGTGCTCTTATTAACTGTTAATTAATTATGCTCTTATTAACTAAAATGGACTTTTATAGTGTCCAGGCCAGATAATGGCTGCAGCGCTGAAATTGCAGGTAGTACTCAAAATGGTTTGGTTTCCTTGGCTTAACACACCAACTTCAAACTAGGTCCAAATGACTTCACAAAAATATCCTGTATATAAGCCTGTATTTTTTTTTTTTTTTGGGTCTTGGGATGCATTTGTTCTACTTAGAAAATCTGTTTGTTTTCTAGGGTGTTGTGAAAGTTGGGGCAGTGGATGCGGATAAGCATCAGTCACTAGGTGGTCAGTATGGTGTCAAAGGATTTCCCACTATCAAGATATTTGGAGCCAACAAGAATAAAGCAGAAGATTACCAAGGTAAAAAATACTTTAAAAAATTGTCAAGCTTTGCCCTTTAAATGAAGAAGGTGAAATTGTATCCACTCATTTCTTGTTTAGTGAAGAAAACTGTTATGTCCTGTCACTTGGTGACATCCTGTCACTTGACAGTCTTGAAACTTGGTTTCAAGGCAGTCTCAGTAGTTGAACTGTATTGTAATGGTGCAGCTTTGGATTATCTCTGCAGAGAGGTAGTAGTTGTTTGTGATTCCCTTGTTCCATATCACCATTTTCCTTTTGATTACCATGTAGACCAGCGTTTTTCAAACTGTGAGTCAGGACCCACTAGGTGGGTTCCCATTCATTTCAATGTGTACTTTATTTTAAAATATTGGACTTGATACTACCATGGTATGTGAGTGTATCTGGGGAAATGTTACAGATCTGTTCTTTTAATAGGCTACTATGTATATGCTTAATAATGATAGTCAATAGGACTTAATTCCAGGTAGGTGTGAATAGGATTGCAGCCTTTGGAACGTTTGGAGGATTTTTTTAAATGGATCAGCAACTGCTTAGGAGAGTTCTTCTTTATTTTAAATGAATTTTTAAGCTTTTAATTACTGCTTTGTTTACTTATTGTAAACAAAGTAAATTTGATTTTGTCGTATAGGGTGTAAAATGTTCTTGCTTGATGTCACTTCTGGCCATGACTTCACTTCCAGCTTCATTACATCACTTTTAGTGGGTCGCAACAGATTGTCATTCTAAAAAGTGGCTCCTGGTGTGAAAAACTGCTGCCTTTTGGCAGGTATGGTTTCTCCAGGCACAGCATTGCGGTGATTGGAGCATCTGCCTATTGATTTTTTTTCCATTTCCCTTCTTTGTGATTGTTGAAGTTAGTGAGGATCATGAAGTTCATGATTGGCTTAGGAAGGGATAGGCAGTGTTGTCATGTGATAAATCTTAACATTACTGCTCAGTATTGTGACAGTCTTTCTCTTGTGTCTCAGGGGCCAGGACAAGTGAATCTATTGTTGATGGTGCTTTAAGTGCTCTCCGATCACTTGTAAAAGATCGTCTTGGTGGCAGAGGAGGTGGCTATAGCTCTGGGAAACAGGTACTTTCATGCAATAATAACCTGATTGTTTTTGAGACTAATGCATTTGTAGGCATGTTTTCTAGCCTGGAATTCTTGCACTAAGGCGCTAGAGCAGGGGTGCTCACACTTTTTTGGCTCGAGAGCTACTTTGAAACCCAGCAAGGCCTGGAGATCTACCAGAGTTTTTTTTACAATGTTCGCGCCATCATAACATATAACATTTATGTGTACAATGTATGTTGGTGTACCTTGAGCCCCACTGAGTATAACAGGACTTACTCCTGAGTAGACATGCCTAGGCTTAGGCTGTGAGGCTGCAATCCTAGCCACACTTACCTGGGAGTAGGCCCCATTGAGTACAATGGGCCTTACTCCCGGCGTTTCCTCCCAGAGGCACCTGAAGGGAGGGGTCGGCACTCTGCGATCTACTCATTTTGCCTCACGATCTACTGGTAGATCGCGATCCACCTATTGAGCACCCCTGCGCTAGAGGCTAGTTAGAAAGCACTTTCTCTCTGGGTTTTGTCTGTTTGTGATAGAAATGCAAATAATTTTATTGAGATTTCAATAACACTTTTACTTGGGTGTAACAAGGGGACAACTGGAAGCTGGTATAAGCAGTGTGGTGCATTTGCTGTTTTTAAAGTCTTGTGTATCATTCATGGTTAGGGGGAAACGTTGGCTCAGTCTTGAAAATAATTGGTTGACCCAGGCTGTGGAGGCATGGCTTGGGTCGAGTTGCAAGGCTAGCCTTTGGCAGTGGCTATTTTGTGCATTCTCTGCAGGTGGTAGTCGCTTGCTCTGCTGACTGAGGTAATGTTGCCTCTTTATGGTGCCCAAGCAGGGCATTAAATACTTGCTTTTTTGTAAAGTGCTTGCCTGTTTGCTCCTCTGCTTCTTTCCCAGCACAGTCCTATGCATGCCAACTCAGAAGTAAGCCCCACTGAGTTCAGTGAGACTTACTCCCATGAAAGTGGGTTTAGGATTGCAGTCTTAATCAGAGGCATCCTACCAGTCACTCTGGGGACCCTGCCTTGGGAGGGGGGGGAGGAATGCTGCTTGCACCTCCCCTTGCTTCCCAACCTCCAAACCTTGTGCCTTGTATAGGAGGGCTGGGATTGTTGGCAGCAAAGCCTTGGGGAATGTTCCGTGTGCCCCTGCTGTTTCCTGCCCTCTGGACCTTGTGGGTGAGGAGGGGGAAATTACTGCCTGTGCTCCTGCTGCCCATCCTCAGGACCTTTTTGGAGGGCTGGGATCCTGGGTGACACAACATGGGGGGAGTGCTACCCACACTCCCCATGGGCAGTGGGGGAGAGAGAAGGCAAGAAAATGCCAGATGCAAAGGAAAATACTAGATGCAGGTTGTCTTGTGTGCTCCCCAAGGCATCTGCTGGGCCACTGTGTGATTGGAAGCTGGACTGCATGGCCTTTGGCCTGATACAGCAGGGCTCTTCTTAGGTTCTTATGTTCCTATGCAAGGGGGGGATTTGGACTGGGGGGGTGAGATTATCTGTGTGGAAATTCTGGTGTGAAGAGAGCTGCAGTCCATTGGCTCCAAAGGTGGGAGGGCAGAGGATCTTCTGTATGGTAAAGAATTGAAAAACAGGCTTGCACAGACAGATTTGATAGGAGGAAGCGGGGGGTAATTAGAAACTAAGGGAAGAACCAGCCAAGGCATCTTCTGGGTATGTGGAGCTGCCAGTTGGGGATGTGACCTGTTGTTCAGGCAAACATTGATGGTGGCGTATGAGGAAACCTTAACCATGGTTGCCTTTGAGTAAGATTTAAATAAAATGGCCTGTTCAGCATGCACATCTGTCTTGTGTAATTATTAATGGGGTGTATTATTCCTTTTATGCCTGTGACCATGTCGGCTGACAGCCACAGGCATAAAACATGTATCGCCCATGTGAAAGCGATTGCACTGGATGAAAATATTTTAAAATTGATTAAAATAAAGAACATGTGATGACTGAAGAATTTGCAGGGTAAAAACAAACCGCTGGAAGCAACAGAGAGAAAAGAAAGTATACTTTGGGGTTGAGCGACGAATAGCAAGAGATAAAAAATGTAAGGAGAAATGTCATGAGGTCTTCGGAGTTTAACGGTGCTGCTAAAGGGCTTTTTAAGCTTGCTTGTAAATGGGTGCAAAACTTGATCTGTCCAGATGGCATCGGGCCTCCATTTCCAGCTGTGATGCTTGGAGCTATTAGTGCCCACAGCCCTCTCCTTTGCCAGAGGCAACAATGAGAGTGTCACGTCTACGTGTGAGTGAGTAACCAGTGAGGGCATTCTATTCCAACTACTGTATATGCTTGTGTATAAGTTGATAAAAAGTGCCTTAAAATGGGCTCTGAAAGCATGGGTTGACTTATACATGGGTCAATGCGGTGGGTGGGGCGGTTGCTTGGTAAGGTGGGGGTTGGGACTGGGCTGAGAAGCAGGATGCAGCGGGGGTGGGGGGAAGGGTTCTGAGGCAGCAGCAGAAAGCAAGTAGCCACTTTAGCTTCTTCTCCAGACTGGTGCTTATGGGAATTGTAGTTCTATATAAGGGCTTCTGCTATGGAAGTGCAGCCCTGGATGCCTCACAAAACCTTCAACTCTCATAAGTCCCTTCATCTCCCTTCCCTGACCCTTAGGAGAAGAAGCCTGCTTTTCTTTCCTTTTTGGCTTCTTGCTCTTGCAGCCTCAGAATGATTCCTGGTACACTGGATTTCACACACCCCAAAGGTTTACCCCTGAGTCATCTGAGGGTCATAGAAAATGCCCTGACTTTTGGCTCAAATGCTGCCCCGGCTTATCTGTGGGATCGACTTATACTCAAGTGCCTGGGGGTTTGTATGCTTTGCCCTACAGCAGTGTGCCCAGGCGTCCTCTATTCCCAGGACACGTCCTCCTTTTTAGCCTTGTGTCCTCAAAATGTCCTCCTTTGCCCTGTGAGCAGCCCCTTCAGGCAGCACATAGCCAGCAAAACATGCGCTGCTGATGGAGCATAGCCCCTGCTAACTGGGCAAGAGGCGCTTGTTCAAATGGGTGCTCCTCTTTTATTCAGCAGGGCAAAAGCAACTGGCTCTCCTCCCCCCAGCAGTGCTTTTCTGGTGATTGTTTGTTTGGTGGTGTCTCTTTTGCATCCTTTTAGATTGTGAGCCCTTTTGGGACAGGAAGCCATTCGGTGCACAATCCTATGCATGCCTACCTAGAAGTAAGTCCTGTTGTGCTTAATGGGACTTACTCTCAGAAAGGTATTTATAGGATTGCAGCCTTGGGGCCAAATCCTATCCAACTTTCCAGCCGGTGTAGCCGTGCCATTGGGGTTTGTGCTGCATCCTGTGGTGGGAGGGTCGTCATGGAGGCCTCCACAAGATAAGGGAATATTTGTTCCTCTGCCTAGGGGCTGTATTGCAGCTGCACCAGGGCTGGAAAGTTGGATAGGCTTGGACCCTCAGTTACTTGATTTTCACTGTAAACTTTTCATTGAAAAGCGGTATATAAATACTGTTAATAATAATAGCCCTCTTGTAATTAATAAATTATGTCATAAATTATACATAATATGGTTTTTAATTTAATAATTACAATAATAAGTAATTTGGGGTTTAAATTAACCACATGAAATCAATACACAAAATGAAAGTTTTTAGCTTTCATTTTGTCACATCCTACAATTTTCTTAGATGTCCTACATTTTGGGGTGCCTGGTCCTCGTTTGTAACCACGTTTGTAACCAAGATGACATCTCATCTTGCACTATAGGGTGGCCGTGAAAGTGGAGGCTCCGGCAAAAAAGATGTGATCGAGCTGACGGACGACACCTTTGATGAGAACGTTTTGAACAGTGATGACGTTTGGCTGGTGGAGTTTTATGCTCCTTGGTGTGGACACTGCAAAAAGTAAGTGATGCCGTTTCGCTGTGAAGCAGAGATACTACTTTCCTGTGTCTTGTACTTATAAGCAACTGTGTTGTAGTGGGACTTTGGTGCAAGGTCACTTACCTGTTTTTGCCTGACCCACAGGTGTGTACATTTGGTCCCTGTTGCGTATATGCAACGTTGGGCAGAAATGGTGTAATTTGTTTTTCACCTTGTGGATAGTGGAAATTCATGCCAACTTGTCCTCATTTTGTTGCCAATGAGTTGAAATAAAGGGTACTTGGAAATAAATAAATAAATGTTACTACATCATGTATAGAATATTTGACCATCATTCTGATCACACAACCACAGTGGTAAAAATCTGATATGAAAAGCTGGCCTTTCATGTAAGAAAGCTACAGGATGAGTTCCAGCGTCTTGTGTGGTTTTTTCTTCTTACAGTCTAGAACCAGAATGGGCATCAGCTGCAACAGAAGTGAAGGAGCAAACCAAGGGAAAAGTTAAACTGGCTGCTGTAGATGCTACTGTGAATCAGGTGCTGACAAGTCGATATGGGGTGAGTAGATGCAGTCAATAGCATTGAAGCTCTGTCTCTTTCTTGTGGGGGGGGGCTCTGAGCATGGTCTCTTTTCAATAACTTGTGTTTAACTTGATACTTTGAACATATAAGCCATTAACTGGTTTTTTCAACTTGACACTTGTCTTAAAATACACACAAGGTTACAGCTTAGCCAGGCTTCATTCCCCTACCTCAGGAAGTTCTTACCATTCATGCATTGGTTCCTATGTTACATATCACCCCAATAGAAGAAAAGCTAATTACCCAAACATACAACTTATAGTATGGCCAAGATTTACTTAAGCCATTTTTCAAGGTGACTGTCCTTTTGAGCCAGCTTGCCATTCTGACTTTTCTTTTTAAATCCTATTGTAGATCCGTGGATTTCCCACAATAAAAATTTTCCAGAAGGGAGATGACCCTGTTGACTATGATGGTGGAAGGGTGAAATCAGATATTGTTTCTCGTGCTCTGGACTTGTTTTCAGCGAATGCACCACCACCAGAACTCCTAGAGGTATCCTTGTCCTGCTAAACTGGCATCTTTCTGACTTGCTTTGTAGAGTTGGCTTTTATTTTTAACTGGAGAAAAAAACTGAAGTTAGGTTTTCTGTAAGATTAAGGAATCCAATTATAGCCACTGAAAACTGAGCTAAATGTTGTATAGTTCGTGTATATTTTCATGCATGAACTATATATGTTATGTTGAAAATATGACTTTTTTTCCAACAATAGGATAATTCCTATTAGGATAGTCCAATTGTTCCTATTATCCAACAATAGGATAATTCCATAACATTGCAAAGCATTGTATATTAAAAGCTAAAAGGTAGTCTTTCTGTCAAAAAGCTCTGAATAGCAAGGGGTCATTTGAAAACCCACTGGCACTATAGGATATACTTATGGTTTAATTTTAACAAAATTTTGTTGGTACTGAAATGTGAATTCTGAGGTTTCTGAAAGGCCTTTTAACTGCCTGGTCCAAGCATTCTGTGGTGTCAAAGTAGCAAATCCAAATTGCTAGACCCTCTGACTTTGAAACAGATCAGCTCATGGCTTTGGGGGAAAAAGAGGTAGAATGATCAGAAGTCAAAGAAGTTTTATGGAATAACGGGACTACACCATGTAGCATTTACTGTTCCTTAGCCAATTTTTAGTGCATGTTTTTGCTTGAAGCAAAGCATTTGTTTCTTTTCTAGGTTATTAATGAAGATGTTTTGAAACAAACCTGTGATGCTCACCAGTTGTGTATTATTTCTGTCCTGCCCCATATTCTTGACACAGGTAAGCTAACAACAAAAAGTGTGTTTTCTCTCTCGCTGTATGTATTGCAACACTGACATTAATGCATTTCTTCTGGAATGTTTGTCGAACAGGAGCTGCAGGTAGAAATTCCTACTTGGAAGTAATGTTGAAAATGGCAGACAAATACAAAAAGAAGATGTGGGGGTAAGTGTAGGTCTCCTTGAAAGATGCCTTTCTGGGAAAGTGGCTACACTACCTGTGATGTGGGGAGAGGGGGGTACTGCTCTGTGCAGAATTGTGTACTCTGATCACTTCCTGAAAAGGCTGGGCTAGTACAAATGTTAGTTTGGCTGTTAAGTGGGAGTAAAGGGCTTGGTGGTAATTGTAGGACTACAAATTCCTTTCATGCTGTTCCTCCCACCCTACCCCCTGCTTCAGTCTTGTCTCTCAGTAGCATTAACACAAATGGGGGGTTGGGGTTGGGCTTTCAAACTAGCTGTTAGACAGAAATGTAAATAATCTTAATGCACAACGCAAAGTGCTTGACATGCGCCTTTTTTGCCTCTTTCCTAAGGTGGTTGTGGACAGAAGCAGGAGCACAATCTGATCTGGAGAATTCCTTGGGAATTGGAGGATTTGGATACCCTGCCATGGCAGCAGTTAATGCTCGAAAGATGAAATTTGCACTTCTGAAAGGATCTTTCAGTGATCAGGGGATTAATGAGTTCCTGAGGTATAAATTACTGTCTGTGTGTTTGCTCTTTCATCAATATCTGGATCACGAGAAAGATACATATGGGTTATCTTGAGTTTGAAAAAAGTTTTATTAGCATTCTTACTTTTTTGTAAGAAAAAAAAACCTTTTTTTCTGGGGTTACCTGATCTGGGGTTACTCTATTTTCCAGTTATGATCAAACTCCTCTTCAATGAGGATATTGTAAGGCAAGCACTTTAGGGATGGTGGGAAAATGAGTTGGTAAAACCAAACTGTTGGCTAGTAGACAGAGCATGGATTGAGTCTGAAAAACATGATTTGACAGACTGAGAGCCCAATCGTGTGCTCAGCGGCATGGCTCCATGCTGCCGAGCACTGTTGCAAACGTGCCATAAGGCATGTTTGCGAGGCTCACCGCTGGGCTCCCGCCCGTGCTACCCCAGTACCAGCCAGTGCTGGGCTAGCGAGGGGCAGTCGCCCGGTAAGCGGGGGTGGGGAGGAGGCTGGCAGGGGTGGGGGGAGGCATGCTGGGGGGAGGTGGGAGAGAGCTCTGCTCCGCAGGATCCAAGACACTTGTGTAGGGCTCCGCGCCCTACACGAGTGCCCTTACCTTACCTTACATTGCGGGGTTGCTTACCTTACTCGGGGGAATGGAACAAAAGTCCCCTCTCCCGAGGCACCTCCCTTGGTAGCCTGGGAGGCACAGGGTCCTGTGGCAGCCCTTCTCTGTGACACTGAGTCTGGACACCCCGGGCAGCTCAGGATTGGGCTGCCCCTGGGTTATCTTACACAAAGAGTGTCTGTCTCCCTGGAAGTGATGCAGCAAATTCTAAATATACTGTGGACTTTCCCTCTTTAGGGAACTTTCTGTTGGCCGTGGATCCACCGCACCAGTAGGGGGAGGATCTTTCCCAAAGATTAACACAGTAGAACCATGGGATGGCAAAGATGGTGAGGTAAGAGACACTGACAAACATGCAGAGCTAACACATTCTCCTTGATCTTGTTTGTGATCTTCCCGTAGGCTTATTATTTTAATAGCACTTTTAGAATCTGCACCTTTCTATGGGCGTCATTAAAACTTGATTATATCCTTTATTTCTGTCTAGAATATTATGTCTTTTACTTTCTTTCTGCCCCGTCAGAAAAACTCAGTCTGGGTTCTAAGCTGACAATGTGTCTTTAATGTTTCTTGCTCCAAGCTTTGACTGTGTTTTCCTGTTGCTGGCATCCTTTTGCTTTCTGTATCCTGTTTTGAGCTCCTCTAAATTGAATTTTATCTGTTACTGTCTTTAATTTTTTTAAATATATGTTGAATGTGTATTTTATTGGTGTTTCCATAACTTTTGTAAGATACTGCGAGGGCATAATTTTTAAAAAATGTCCTCTTGCTTCCTCTTTTATATTTTTGTGCTACCTGCTTGTGCTACCTCTGTGTTGCTCCCTTAAGCTTCCAGTTTTGTGTGGCCATGTGATAAATTCTCATCTTCAAAAAAATCTCTTGCTTTAATCAACTTCCACTCCATTTTATAGTGGTTTTTGTTCCAGTTTTACTACTGATTTATTACGCATTATGTAGTCCTATTTGTATAGCCCTATTTTCTATACAAGGGTGTATTCCCACCCTTATCTGTGATTGTCTCTAATTGTGACCCTACAAGCTTGTTGTACAAATGGTAAAGTGTTTGTTGGTAATAACTTTAGAAATATAGGCTGTCTGGTTTGCTCAGTCTGTTGCTGAGAATGAAATTGGAGAAACTTGCTGGACCAAGTTTGCTGAAATTGATAAGCTCCATACTGCTTGCTCATGTTGTGCAATTTAAGTATATTATTATTATTATTATTAACAACAACAACAACAGTATTTATATACCGCTTTTCAACTAAAAGTTCACAAAGCGGTTTACAGAGAAAAAAATCAAATAACTAATGGCTCCGTCCCAAAAGGGCTCACAATCTAAAAAGATGCAAATGAATACCAGCAGACAGCCACTAGAACAGACAGTGCTGGGGTGAGGTGGGCCAGTTATATGCCATGTAGTTCAATTGTACAGCTAAGGGCACAATCCTAACCCCTTATGTCAGTGCTTTACAGCACTGGCATAGCAGTTCCAATGGGGCGTGTGCTGCATCCTGCAGTTGGAGGGCACTCACGGAGGCCTCCTCAAAGTAAGGGAATGTTTGTTCACTTACCTCAGAGCTGCATTGCCCTTATGTCAGTGCTGGAAAGCACTGACATAAGGGGTTAGGATTGCGCCCTAAATACCATGTTTTGGAAGTAGTTTTTGCCTTTAAGTTAAGCAGCAGTATTGCACCTCATGCTTTAATGGGCAGGTGCAGGGCTTTGTCAACAGTTTTCAAACAAATTGTCTAAAATGCTTCATAGAATAGTGGACTGCATTTCAGAATTTAAGACATTGTTCCCATTAGTAGTTGGGCAAAAATGTAAAGCATGTTTGTTAACCATGTGAACTTTTGAGCTTTTAGTCATGACTGAAGCACAGTGAAAAGACTCTAAACTTGTTCAAAGAAATCTGAGAATAAAACTACTGATGTCTCTGTATAAATGCATCCTCTGCTTTAATTGTCTTGTAGCTACCTGTTGAAGAGGATATTGATCTCAGTGACATAGATCTTGATGACTGGGATAAGAAAGATGAATTGTGAGAGCTTGAAGGCACCATGTTTCTTGAGAGACTTTGGGCAGCAGATTGATGGCCCATCATTGGCAACACGTGGGGATATATCGGCTGCCTTTTTGTTGAGAAAGAAGTCCGCTGTCGGAAACTGTAAAAGTGAACTGTGTGCCTCTCAAGAGAACCATCTTAAAAATTCTATGAATTTTTTGTACTCAGTAAAAATTGATTTGTGTTGTGTGCAACAGATATTTCAAGGACAACACTGATCTTTCATTGAAATACCCCTTGTTTTGGCTTTGTCCAACTGGTATGTGCTGTCTGACCTTGACTTGAGACTTTATTATAACTGGTTTTAAAATGTGATCTTTTCTCTCCTAAAGGCGGTTTCTCTAGCTATAATTTCAGTGAAAGAATAAAACCAATATTTTTGACACACTGTGTCATTGCTGTACAGAACATGTTTTGACAAGTCAATGCAATATTCTGGGTATCATGGCAAGAGTTAATGTGTGGAGAACTCATTACCTACTAGCATGGTACATTTCATTTTTTGAAACCTTAAAACAGAATTTGGGAAAAGCCCATGGTGGGTGTATTCTTGACAGCAATGTCATTTTGAGTTAGAGTCTTTTGGAAGTAGTGCAGCATGACGCTGATTTGGGAGATGGATTCTTGTGGGTGTTAGCTTAATCTTATGACTCTACAGGAAGCAAGTTTGTAGAGCAGCTCTTGCCATGTCAATTGTAGGTAACCTTCAAACTGATTTAGCTGCTGTAGGCATTCTGCACAGGTTGGTCTTATAGTTCCTTACAAAGAGACTTGTGAAAGCCTCTGTAGTTCGTATTAAACTGGAATCCCAGAACTTCTTGAAGAGAACAATACTGTTTAGTCTTATGGACAGCTCTCCCAACATTTTGGCCAATCTTCACTGTTTAGTAAACCACCCTTTGAAAAGTTTGAAGTATAATGCAGTCACTTTTCCATTCTGCATGGCCTCATTGATTACACTTACGCTGAGGTGGCTCACTCTGTTAATGAGTATTAAAGGCCTTTTCAAAGCAATTTCTTCCAACAGTTAACACTGAAAGTCTATACTTTATTAGCCTGTTGCTAGCTAAATTCATCTTGTTTTTTAGCTGTTTTCATCCAACATTAGATACTCATACTGACTGGTGGTTGTGGCAGTTCTCATGTGTAAGAACTGTGTTAAATTTTCCTTTCATTGCTAAACTAAAGCAATTGAACAGATTACCACTTCATAGACCCCTCCTCCAATTAGAAATTAAGTTCTACATAAAAGTATCCGATTATGGTTTTTTAATCCAGGAATGTGCATGTTTGGTTCCCAGACCTGTACATTCAAGTTACAGATCCATGACTTAACAATACTTAAGGATAGTCTTTTGATCATATTTAAAATTCTGAACTGCTTTTTTTGTAATTTACAAAAATAATAAATACAAGTGTAATACCACTGCCTTGTGAAACATGTTTTCTAACATGATCAGAAAAGGCTCCCAAAACTAATACTTTCAAAATAGCAGAGGGCAAGATTACTGTATTTGCAATGTCAGATCTGAGAACAATGAACACTTGCTTACAATTACCTTTAAAAAAAACAAACAACCCTGGAATGGAGGTACTTGCATATTAACTCAATTGTTCATTGATAATTGCATCTTAAAATGCCAGAGGAGAAGTTTTGTAAGTCAGGCATCTCTTAGCTGCTGTCCAGAAGGCTGAGATCAATCTTGAAATAGACATAAGGGAAATAGTCTTGATTGCTTAGTTGTAAGCCAGGGATGTCCATAGAAGTCTGGATGCAAAGAAAGAATGAATAAAAAAAGTTAACACTTTCAGATTGGTACAAGGACATTGTACAGCTACCTCAGCCCTCCAGCTGCATTATGAGAATTAGAGTAGTGGCTGTTACAAGGATTAAAAGAATGCCTGTGAACACTCTTACCACTTGAAAGCACCAAAAATTAAGTATTCATATTAGTGCACTCTTCAGTTCCATAGACTCCCCTATACTAGTACAGATGAAGTACCGTAGATACTCAGGTATAGTACCTGAAATTTTTGCCAAGTAATCAAGCTCCAATTCTCACTTCGCCTGATCTTCAGGTCAATCAGAGGGCAGAGCCTTTCAACTCTGAACAGGTTCTGCTTAGGCAGGCAGCTGGTTAGTTGCTATAGTTACTTTCCTGAGATGTTTCAGCCAAAGTTAACCTTTTATTCCCCTCCGTTCCCTTTTGCTGCTGCAACCCGATTCCCTTTTGCAGAGGCTTTGCATTTGGCAGAGGTCTTTTTTTTCAACACCAGGATGGGATCCCCTTTCCATTTGAAGCAACAATTCCCAGGCTACAATTCAATGCAGCATTACTTAAGAATAACACCCATGGAAAGCAGTGGGTCTACTTCTGAGTAAAAAGGATTGCAAATATATGCAGCTGCACCTCTCTGCTGTGAATTGAATTGCACACTCCCAGTTATGTGTTATGGGTTGTATGTTGTATGTGGAGCTTCTGGCTTAACACACCAGACACCTTAAAGGTGGATTTGATTCATGGTTCTCCTGTAGTGGTTGCCAACCTTTTTCACTTGCATATCCCTTGGCAATAATAAATTGTACCCTTCATATTGGCAAAATGTTTGTAATAATACAAGCCCTCATCTCCTCTCTATGAAAACCCAGACTTCATGTATTCATCACAGTGTTTTCTCTTTTTATCTGTTTGAGGAACAGAAGACTCTGCTTTTGCACTGTTTTGCACTAGAAGTGTGCTGAGAAATTCTGGGTGATTGATCACTTTCCATATTATGTTTCAGCTTTTTTACTGTGCTGGTTTTCAATCACTGGTTCATACATGAATTGATGACCAAAAACTAGCTGTTGGTGGGGCTTTCACTAGCTACCTGCCTTGCTGGTCCTTGCAAGGCATTCTGGAGCATGACCTGCCTTTTTCTGCCATTATTCCATTCTTTTTCAAGTACCCCTAAAAGTCCTGTTGAGTGTCCCTGGGAGTACATGAATACCAGGTTGGGAACCACTGTTTTACTGGTATGTTGTTCACAGTGCACTTACTCTGATAGTGTTTACAAAAAGGTGGTGAAGACCAGAATTTAAAAAGAATAAAAATGTATCTTACGATCTTTTACTATGTTTTTAATAAATTAGAGGCTACAGTTCTTAGGTAACAATTAGTGGTAGGTTATTTTTCAGGATCTGGCCTGGGGTAAAATCAGACAAAACTATAGTCAGACACCCCTCTAAGTTTAACCCCCGACTTATCTGAGGGTCATAGAAAATTCCATGATTGTTGGCTCAAAACCTGCCCTCAACTTATCTGTAGGGTCGACTTATGGTCGAGCGTCTGCGGTGCTTGCTTTGGAGAAAGATGGTAGAGGCAGAGGTTGCAAGAGACTATACACACATTTCTGAGAGAGACCCCCACTGAAGACCAAGGGTCTTACTTCTGAGTAGACCAGCATAGGATTATGCTATTCTTCCATAGGGGAGAGAATCCCCTTCCTCCTGCCACCAGAATAGTGACAGTGTATTTGGAAGTTGCTGGACATTTGGAGAATCTGCCAATAGAAGATGTCAAGACATCAGGGGGCTGGAAGGGTAGTGGTAAGCACAGACTACAGAATCAACTTCACCACTTAAAACTAACAACAGCTCTCTCCAGAATGGCATTTAACCTATTTAAAAATGGTGGAAGCCTTGGTGAAATGTAATTAAAAATATGGTGTGGGAAGCCTGTGAGATTTTTGAAACCTGTTCAGCATTTGCCAATGCATTAAGTAGGATGGAAGTGGTAGGGCTCTAGAAAACCAGTTTTATCAGGGAAACCTACATTCTCCAATATCTTCTGCGGTATACTGTTTTAGATCATGGGTTACAGAGGCTCTACCAAATTTTAAAGAACCCACAGCAACCTCCTATGCTGTGGTAGCCTACTTAATCTTCATATTTTTGGTACAAAGGTGTATGTTTATAAATTCATGGAGAGATGGATTTGTAAGTATTCAGGGGAAGTTAGAAAATAAATGAAACACCAGCCCAAGGTTCAGTGCCAACTGGCATTACAATAGTGTACACATAACAAGTGGTGGTGTAAAAACAAGGCCGGTAGCTATCTTGTGTCAGTTGGACACAATGAACAATAAAATCAGCTAACCAAAACTCTTGAATTAGTGGGTGAAAGACCAATGGCAGCAGGAAAAGGGGGATCACCAGGTTCCAGCATCTTAGGAAGATGGTGGTGAGTTGCATAGATCAGAAGTGCAATGTTCTCCTAGATTCCAACTTATTTTTTTCTTTAGTTTTCTATAAAGAACTATTACAGTTTTCAAATTCAATCAGCAGGGATTGAAGGAAAATGGCATTTTGGATTTTTGAGACTATTCTTCTTGTTAAGCAGTTACTATGTCTGTACGGTATTTTTACATCCAGTCACAGGGTATTTTTCATTAAAGGGAGTGAACACTCACATCCATTATACTAGCTGCTGCTACTTCATCCAGATGTTTGAAGACTGCGTTAAGGACATCTCTCAACTTCTTTGTAGATTTCTTGTTAGGCTGCAGTATCATTGCCTGGAAATTCACTGGTAGTCCATACCTTATAAAATACAAAATGACAGGATAAACTATCAACAGATACTAGATTACATTCAGAATGTAGTAATAGGACATAGGCTATTTCAACTATTTCCATTGAGTTTTGGATGGTGAAAAACTATTCACTGGAACAAACTGCCTGTTCCTGATGCAAAAAGTTTTACTCTACCATGACATCTGTGAAGAATTTTTTTTTGGGGGGAGGGGGGGAATCTAATCATTAGAGGTTGCTTATTTTCCCCTTATTACATCAAATCTATTTCACTGAGCTTACCTCTGTCTTGATTTTTAGTATTGTAGCACATTTCACATGATAAAGCAAGAGTTACAGTACAAGTCTTGCCACATTTACTCAGAAGTAAGTTCCACTGCATCAGTGGGGCTTACTCTCAGGAAACTGCATCAAATTGTAGCTGTGAGCATAGATTTATTTCTTTTCACTGAAATAAGTGCAGATTGAAAAATACTAACTTTGGATTATACTGTACAACTCTGAGAATTTTGATCTTTGATATATCAATGCACTTACCTGAGGACGGATTCTGTGAAAACTCTAAGGGCCTTTATATGAATCCAAGCCACAAATGCTTCACTGAAGTTCACCTTTAACCAACGCAACAGCGGACCCTTCGGTGGGGGAAAAAATATGGTAAACTCACTTATTTGGAAGACCATATAAGTATAAAAATGTTCTTAGCCGGTGGTGTCTGTCTGAAATAAGGTTTTCCATATGATAAAAAACTCCCTAATCCATGCTTCATTTTAGCCCTGTTCCAATGCCAACAGCGCTGACCCTGCAGTTGGGCTGGGTGACATGGTCTGAATTTCTATTTAAGAGCAGCAAATTGTCAATTATTTAATCACCATATTTTTAGCACTATGGCAAGCAGCATATGGATTTTCTGTCCTTGGGCATAAAATTGTTCATGACTTAGGCTGGCTGAGTGATGGTGGCACAGGCACAATGTTCCACTCCCATATATTGCTGCAAAAACACAGTTTTACTTGTGCTCTTCTTCTTTTGAATAACTGGAGGGAGGATGGGTTCTGTGATGGGTCCTTTCTAAAAGAGCACACAACTTTTGAAGAGAAAAGAAGATTGGACCTATGAAATGGTGGAAGGATCGCCTTGCTGCTGCCTTGCCACTTAGGTTGCTGAAAAAAGCTAGCTAAGTCTTCCTGTGCTTGAGTGTTAGAGTGCAGGAGCATTCAAAAGATTACAATGACAGCTCTGAAAAAAGGACACAAAATGGAACACTGTCGTCGAGCAGCTCTGTTACGAGCTGCTTTGCACAGCAGTATGATGTTTCTGTGCCTCACGGCCGAACCACAATCACCCCCGGCGACAAGGAAGACTCAGAGGCAGAAGTTCTCCTCCACACTCCTCCTTTACTTATGTACAGATATTTACAAGTCCAAATAGTACAAACGGTACACGATCCACTCTCCAACCAACGTAGCCTCTGGCTCACAATGCTCTGCTTCTCCCACACGCTTGCCTCTGCTGGACATTTATATTTCTTGCAGCCAATCACAGCATTGGACATTACTGCACAGTCATGCTGACTGTGCAGCTGCTGCCACACACACACACACACACACACATGAGATCACCTGATGCAATATCACCAGATATTGCATCAGCATGAAGCTCCCAGGATGCTGTGCACTCCTGGTTTGGCCAAGGCTTCAGGCCTGATACTGTGCAGCCAGTAAATTACCAGTCAGGCCGGGGTTCAACCCGTGACAGTCACTAATTATGACACATACTAGCTTGCAGGCGTATACGATATTTGTGTTATGTTCCATCCAATATTCTGGGGGATATACCCAATAATAGCTGGGGGAGAAATCATAGGTTATATTATGCCTTTTAAAAAATTTGAATATAGGAAGAGTGGGAAAACATGTTATCGGAGCACTACCTTCAGAAGAAGTAGCAGAATGTAAAGAATGCAATGAGTTCACTATTAATGTATCATCCAGAAAGACTTAGGCAATTCAGTGGGACTAGTGTTTATTCCTGGATGGAATAAACCATGTTGTGCCTCACTTTGTCAGGAAGGCAGTGCTTCCTAACATACCTATCTGTCATCTAGGCATGGAATATTGGACAACCAGCTTCTGTGTGCTGAGGCAGCCTAATGCAGCATACTCACATACTGTTGCTTCTTATCAGAAGCCAACTTCTTCATTTCTTCTTTCTCGCATTTCAGTTCTTTCTCATCAAAATAAAATTCCCGCACCATGAACCTGCAAGCAAAAGCAAACAGATCAACACTCAGCAGCTGTATCTTATTAACCCACTGCATTGAGAATATTGGGCCCTGCCTTTTATTTTATGCTGTGTAATAATGGCCACTACAAGTGACGTCAATTAAGCGTATTATAAAGAAGCAGTGGCAGATCATGGCAGCACAGCAACTTCTACAAGTAAGTCAACTCAGGCCAATTGCAAACGCTCTCTAGGAAGACTTCTTGTACCATTAGAATGCTTCCCCCTGAGTGGTGCTAGTCTGTGGATCCAAAGTGATGCATCCGGACCAAGAAAACGGACCTGTTACAGTTAGTGATACATACCTAGAGTCAGTCCATACATCAGAAAATTTATTCTGTTACACTGGGCCATAAATTAAATAGGGCCTACAGCAGGGCAACAGTGTCAAAGCTTCCTATCACCACCCCACAATCTTCTTGATCAAGCTCTGCCCCCGCCCCCAAACATGCTATTTAGGATGCAGTCCTAATCAACCTTCCAGCATCGAGATAAGGGCAATGCAACTCAGAGGTAGCCTCTGTAACTGCCACCCAGCTACAGGATGCAGCACATGCCCTGTTGGCACAGCTATGTCAGTGCTGGGAAATTGGTTAGGATTTGGGCCTTATACAAGAAAACAGAGACATGCAGGGAACAAGTCACACACTGAAAGTAATGTACAATTAAAGTAAAGCGCATGGAGCAAGAACAGTTTACTTGTTTTCTCTTGCTTTGGCTTTGAAGTCATCTATCACTTTTCGGAAGAGCGTTACAGTGAACAGTCCTCCCTCTGCATCCTCGGCTATCATCCTGCAAAAATAAAATACACACTGGTGAGCAGAGGTGGGAGCTACCAGGACAGCTTCATTCCACAGAAGTCAATTATTTAGCACTCACAACAGCAGAGGATGTATATATGAACTATGTCAGCTTCAGCTTCATGCATTTTTGACCCTGTCAATCTTTCCCTTTTTAACTGGATTAGCAAAAGAAAAAGTTTGCTGACTCGTACAGGTTTTATTCCCCAAGAGGCAGATGGTGTGCAGAAGCACATTAGGCAGGTGGGTATACTCAATGAAGAGGTGTGAAACAGGTGTGCCTGTGAAGGATCTAGTGAATTTGGAGAAGGGCAATATTGTTGCCTTTGGCAGTTTGCTTAAAACCCTTTCTTTCATCTACACATCATCATTAAAAACATGCACAGCCCACCAGATGTTGGTGACTGGATTGGCCTGTTGAACATCAGGTCCTTCCCAAGATTCCAGGATCCCAAACTTTTTTGACTGGCAGGTCCCTTGACCTACTGGGCCACTGGCCATGGTGCCCTATTAGGGCTACAATCCTATACATTGTATAGGGTAGTGGTTTTTTGTGTTTTTTTTTTGCAAGAATTCCACAGCTCCCTGGAAAACCACAGCACACTGTTTGGGAATCACTTACCTAGGATATTCACAGATATGTTTGTAATATGGGTTCTGTCTATTTTTATCTACTACAACACAGCCTGGGCTGGACTAGTTCTGTGCAATTTGGGGTCTAGCCAAGATTGTGGGAATCTCAGAGATATCTTCATAGGAATCTTGTTCTTCCAAACAACATTGTTTCCTAGAGCTGTGCTGGTGTAATTTGCTCAAGGCCAAGAACATCAAGATATTTCTTCAGACTTCTAGGCACTGCTCAAGGACTCCAATAACAATTGGCACCACAATGACCTCCCAGAGATGCCCAAGTTCTTCACAGCTCGTAATTCTCATGTTCATTACATATTACTGTTATTAAGGGTGCAATCCTAACCCCTTATGTCAATGCTTTCCAGCACTGGCATAGCGGTGCCAATGGGGCATGTGCTGCATCCTGCAGTTGGGTGTCACTCATGGAGGCCTCCTCAAAGTAAGGGAATGTTTGTTCCCTTCCTCAGAGCTGCATTGCCCTTATGTCAGTGCTGGAAAGCACTGACATAAGGGGTTAGGATTGCACCCTGAGACTGTTTATATACCACTTTTCAACAAAGTATTTCATAATACATTTTACATGGCTAAATAAATCAATATGCTTAACACCTGCTTTAACCCTACACAAAAGAAGCAATGCTTGGATCAGCAGAGTCCAAAGCATCCAAGACTGACACCAGCTCTCACAAAGGTGCTAAACACCATCTCATGGTGGAGGGAACTTTTTACACTTTTGTCTGAATGAGTTCTTCCTTCTCCCTTCATCACTACTAGGCTGACCAGATGAAAGGAAGGTCAGGGCTCCTGTACTTTGAATTGTGCATTCAAAGTAGTTGGACAGATGATACATTTGAATAGTTGGACAGATGACACATTTCAAGGAGCCTTGCATGACAAACTGCATGGGCTTAAATTCCTTTTACTACAAAACTCTTATAAATACAAAAACCTGTCCTTCACATCTGGTTACCCACCCAAATGAGCTACCTTCTCAATGAATGCTGACCTCATATCATGCTCAACAAAGTGCCACCAAAGCGGCACATGCAGACAGTAAGAGACAAGTGCTAAAAGCCTTGGAGTAAGGACCCTGCTCCATAAAAAGATCAATCTGAATTCAAGCCCCGTCAACCCTAGAAGGTCTATGCTTTTCTCTCAGGGTACTTCATTGCTCTTGAATCTCTCATTTCCGGTATCCACCTTTGGGAAGACAGGGAAGTAAATGAGGTTTGATGGGTGGTAAATCTATGAGTCACAACAAGAATGAGTCTTAAGGAAGAATGTACCAGAGATATGAGCCCGTTCAGAAATCTCACTTACTTTGTAGAGCGAGGAACCACCATGTCAGAGAGCGATTCATATGTTTTTTGCCATTGTACATAGCTTGACCTGAAATAAGAAAGAAAACCTTTGTACGTTTACTAAAGCATTTCTTGATTGCCAGGGTTATTTTACATACAGATTGAATTGCAACATTAGAAAAGCCTTACGTATTTATGGAATCCAAATTTGAACCCTGAGTCTAATGCAGAATTTTAGGTCATTTTTTCCATGGGGTACACATCCTGCACGTAGGAATTTTGTGAGCTAGGATTGTGTAGGGGCCAAGTCATGAAGCTATGAACCAAGAAATCACTAGATCAGTAGTTCCCAAACTGGGTTGGGACCCACTTGTGGGTCACCAAAGACTGATGGAAAGATCAGATAGTAAAAGATTAATAATTGCCTCAAGCCCTGAGGCTATTCAGAAATCAGATACTGTAGCTGCTAATTATCCTGCAAAAAGCTCAGTTCCTGCAGTTCGCAAGCATGTGAAAACACAGGAAGATAAATGTTTGAGGGTCTTTTTTCTGATAATTATTACTTATAAATGAATGAATATTTCTTTCTAGCTCTCCTTTTTTAAAAGTCTGGTAAATCTAGATGGGTCCCAATAGAGTGCTGTTTAAAAAAGTGGATCCTGGCTCTAAAAAGTTTGGGAACCACTGAACTAGATTAACTCTCACCTCCGCCACAAACTCTCGAAGTGGCCAATAAGCTACCCTATCAATTTCAAATCTGCAAAAAGGAGAAGACAAGTTTGCTGAGAAAATTACTAGAAATAACTTATGTGAGGTTCACTTTATGTGGAGTGCTTTAAATATTCCAAGATGCTCTGTAAACGTGGAGTATTGTTACATCTATACACAGGAGGGCTGCAGTTGAACTTACTTGGGAACTACAACAAGTAGAGTGATGAGATACTCAGAGTTCAACACAAAGTCTTCCTTGTGCACTATATCAGTTAACGTGCGCGTCAAGAGATTTCCCCTAAGAAATTTAGACAAAAATTAGAAACAATGAAATGAGGAGATACAGTACATGCACTACCAACTGCTGATCCTTGAAAATTACTAATGACTAGTGGTGGTTATAGTGGTACTGAAAAATGAGCCGTCATTTCTTTGTAGGATATCAAGAATTCTTGGGGCAGTTACATCCATCACCACCACCATGATGAACTAATTATCTGAGTGTATTTGGAAATTCAGGCCCTATACCAGTTTTGTATCCATTTCTGTTGGCTTCTGGTGTTCATATCTATGAAGTTTAGATTTTTATTTAACCCTAGTCCATAGTATCATCTTATCTATTTGTTGGTGTTTAACTTTCTAATGGTGCAATCCATCCCTTGACTTGGGCCAGCACAAATCCTTTGTGCCTGCCCAGGAGGGTTGCAAATTTGCCATAAGGCACGTTTGCACCTCTCCAGGAGGAAGCCAGGACGGCACTCAGAGAAGCACTGGCCTGCGGAGACTGACGCAAACCTCTCCAGCAGTTATGCCAGATCCCAACCCCCATTCTCAGGAGAACAGAGCAGCTCCAAGCCGCTCCACTCTCCTCAGACTTGCGCCACCTCAAGAGGTGGCGCAAGTCTGAGAAGACCCATAGGGGCCAGCGGTCCTTATCCAGAGGTAAGGGGAAATGTTTCCCCTTGCCTCTGGTTGAGCCACTTTTGGCCCCTATCCTGCGCTGGATACAGCACAAGCCTCTTGGCTTGCCTATTCCAGCACAGGTTAGGATTGTGCCCTAACCTGCTTCCCCACTATCAGATGCACTGAACAATACTTCAGGATCATATCACTTGTCTGCAAGGCTACATTGTCTGGCAGAGCTATGGACACTGACCTGTCAGAGCACCACCCAATCAAGTCAATGTCCTGTTGCACAGACAAATATAGCACAGAAATACATGCATACTCTTAGAGATACATACACTGTTTTCCTTTCCAGATTCTGGAGATTTCCTTTGATGTTGTTATACACAGCTGCTCGGTTTTTCATGTCCGTTTCTATTTGTGTAAGTTGCTAAATATAAAAAGGGAGAAAAATCCAGCTGAGCAATAAGGACTGAATAGCTTTCTCCAGTTAGCAGTTTTGCAATAATATCACAGATGGAAAAGGCTACAATGAGTGCAGATTTTATTACTAGATTTACTAGGCATCAGAATCCGATGCTGATTGTGCAGTTCAGACAAGTAGCCGTTCTTTGAAAGACGACAGGAACTCAGTGGATGGTTACAGTTGGGAGACTAGAAACATCTGCACATCAACCACTTTTGCTACCTGTTGCATTTTCAGTGTGTTCTGTTTGATGTAACTTAGGCAGAGGTTTAACTAGGGTGAAGACTGAGGGATACCCACCCTAGGCACTGCCCCAAGGGTGGGCGCATGACTGCCCCTCAGGTTTTGCCCAAGCTACAGGGGAAGTACTGGTGGCTTTGCACCCCCATTCCTTCTCCTCCAAAGGGAAGCCTCCAAGGAACGAGGAATATGAAGATGCTGCAGCAAACACCCCCTCATTCAGAGACAATCCAGAAATGACTGCCTGGCACTGCAAGTGGTGCAAGGCAGTTACTTCTAGGTTCTCTCTGGAGGACGCACTGGTGGCTTCATGCCCTCATTCCTTCTCCTGTGAAGGTTCCTCCTTGGAACCTCCTGTGGAGGTTTAGTCTCCACAGGAGAAGGAACGGGAGGCATGAAACTGGCAACAACCCCTCCTCCAGGCAAAACCCAGAAGTGTGACACAACATCACATGGCATTGTGACATCACTTCACCAGGAACTGGGGCAGTGAATTTCGCCTTTAAATTTAAGAATTCTGGCTGGGGGATCCAAAGAACCACTTTAGCTGCATCCTAGAATTTGGGCAAGGAGACTGGTCTGATACTGGCATTCACTGATTAGAAACAGGCCATCACTTTAGGCTTAGGGTGATTGGTTTTTCTGCTGCATTAACTTACTTTTCTATTAAAACCTCTCAGCAAAACACACAGAGTGCTCAGATTTGTTTCTGCTAAAGTAACCCACAGAATTCTCACTGCCTCTAATCAGAGGGTGACTGCACATGATCAATCCTGAGAATGGTTTTTATGAGGCTGCTTATCTGGAAGAAACTTCATATTACCTTTGCCAACACTTCTGAAATATTCTTCAATGGCTGCTTTATGGGATATTTCGCCATGTCCCATTCAAACTTTGTCAGGTAGCTAATTAGATCAACTGAAAAGATATCAATAAATTCATTAAAATAGCAGATTTGTCAACAACAAGCAGCTTCAATATTTTCGAGCCAGGGCCAAATCCAGTGTCACAGCTTGCATCTGACATCCATGTTTGGGAATGATGCTCATGCATGAAAAGATGTGAAACTTTTGTTATAGGTATTCCATAACTGGATTATTTTCATATCCAGCTGAAGCTCACATCATCATTTCTGAGAAAACGGTGAAGGATTGTCCATTCAAATAAAACTTGTGTAGGAATCCATAAGAATCACCCCAAGAATCAGTCTACATATACAAAATGTCATGCAAGGTCTGCCTCTCAGCAGCTCATGGCAATTGCCTCATCAGTGATAACAGTGATGGCTTCAAACCAGAATATCCAGTCCAAATGCATTGAATGCCCAATCATCACTTAAGGCTTCAATCAGGATCAGTTCAAACACACAGAAGTTTTTCCATTGACTTCATGGTGATGTGGACTACATCCTAAACATGTGGTTTGATATATATGTTTCGCCTTACAAACAACAACAAAAATAAAATTTTGAAAACATCAAACCATTGCAGGATCTTTGAGAGAAGTTCAGTCCCCCAGAATAAAAATTCCTTAAGTAATTTGTATTAATTCTGGAATTGTGTGGTGATAAACCAACAGTGAGATGTGGATTCCTTGCTTATAAAATGTTCAGACAAAATCCTGCCCCACATTCCTCACAGCAGTGTGTAATGGAAATGTGCAAGATCTCTCAAGGAGATAGCATGTGGTGTCAACAGTGACCCCTTGCTCTGGCAGGCAAGCATGGGGTTAACATCAGGGCCTTACAGCCCAATCCTATGCATGTCTACTCAGAAGTAAGTTCCATTAGAGTCAATGGGGCTTACTCCCAGGAAAGTGTGGATAGGATTGGGCTATTAGATTGCAGTGAGTGTACTGCACACCTGCAGATACTTGGAGGCAAAAAGGCCCTCAGGTTTAAAAGCAGCACCTGCAGAAGGAAAAGGGGTAGTAGAAGGAGGAAAGCTTGGAGGGAGGAAGGAGAGTTAAAGTGATGGATTAATTGACTGAAGAAATAATGGACTGGCTGATGGACTACTGGACCTTCTGACTGACAAATGGACTAACTGATTAACGGACAGATGGGCAAATGGACTTCTGAGGATTCCTGGGATGGGACTTCTGGAGACTGCTGGAACAGAAACTGCTGAAGACACTGGAGAATGGTGTGCGGCTGTTATGCCCAAGACCTGCTTAGGACCAAGGTGTTGCTGTGGTGGCTGGAAAAGCTGCTGGCAGGAGAGGGGAGGAAAGAGGATCTCTGCAGGTTGAACAGGTGAGCTCCCTGGTGGTGGGGTCCAGCAGTGCTAAACTAGAACCCCAATGTTGGGGTTCAGCTAACTTAGGCACAGACCCATCCAGCCTGCAGCTGATCCCCAAGCTCTGCTGGTCCAGTGTCCATATTTTCACAGCAATGGTACTGTTCTCTTACCTGAGAGAAGCTCCATGGCTGGTGCTTTTTCATGCTTTCCCTGTCCACAAATGGTTTTCCTCCAGAGGGCCATGTAATGACTCAGGGCCTCTGGAGGAAGCTCACAAGGGATGGGGAAAGCTTGAGATGATGGCACAGCAACTTGCTCAGCCACACAAGTCACAATGGAGTTGGCTTATGGTGCTGCCATCCCACTTGGGAGTGATGGTAGAAAAGGAGTGTTTGCTGCTGTCTACTTCTTCTCAGTAAGCTCTGCCCCGTTGGGCCCTTGTAAGAGTTTTGGGCAATGGTGGGCAGAAGTAGACACCTCTCTTTCACCACTGGCACCTGCAGCAACAGCAGCAGCACCATTTTAGAATTTCCAGTTGCCCAACTCCCTGATGCATGTCATGGAACTGCCACAGCTGCCTTATACGCTCACTGCCCAGGTGACACAGGGTAGACCAAGTGAAGGACTTTGCCCCAGTCCTCCAAAGCCTTCTGCTACTCTTGTCAGATAAAATTTCCCATCCATCCCATGCTTGGGCCCTGGATAAATACCATATAAAAACAACCGGTCTCAGGAGAGGAAAATAATAGAATGTAATGGTATAATGATAATATTTAAGCAACTCTACTTTTTGCCTGCTATATGTCTGCTGTGAAAAAGCTTTCCGGCAGCCATAGCTTGCAGATTCAGCAGCTTCCACTTTGATGACATGAAACTTGCTGCCTTTTCAGTATCAGGATTTCCTTCCCTAGAGTTACTCTAGTCCCAGAAAGAATCACTTTACAGTCTTAGATTTCTTGGGTGTGGAAAGTCTAACAAGCACAGAAAGAACAAGATACAAATGGTCCCAAAGTGAACAGACTTCACTTTTATCTCCGTCACAGAAAGGCATGCATGAAATTACCAAGGCCACAAATGAAGGTCTGTAAAAACATGCTGAGAGGGATCGCTGGGCTTTGAAAGGACACTCGGTATGTTTGCTTGGGTGAATGGTGAACGTGCTTGTGGTAGAACTTAGCTCCGCACAATCCTGGTTGGCTGGCACCTGTTAACGTCATGCTTCCCTTCTCAGCCTCTGGAAAATTTTGGTAGTATCTTTAAGTTCCATTTTTTTTTTCAAAAATAAGGTGATGAATCCACTTCGGATAGCATGAATGCACAGGTAGAATGTTTTAAAAACGAAAAAGGCAGGCAGTCTGCCAGAAGCATGGGGTGGGGGATTTGAAACAACAAAATCTGGGGTGGAACCACTGCGAAGTATGTCTGTCAGAGGTGCTGCAGGGGCAGGAGGGAAGCTAGGGTCACCCTGAAGCAGGCAAAACTATGTAAACCTGTAGAGGCTCACATATTCACACGGACTTTATGACACTTTGGAGAGTCCACTATGGAAGAACTTCATCTGCTCACTACAGCATGCTTGGGTTTTGAAACTGGAGGGAGTGGCTCTGATGTATCTCTCAATGAAGTCAATGACAAAACTCTTGTTGATTTTACTGATGATGGTTTGTGCAAGAATAGATCTACTCAGACTCTATCTAGATCTTATACTTCAACAGCCAGGCCAAATTAGATGTGATAACAAAACATACAGCTCCTTAGCAGCCGCCCATCCAATTCTTCCTTCTCCCTGTAATTCTAGCACAACATACCACATATCAAAATGTGACAGTCCCACGTTTTCTCACCCAGTATCAACTGCCGCAAATTATTGCAGGAGGGCAGCTGGGAAAGACACAGAATGTTGTGACATCATATCGTGAGATCATTTCTATTCGCTGATATGAGAGGAACAAGATGTGCGACTGATGTTTTGGGGGGCAGCTGCATGCTTACTATCATGTCTAATTTGCCAGCCTTCACTATTTGTGTTCAGACAAAATGGTCCTTGGAGGATTAAAAGTGTTCATAATGTAGTTTAAGCACAAGGCAATTGATCACAAGAACACTGGTTTGTGTAACTAATTCTCACACAGTCCAATAGTCTCCATGTCCTCTTGCTGTGCATGCAGAATGGTTAGAAGAAGAAGAAAAGACTGGGGAAAAAGAGGAATAAAGGGGGGGGTCAAGCCTGCTGCTATCTGAGTCATAGGGAGATGGTGATCAAGCTACGAGGTTGTTACTAGAGAAATCCGTCGTAACCTGATCACTGTACCCCTACAACCAGATCAGTCAAGTATCAGTCAACCAGATCAGTCAAGATACAGTCAAGTATCACTAAACACATCTATCAATGCATGCTTGCAAAAAACCAGATGTCACCCATACTCAACATACACTTTAGATATTTCATCTTATTCTTCACTCCTGAAACACAGCATGTATTATTACACTTTAAAAGATATTCTACTTAAGACAGGTATTGTGCACAACCAGAAAGGACTGAATTCCACTCTGGTTTTAATATCATCCTAGAAGCAAATTTAACATAGCATTTGAGCAAATCAAGAAGGCTGCAATCCTATGTGCGCTTACTAGGAAGGTAATCCCACTGAAAAGTGTTTAGGATTACACTGTAAGTAATCCTATCTATTCTGTATTCTGTTACTATTGTGTAGTAATCCTGTCTATTCAGATTAAAGAGAGGAGCTATAGTCACAAACTAGTCAACAAAGGGCAGTAATCCAAATCTTTGGAAGCAAGGTCAGTCAAAACTGTTTTGCTTTTTCCAGTTTTCTCAGCACTTGTCAGAAGATTGTCTCCAAACCCAACCTTCAGATAGGGAGAGAATTTTAAATACGTAGTTTCTTGGGTTACGGCAGCCCCAGTTATGGACATCAGCTTTTGAGAATAGAAAAGAAGTGGATAATCATAATAAATGGGACCTGTACATTAAAGAACATCAACTACCAGTAAACAGGAAGGCAGGATGGACAAAAAAAATCCACAGTGGTGGAACTCTAGCTCCAGTTCTGGACATTTTACTATCTAGAACTCAGGGCACTCCTGTCCAGATCAGCTCAAGCCTTCTCCTGTCCTTCCTCAACTACAACTTGCCCTTTTCTATAAACAACTCTTATAAATTCTGGCCTAGTTCAGCCACAGTAATAATCTGATTCATGATCCTGATGCTAGGTAGGTTACATCTCCTGGCTGAGAACATGATAAATACATATACAACAGTGTTAATACTAGAACTGTTTTTTCTCTCACTGCATTTCAAAACAGTTATGTTTTGTTTATTACATCAGATTCATGATCCAGTTAGTAGAGGCTGATGGAAGGAATGGATCCCTAATTGGGTGAAAATTGCATGTACAAATGATTGCTGTGTGCATAGGTAATATGCACATAGCCTTTAAAAAAGAAGATTCCCAGCAACTGGCCATTCAGAAAGGGGGTAGGATCTGGGCTCGGTCCCTGCTCCCACTCCCCCCTAAATAGCTGATGATGGGATATCAGCTTTTAAGAGGGTTAAGAACATTTCCAGCTGCTCCTCCCAGAATCTAAAGGATCAGAGTCCAATAATAGACTAAAAAGCTTGTTTCCACTTTTAATTTAACACCTATTAATGTCTTCAGCAAAATTAAATGGAAGCATACTAGACAAACACTTGCAAACACAAACTAGAACTACACAAGATGCAATTCATATTCCATTATAAACCCTGCCAGTTTTCCACTGATTGCTGCGGGTTTAATACTGCTTGAAGTTGTCACATCAGAAAGATGTTTTCTGCTCCTGGTTACAGATGTGGCCCATTTCCAAGTATTTAATATGTAGCATGAAGAAAAGAAAAATACAGCAATCACTGCATACTTCTCTGGACTGTTAAGAAGAACAAAGAATTGAGAAGGGGGGATGGGCAAGCAATGAGTAATCACTCTTTTTGAATCTGAATTCAAGACTTATAGTCAAGCAGTCACAGGATTAGTTTATCATGCAAAAAGGAGGAAGAAAGCCAGTGCTTACTCACTATACCAACACCCCACCATCTACAAAGAGTTGTGAAAATCTAACAACGAGGCAAAAGGAACTGACTCTGGGTGTGTTATTGTTTAAAACTGGAGTAGCACTCCAACAACTAAACATATGGACCCACCCATCCCTCCTGTTTCCATTGGAAACTGGACGCTACAAAAGGACAACCATACAAGAGCAAAACCTCAAGAATATCTGGGTGTTGTAGTACCTACCTCCATTTGCCAGCAGGTTTTCCTGCACTCTGTCTTTTGAGTCTTCCATAACGTCTCCAATATTCTGGGCAAGTTTCTTTATTACACTTTAGACAAATGAAGCACAGTTAATGGCAGTTCAACTAAGTAATAAAGTTATGAAGTAACTTGCAGCAAAATAATTCTAAACGAATGCTTTTAGAGTAGAGAGGTCCATACCCTGAGATAACTCTTGTACCTTAAGGATTGCTTCAAAGAGGCTTACTGACACTGCCTGACTGCTGATGTGGTACAGTTAAAAAGGTCTAGTGCCCCATCAGCCAGGCACCAACATAACAGACTCTCCTGACATCTAGGAATTGGAATATTTTCTAGCGTTGTGTCGTTTATAGAGTAAGTATGGTACATTCACACAACCAGGCTATTCTGCAGTTTTAACAATCACCTCATGAAAATTGTGGTAATTATCATCATTGCCTAGTGTTTGTTTATGAAATGGTTATCTGCAGGTTAAAAGATCCCTCAAGATATTAGGAGCCAACATCTGATCAACATTCTGGGAGCCCATACTTCTGATCGATAGATCAGGAGTGTCAAACATATGGTCTGCAGGCCGGACAGGGCCCGGATAGAAGCTCTGTATCCAGGCTCTGTGATAATTGGGCTGTCCCTGCACCACTATTAGCTGCTGAGCTTGAAAGTGATGCATTGGCAGAAGTGGTATTGCTGAAAGGATGGTCCATACGATTCCATATCTTGAAAATTTGATCAAGATTTGCATATTTTCTTTTCTGTCATTCACCAATAATAAGTTTCCAAGTGAGGAAAAAAGTTACCAGGTAACTTCTGGTCATCATCTGCTTAATGATGTCACTTCCAGTCCCCAACAGACTCCATGAATGCTATTTGACCCAGTGTACGAAATGAGTTTGACACCCCTGCTATAGACCATGCTTTTTCCCTATCACTGCAAATGAATGACACAAAATGGCTGGGAGAATTCATTAGTTCCTTCCAAATGGTTATAGAAATACATTAAATTTTCAAGTGGCTTTTAGAAAAATTTGAACGCATTAAACCAAGGGTATCTTGTTATTTCATTCATTCAACCTTTATCTGGCATAAATATTTGGTAAATAAGGTCTCTGAACAGATACCATACCGAGAATAGAGACCTAAGCAATACACAGATCTATCTATCTATCTATAGGTGTGTGTGTGTGTGTGTGTGTGTGTGTGTGCGTGCGTGCGTGCGTGCGCACACATAAATGTACACACAAATACATACAAACATAACATTATACATATGTGCATAAATTATTTAAAAAACAGAAAACAGCCAATTACGGACTTTGCCAGGATGTGATCTACTCAATGGTTACTTGGGACCAATAGCTTGGCTCGGTTCAAGTTACTCAGGTTTAGAAACTGCAACTGAAAGGGTTATATGCTCATCGTCACCCCCCAGAAGGTATTGAATTATAGCATTCTCTGAAAGCCCTGTTTTAGCACTAAGCAAGGGAGAGAGAAATTGATGTCTTAGCGTTTGATATTTAGGACAACGCAGCATAATGTGTATAGATGATTCTACTTTGCCTAAGAAGCAGTTACACAAACGTTCTCCCCTGGAGGCATTTCTATATCTGCAGAGTAGGTCATTAGAGGGGGTCGCATTACAACGTGCCAGGGTGAAAGCCCTCCTCTCCGGGGGCCGTATTAGGAGGGACAGATATTTTGGTTGTTGACCAAATGTAATTTTAAATTGGAAATTCAGCGGGGAACATTTTTTTTGTGCTGCACCTAAAATCTCTTGCCTCTCTATGTCATGTAGTCTGGTTGTCATAAGCCTGATAATAACCTCAGGAGAGGAAGCCCCTTGTAGATCAACCTCAAGTCCCATCTGTTGGTTTTTTTTTATAGAATAGGGCTAGGCAAGGAGATCATTGGATCGGCCAACAGCCCCTTTAGCAGCAAATCATGATCAGCCATGAAAAAGACTTTGGCCCAGTATTTTAAAAAACTGGACCATGCATGTAGCTCCAATCTATGTTGACCTGACTCCAGGCAGAGTGCTGCATATGGAACACAATGCAGTAAGCCAAAAAATTTTGTAAAGGGATTTAGACTGGACCCTTTCAATTGTATCATTTAATGCCAAAATCCATACAGGGATGGATTTGGGGTATAACTTTGGCATTAAAAGCTTGCAAAGCAGCTGGTACAAGAGTTGCCCCAAGAAAAGAAAAAACAAGTTATGGCTTGGACAGCTGGTTTGGATGAATTAATTGCAATTGAACGATGGGAGGACCAGGAATGCTTATAATGAAACTAAAGGCCAAGGTACTGGAATTCCTTGACCTGCTGTATTAGTTTTCCATTGAAAAGCCAAGACTGTGGTTTCCATGAGTTCTCAAAAACCACTATTTTGGACTTTTCATAATTTACCTGCAGAGAGTTAGTTGCGAGATATTCAATACAGGCTTTAACCAGCCTTTGTAGCCCTATTTTTGTACGGGAGATTAGAGCCATGTCGTCAGCATATAAAGGTAAAGGAATGTCCACCGATCCCAATTTGGGACAATGTGTGTCAAACTTTGTTAGAAAGGGGGCCAAGTCGTTGATGAAAAGAATACACAAAATTGCTGCCAGCACACAACCCTGCTTGACCCCCTTGTTGATTGGGATTGGAGCTGAAAGGTGACCCTGCGGAGATAATTTCACTTGGCATATCTTGTTGTTTATGCAGTGGTCCCAAGGACTATCTCCAGATGGCCAAAATGAAAAGTATTACCTTTCCAGATGCATAACTTTGTTCACACAAGGTTTAAATACAGTCTTGCTGTAAAGCTTTAGGTTGCCAGATAAGTATCCCATAACCTTGTTGTGTAATTTTTAAACTGGTTTTCAAAGGAATATACCATTTGATGAGAGAGCATATAAAGAGTGAACAGGCAGGCCGAGAGCATCAGAATGTCAAATGCTGCTTTATACTGACGCGGAAAATACCTGGCCTCTCTGTGTAAATAAGTAATAAAAGTACATGGAAACAATAGACCCTGAAAACTCTTGCCCCTTCTCTGCTGTCCTGGCCAGAAGCAGTTCTGACAGGTTTCTGCTGCCTAGCTAGGTTTACCACCACTTCTCACATGTGTTGATCTCATAACAGTCCCACTGACAGCCTGTTTCAATGGAGCAGAAATATAAATGTGCTGGTCATTTGCATAGCCTCTGACCAATCACATTCAGTGAGGGCTTAGGTGTCTGTAACATTAACCCTTGTAACACACAAGTTCTTCTCAAAATGCAACACTTCCTCAGCTAGAAGCCAAGCATGTGTTTCACCTGCCACACCATCATCCTCATTCACTTAGGGGTGCAATCCTAACCAACCTTCCAGCACTGGCATAGCGGTGTCAGTGGGGCATGTGCTGCATCCTGCAGTTGGGGGGGCAGTCGTGGAGGCCTCCTCAAGGTAGGGCAATGTTTGTTCCCTAACCTTGGAGTTACATTGCCCTTAGGTCAGTGATGGAAAGTTGGGTTAGGATTGTAGCCTTGGTCTTGTGGGAGCTAAGCATGCAAGCAACAAGAAGCCTCAGCTTAGCCACACCCTCATACCGTGTTTACTCAGAAGTAGGTAGAAAAGGGTTAGGGCAGTGGTTCCCAAAACATTTTGACTGGCAGCTCCCTTGACCTACTGGGCCATTGGTCACAGCTCCCCTTTAGGGCTACAATCCTATACATTGTATAGGGCGGCGGGCTTTTGTGAGGATTCCACAGCTCCCCTGGCCCCAGAAAGCCATGGCTCACAGCTGGGAACTGGATTAGGGGCTTGCTTTCCATCTAAGTGGCTGCTCTGACCTCAGCCTAGCCTGTCAGCAGCACTAAGATGATAACACCAGACTATGTTATGGGGCTTTGTAAGAATATATAAAGCATTGAATATTGTGTAAAGCAAGAATATGCAATGATAATATGTAAAGCACTGCACCATAAATGTGAAGTTATATTATGCAGAAAGTATGAGTTCTGTCTTACTGAGTCAAGCAGAATGCATCATCTTATTGAAGCAAATACACATTTTATTGATAAATGCTTCCCCCCCCCCCCCGGCCCTGGGTTCCACAAGATTTTGCCAGTCTACCCCTGTGCACTCCACTACCTGTACTGATCCCTAAAGCTTCTAATCTTTTTATTTCTGACAAGGAGTAAAAACAGGATCTGGGCCTTAATTAGGATAACTGTTCTTTAAGTAGAATAAGGCAAACTGGCTCATCCTGGCTGACTTCTAGGGCTAGGTTTAAACAAGTCTAAATTGGGTTAACACAGGAACATTGTGTCTTATCAAAACAACAGCCGCTTGCAGTTTGTGTGTAGTAAATAAGATCTATTTTACCTTTCAGCAAAGCTATCAAGTTTCCCCAACTCATCGGAGAGGCCAACAAGAGCATCTAGTGTTCCTACCTGCAGAAGGACATATAAGTACATTAAGCATAAACAAGCCATTTTTGAGGCATATTTTAACCACCAGCTTTAAAAAAAAGTAAGTTTTCATTGGTAAATGAGATCATTATTCAGTTAGTAAGGTTGTTCATAGGAAATCCAAGGGAGTGCTTTTCTTTAATAGAAAATGATAGCAATGCCTCTCAAAGATTCTGCCAACAAAACGTCTACTATGAATAAGGAAAGAATGTATGTTGCTGTCTCATGATTATAGAGAACAGAAGCCTCCTTCCCATTTTTTGGTTCCTCAGCAACCTTGGAGCTCACAATCAGAAATACTGTCAGTTCTGTCTTGAGCCACTAACCTCAATACAGCTTTTGTTACTGGAGTGTAGTAGACTGAACTATCACCCCAACTGATCACCTCCTGTCTCCCCAACATCTAAACACGCTGTGGAGAGCGACCAGTTGTGCCAACTAAGGGCCCAATCCTATCCAATTTTCCAGTGCCGGTGCAGCCATGCCAATGGGGCATGCATTGCATCCTGTGATGGGGAGACAGTCACAGAGGCCTCCTTAAATTATGGGAACATTTGTTCCATTACCTCGGGGCTACAGTGCAGCTACACCAGAGCTGGAAAACTGGATAGGATTGGGCCCATAAATTGCTCATCTTGTTCTTCATGTCAATCAATTTCAACAACCTTTAATGGCATAGCGTTCTTCATATCTTATTACAGATTCCCATTTTCTCTAAAGTAGATATGAACCAGCACCTCCACCATTCTAGTATATATACACTATCATAACCTTTGACCATGTCGACCACCATGATGTCACACAGTAAGACAGACAAATTTCAATGTAACCTCATACAAGAGAAAGACTAAACTAAAAAAAAAACCATACTTCATATGATGGTGATCTAAAAAGATCTATTCAATAAGGTCACAGCTTATGTTGAACAAAGAGATTCAGGACACTCCCTCAAATAAAATATCACTTTAAAAAGTCTCCAACATATTTCAAAATGTCCACCAATTATTCAATCTTCCTTTTAAAACAGAGTGAAAAGTTGTACTCAAAAGTTCACCGAGGTTCAAGTTTCAGTCTCAGTGATGACTGTCAATTAGGTGTCAATTTTTATTTTCACAGCCTAATCCTGTGTATGTTTTCTTGGGAATAAGCCCAGTGAATTCACAGGGATTGATCCTGGTTGCAATTCTAGGCACGCTTACTTAGCAGTAAACCCCATTAAGTTCAGTGGGATTATTTCTGAGTAAGCATGCACAAAGTAAGGCTGCATATAAATTAACAGAGAGGTTTGACCAACAAGGGTTGCTGACAGACTTTCGGTTTATGGATTACAAAGTCTCTTTAAAGCTTTTCTCCATAGACAACAGATCTGATGGAAATCAAGTTAAAAATCCATTTTTGTCTGCTAGCAATTCATGCATTATTTGACTATACAAAATGGAGCACTGTTTTTATCCTTGCAGTATTTCAAAGAGAAAGAAAATAAAAATGCATACTTCTCAAAGTAATCTTCATTTGACCTTATGTACAAATCATTTGGACATCAATGCAGTCATCCAATGAAGGAAAAGCAAATAGATCCATCCCATCCCTGCCCCTTCCAAGCTGTTGTTCAGGTTTATTCCTTCCCATTTTTACCTTGAGATCTGGAATGATGAACTTGCTGTTGCAGGACAGGTTGGCTTTGGCTGTCACGGTGTTCATCCTGTCCCAGGCCACCATATTTGCTTTATCCCCTGGTGCCGAAATTAACCAGAATTCGGACATGGCGTACCCAGATCCCTTCACTCGGAATCACTACAGCCAAGAATGAAAACAGTTCCCACAAGAAGTCAGTACGAAGGCAATCTTCACGGTTTCAGATTAATTTTTTCAAAGGCAGAAGAAAGCTGAATATTTCAGTCTGCAGAGAGAGAATTAGTCACCTTCCCATCCAACTCTTGAATTAAAATGTTACGTGACCTTCCTCTGAATGTCACAAAAAGGAGGAAGTCACTCTTTCTTTCTTTTTTTTTTTTCTCCTTCTCTGCTCTGAGTTGTTTCATTTGGTCTGCAGGAGGAGTTTACTTCAGGCACCAGTGGCCTTGTGACTGAAAGCTACAAGGGGTTGCAAAAGCAATAATTTTTTGAAAATTATTATTATTATTCCAAGAGCAATCCCACCAACTGAAGTACAACATGAAAGAGACTCTGGCCTACCGGCTGTGGGGTGCTCTAGGATCAATTATGTACTGGAATAAGTAACAAACCCCTTTTGGAAAAACAGCAGTGAGGTTGGAGAGCCAAGGCACTTTTAGGTTGCAATCCTATCTACGTTTATCTAGGAGTAAGCCCCATTGAAGATAATGAAACTGAGTAGACATGCATAGGAGACATCTGAGTAAACTTGCATAGGATTGGGCTCTTATTTTATTCTGTAGGTTAAAATACAGGTCACCACCTCTTAAGACATTTAAAACTTCACAGGGATTTCTCCACTCTTTGAAAAGGTAAAAGCACTCCTTGGCTACTAGCATCCTACTATTAATTTCAAGTGACAGATCAGAGAAGGTTAAACAGCCATGACAGGGAGAAACTAAAAAAAGAGAGGCCTCTCTTACACCGATCCAGGCAAGCACATACTCACAAGTCGCTCGTATGAGAAACCATGCACACAAATTGGTTCCTCAAATGATCCATTGATATGTGTCCCCAAAACAGCCTTGACATACACTGATTCTAGAAGCAACTGCTGCGAAGGAACACTATCACCTAGTGAGTTTGGGGCTAACGCTATACTGAGGAGGTCTGTGCTCAAAGTGCAGCACAGGCATGGATTTTACTCACTGATGTTAGAGCAGATCAGTCTCAGTATCCCATTCTGCAAAATGGGTATGAAAATAATCCCCTTCACAGGCTAGTTACTAGCCACTAGTGTGTGACAAAACAAGATTAGGAGTTCAACGGAGCTCCTGGATTGATTTGAATCACTGTTCTAAGCCACCTTGGGGATCATTCTGATAGAAAAGCAGGGTATAAGTCTATAAATAGTCCTAGACAAAGGATAGGCAGTCAGTACATAAAATGTGGTAGGCTAACCCACTTAAAAAAAACACCTTTTTTTTAAAAAAAAAAAAAACCTGTTTTTCTTATTGTGTGGTTTACTAAGGACCAGTGGTGCAGTTTCCCCCTCCCAAAATTTAAATCCCTTATGATTATTCATCAGGGACACATCTGTGGCCAGCTTCCTAGATTCATACACACCAACTATTGTTAAGAACATTTAAATTAAAATGAGCTTCAGTATTAACTAGGAGGGCATTCCAAAGGCACAAAATATTTATCTTAAAAATGGGGGGGGGGGGAATGGAGGAAGGGATGACCTTGCCATAGTTCTAATGAATATCAAAAGTTACTACAACAAATCCTTTTGAAACACAGGGCTATGTTTTCCTGAATGTACCCAACTGACACTCTCCCAATCCAAAATGGCACCCCTAAGTGCCATTCACAATTTGTAGATTGAGTTTTTTTTTAATGTGGGTGCATCTTGTATGTCAGTCCAAAATGTAAAAAGTGTATTTGAGTTAATATATATGTATTTATCCAGTATTACATACAGAGTAAATATATATTCATATACATTAATACAGTACTTTTCAACCTTTTTCATCTCATGGCACACTGATAAGGCACTAAAATAGTCAAGGCACACACACCATCAAGTTTTTGATAATGGACAAGGCACACCATGTAGCCAGTGGGGGGGAGGGCACACATCCCCCGTTGACCCTACTAATAAATGACCTTCCCCCAAATTCTGTGGCACACCTGTGTACACACACACACACACACACACACACACACACACACAATTTCCTGACATGCCCCAAAACTTGCAGACTCCCAGTTTCATCTGCATAGGGGGCTGAATGAACTTTTGTGCCTGCTCATCTGTTATTCCAGTAGTTTGCTGCCATCACTTAGAGTCGCTTCTTACCCCAAGAGGATCCAGTGCCAGCGGTGGACCTCGCCACAGGGGAAAAGCTGGGAGGAATCCTCTCTTCCATCCCAGGCAGAGTGATCCCCAAACAGACAGCACCGAGAGCCCGCAGCCAGCCCAACGTCTGAGCCCCGCGCATTCCACCCACTCCCAGCCAGCTCTTCCCTGCGGGGCACTCCAGGTTGCTCCAGGAGATCTCCAAGGCGTTCAGCCAGGGTCGCTCCTGCCTCCTTTACCTCCTCGGGATCTCCTCCTGTTGAACTTCTCCCTGCTGTGGAGAGCCTGCGGGGTCCGCCCGGCTCAGCACACAGGAGGCATCCTTCTCCCTCCTGCCCAGGGATGCTGCTGCTGCTGCTGCTGCTCTCCCCCTGGAGATGTCCGCCGAGCCTTTCCCAGGCAGACCTCTGGCTGCGCAGCCGGAGGGCTGCCCTGCCCTGCCCGGGCGGAGCTGCGAGGTACCGTCTCCCCGTAGCCGCGGATTCCGCCAGCTGCTGCATCCGCGGTGGGAGACGCAGCGCTGTCCCTCTAGAACCACCCGCAGCGTCGCCACAGGCAGCGGCTGCCCCGCGCTCTGCGTTTGTGTCTTGCACAGCCCTCCTCTGGTCGCCTGCAGGCGGCGCTGGCGCAGCTCCTCCTCCCTTCGCCGCTGGCGCTGCTGCACCCCCTCCCCGGCTTATGCAGATGACTTGGGGGGCGCTGCTTGGCGCCGGTGGATCAGCTACCCCCAGGATCAGATTTCAAAGAGCTGGGCCCAGGCAGGGGGAGAATCTTTAAGAGCCCAAGCCTGTGCCTGTCTACTCAGAAGTAAGTCTCATTATAGTCAGTGGGGTTTACTCCCAGGTAAGTGTGGATAGGATTGCAGCCTGGGAGCCTAATCCTAGGCACGTCTATTCAGAGAAGTAAGTCCCATTATAGTCAATGGGGTTTACTCCCAGGTAAGTGTGGATAGGACTGCAACCTCAAGGAAGAAGGATTCCAAATAACACTACCATCCATCCTTACAGGTGTGGTTAGCTAGCCACACTTGGGATTGCCAGCTCTCAGGGTGAGGATTGAAAGCAATCCTGATGATTTTGCCAGGGTGTCTCAAAGGATTTCCAACATGCCATCTTGCAGGAAAAACAAATCTCTTGGAAGAGCTTCAGTTGGGCTTGGCCACCCTAGCTTGCACTACCTTATGGCAGGGTCATTCAGTGGGGTTAATTGGTTGCAGAGTTGTGTGGGCCCCCCCACACACACATGCACTACACATGTAATGAGTTGGATGCCCCCACACACACACATACAATTCATATGTAATGAGTTGGATGGCCCCCTATATATGCATTACACATATAATGAGTTGGGTGCCACCCCCCCTCCCCCGCACAGACATGCATTAGTGTACACAGCGTGGGGACCACATGTGAAAATTCTTGAATGTGCTCCCTTCTGTTCATGAGAATGTCTTTTGCCACTCCTCCCCACATCAAGGACAGCCACGCAGAAAGCGTTGGTTTCCCTCAGACAGGTCACTGAAGCAAAATGGCATTAACAATTTGCAAGGGAAAATAAACATTTATTAAATTTATGTCACAGAGCTAGGAACTAAAGAAGAAAATGAGAAGAGCAACATCAGACATGCTTTTTGTGTCTAGGTGCAGGCCAGAGGAATTGGCGAAATATTTTCATGGTGTGAACTTTTGCGTTGCCTGCTTATTGAAGAGAGATGTAACGAAGTGAAATGAAACAAAGTACAAGAAGCAAGTTCCCAGCAGTAGGTAGTATGTGACAATGAACTGCACAATAAAGTTTACATAACATCGTCTAAGGAAAGGTTGGATGGTCAACTATCAAGGATGCTGCAGTCACCTGCATTGAGCAAAGGGCTGGATTAGATGACCTCCAAGATGTCTTCCAACTCTGACATTCTATGATTCTCTGAAAACATTTCTTTCTTCGAGCAAATTGTTCAGCCTGTCCTCCCTAATTCCTGACCACAAGTAGTTCTTCATTCGCTTAATAAGCTTAGTGTCCCTTGCATGCTACAGAGACTGGCAAGGCAATGAGCATTCTCCTGCAAATGTAAATCTGAGGGAACACAGATGCCAGACCTTTTGCCAAAAATTCACTTGCAAAGTTCAAGTGCAGTGGCAGGGCTCCTCTGGAGGAGGAGATTCAAGTGTCGCCTGATTTTTGTAAAACAGGCAAAGTTCATCTTGCAACTTGTTCTTATTTAGATATCATGGATATGTAGTGGACTGGGATTCTATAAACTTTGCAATGTCTTCATCTTCTGCAACAGCCCGTGATGAGTCAATGATGGATGAGAACCAGCTTGAGAGTTTCCTTGTGGTCTTGGCTAGGATTTGGAGGTCTGAAAAAAGCATAGCATGGTAGTGAGGAACACTCCAGCCCCAAATTTATTTTCAAAGCGATAGATTGCATGTTCTGTATTGACTGGGAGCCCAGTCCTATGCAATTTTCCATTGCTGGTGCAGCCATGCCAATGGGGTATGCACTGCTTCCTATGATGGGAGGGCAGTCACAGAGGCATCCTCAAGGTATGGAAACATTTGTTTCCTTACATTGGGGCGGGGCTGCACTGCAGTTGCACTGGTGCTGGAAAGTCATAATAGAAGCACTTTCTCCAGCAGATTCACCTGGGTGTTTTCTTGAGTGCAGTGGCAATAGTTTGCCCCTCAGTGATTACCAAGAAGACTTTGGACACAATCCTAAACAGGTCTATGCAGAAGTAAGTCCTATTGTATTCAATGACTTACTCCCAGGAAAGTAAGGTTAGGATTGCAGCCTTTGTTCGGTTGCTCCGCTTCGTCCATGGTGAATTTGGATCCTTGGAGAAACTTGCTTCAGATATGAGTCAACTGAACTTGTACCACATTGAAATCAGAAGGAAGAACTCAGAGAATTGCATCTTCATAATAAGGTCTGAAATGCTGGCCCAGTGGCATATGAAGGGGGTGGCTGGGAGCCCTTGGCTCCAGGGGGATGTCCAAGAAACTGCCCCAAGGCACCAGGGGTGGCGGGGGTGACCCTGACTGTAGCTGTGATTTGGTTAGTGCTGGCTGTAGCCACCTGCAAGAGAAGCATGAATATTTGTATGATTATTTGTACAAAGTTAGGAAGTTATATATCAATATACAAATAATAACTTTTTTTAGTAAAAAATTTTTTACTAATTTACTGAAAATTACTAAAAAAAATAAATATACAGACTTTCAAAGCTTGTGTGTGTTTGTGCGCGCAGGGGGGGGGCAAATCCTATCCAACTTTCCAGCACCGGTGCTGCCTTAATGTAGTCCCGAGGTAAGGGAACAAATGTTCCCATACCTTGAGGAGGCCTCTGTGACTGCTCTCCCATCACAGGAAGCAGTGCATACCCCATTGGCACAGCAGCACCAGCAATGGAAAATTGGATAGGATTGGGCCCAGAGAGAGAGAGAGAGAGAGTTCAATAAAAGACAATGTTCACTGCCTATGCTTCTTCTCTGGTCATTATTATTATCCATGTCATGTCATGACTATTACTGAAAATAATTTTGTCATAGGGGGTTGCCAAAAATTTATGGGCCCTGGGTGCCAAATGACCTCGGTATGCCACTGCACTGACATGCTCACTGCTTCAGTGTTCTGACCCTTCCCACTACCCGTCCAGGTGGGAGCCCTGTCAGCTGTGGCTATCTGGCAGATCCTATATTGCTGGGAGGGGGCGGTGGCTGGTCAAGTGCTGCACTGGCTGTGTAGTGCCCCAGCAGGCCTTGTGTGTGGTCGACCAAAGGCTAGCCACCATGGCCTTCTTCTGACTCAGTGGTCCTTTTTGCAACCCACCAAAAATCAGTTCACAACCGATGACCCACTGTCATGACCCACAATTTGATAACTGCTCTAAGGCAAACAAGTCCTTCTCAACCTTGGGTCCCTAGCTCCAATATGAGCATAACTAGCATATGTAAACCCTAGTTTGAGAAGCCAAGTTCTCTGTGGCAAAGAAAGTCATTCTTTACATGCCTAGTAACCTTTTTTAAAACATAGTTTTGTTTTGTATCCCTCTGTTCTTAAGAAGGTAGTGTAAAAAGGAGGGAGAAGAAGGGGTATGGACAAAAATGGTCTGCACACTACTAAAGTTTTTTAAAAATTCTCTGTGAATTCTGGTATAGTGTGGCGTCACTTGATCTCTCTGCATCACTGTGGTGCATAGAGATAGAAAAAGGCATTTTCTCTTCATGTCTTTATATCCCTGGTCAATGAAAGCGGCAACCAGTTTGAATTAATACAGAAAGAGCCAGTAAGGACTCTTTTTTTCTTAGGTCTGTGGTTGGGACAGCCCATGGACAAAATGGTACTAAATGCTGGCCCTCTAGTGTTTCTCAGTCAGGACCCACTAGGTAGGTCAAGAGCCCATTTCATGTTGAACCCCTTTCATTTCAATGTGTATTTTATTTTTAAAATATTAGACTTGATGCTACCATGGTATGTGACTGCATTTGGGGAAATGTTACAGATCTGTGTTTCTAACAGGCTACCCATGCATATGCTTTTAACAATGGTAGTCATTTGGGCTTATTGCCAGGTAAGTGTGGATAGGATTGCAGCCTTTGGGGTGTTTTGGGAATTTTAAAAAAACATATCAGGAACTGCTTGGGAAGGTTAGGAGGGTTCTTGATTTGGTTGTATGGGGGTGTTAAAAATTTTCTTGCTTGATGCTGTCACTTCCTGCCATGACATAACTTCCAGATTTGTTACATCACTTCCTGTGGGTCCCAACTTTCTAAAAAGTGGGTCCTGGTGCTACAAAGTTTGAGAACCACTGCTCTAGTATATTTCTTAACTCTACGCTCAGTGACACAGTGATAGAAAAAGACAAGACTGATGCACATTGGAAGCCACTGCTGGGGACACTATGAGCTGAATTAAAGTTAACCTATTCACACTAAATAAGACCCGAGTCAGAAGGAGCACAAATCCCTCTTGGACTGCTTTCATTTGTTCGGTGGGGGAAAAAGACACCCAACTGCCTCCAGCTGCTCCCTTGCTTTTTTTTTTTTTAGGCAGTGAACTCACACTTCACCTAACAAAATGCTGGTTTTGACCTTTAAACCCTATATGGCTTGGGGCCAGGATATCTGTGGGACTGCCTTCTTCCATACAATTTGTTCTGAGCGCTCCAGTCATCGGAGAGGGCCCTTCTATGGGTGCCACCACTTATGGAGGTGTGAAGGGTGGTAGCAAGGGACAGGGCCTTCTCTGTAGTGGCACTGGTTCTATGGCACTCCCATTCCCTTAGCTTCTGAACTGCTCCTCCCTTGGAGGCTTTCTGGCAGGGCCTGATGACACTTCTTGCGACATTTGCCTTTTGATTTTAGGGCTTTTAATAGGAGGGTTTTATGCTGTTTAGCAGGCTGCTTTTTCATCAGTTGACCATTTGCTGCTGGTTTTTAACCCTATTCTGGGCTTTTATTTTATTCTTTCTATGATATCTTAATGTTTATAAATGCGTATTTTTTGATAATGTTTTGGAAGCCACTCTGAGTGCCCAGCAGAGAGGAAGCTGGGTAAAAATCTTGTCAGTATGTAAGGCTGCAAGCCTATCCACTCTTTCCTGGGAGTAAGCACCATTGACTCTAATGGGACTAACTACTGAGTAGACATGCATAGGATTGGGCTGTGAGGCTGCAGTCCTAGCCCCTTTCCTGGGAGTAAGCTCCACTGACTACAGTGGGGCTTACTTCTGAGTAGACAGGCATAGGATTGGGCTCTGAGGCAGCAATCCTAGCCACTCTTTCCTGGGAGTAAGCCTCATTGACTCTAATGGGGCTTACTTCTGAGTAGATATGCCTAGGCTTGGGCTCTAAGTAAGTAACAAAATGGCGCCAGACTCTGTCATTTTTAGCTCTACGGGCTCAAAAGAGAACTCTATGGTCAAGGGCAGGGGGAGGAGCTGCGCTTTGAACCCGGAAGTGCAGGCTGTGCTCCATCTGCTCAAGCCGGCTTGACCCTCGGGAAGATGCAGGTCTCCAGCCTCAACGAGGTGAAGATCTACAGCCTGAGCGCCGGCCGGAGCCTCCCCGAGGTGAGCGCGTGAGCCCCCTCCCACGTGGCTCTGCTGCTGACCCCTCCCCTGCTTTCGAACTCTCCGCTTCTGAGAGTTCCATCCAGGCACCGGCTGCCCAGGGGCGCGTGCTCGCCTAGCCTCGCCTCGCCCGTTAACAGCCTCCGCCAGTCCCAGGCTGAAGGCTTCGAAGGCTCATCGCACCCGCGAGCCCCTTTGCCAGAATAGCGAGGCTGCCATCCTGTGCACACTTTCCCGGGAGGAAGCCCCACTGACTAATGGGGCTTACTTCTGAGTAGACACTCATTGGGAGCCTGCAATCCTAGCCACACTTCTGCAGGAGTAAGCCCCATTGACTCTAATGGGACTTCTGAGTAGATGTGCACAGGATTGCGCTGTGCAGTTGGTGGTGAGCTCTGCTCTCATCGCTCTTTTAGGGCCCAATCCTGTCCAGTTTCCCAGAGGCCTCCTCAAGGTATGGGAACATTTATGCCTTTGCCTTTCCAGTGTTGGACGGTTGGATAGCACTGGGCCCTTGGGAATAAGCTTCAGTGTACACAGTAGTTCTTACTTCTGGGTACGGATGGATAGGATTTGGAGGTCACATGTGTTGTCTGGATCAGTGTTTCTGAACCAGTGGTATGAGCACCACCAAGTGGTACTTGAGATAGTGTCTGGTGGTACTCGTGGGACCCTTGGGTGCCTGTCACCCAGCAGTGAGACCCGCAGTGCAACACGACACACAACAGTAGGAGGCTTGGCTCGGCTCAGCAGGCAGAGCCCAAAGCTTTTCCACACTCCCATGTACCCTGAGCCTCATACTGGTGTTGATCAGGTCACATCTGGCCTCCCATCCCAGAAGTAACTGGTGATGATGTCATCAACAGTTGCTTCTGGTGATACTTCAGATAGGTAGACCACGTGAAGCGGTAAGGCGGAGGACATAGATTGAGAAACATTGGACTAGGTGTACCTGCTTAACCCTTGACTGGGCCCTGCTTAAGAAAGGGGAATGATCACAAACCTGCAGTGTAAAGAAAGAATGCCAATAAGCCCGCAGAGGAACACTTTCTGGTCACTTCATCCACAGCCTCAGATGGCTGTCTTTGCGTTCAAGATGGATGGAATTTGTTGTGGGTGGGTTGATGATTGAATAAGGCTGTGCTGGAGAAGGTAATGCAACCCCAGTCCATGTGAATGTACTCCAAGCCAAGACCAATGCATCCTACATGTTTTTTTTTTCCTTTGGCATTTTAGGTTAATTTTTCTGCAAGCCTTCAGTTGCATGGTAGAGTGGTGCATTTTGTCTGAGAGACAGGTTTGTTTTGAGACTATTTTTCTAATGTATTAGGTGCCCAGCTTTATACAGCAATCTTACTTTCAGCTGGCATGGAGAAGATATAATTTCATCTGTCCACCTGAACAGATTTTTATGAAGGCAGTCACTTTGAGTGCCATGAATGACCAGAAAGTGTGCATCCAGAGTTTGTTGATATTTTTGTTCTTTATGCCAGTTTTGTGGCTGCTTATTCTCTGCCTTCAACAAGGTTTAGTCATGCCTAAGTAAATTGTAACATAAGATGTGCACATTATCTGTGTTTACTTGAAAGTAAGCACTACTGAGTGTGCTGATATTCCTGATCATTTTAATGCTATGATTTTCGAGTGTGTATTTAACAGACAGCCCAACCCTAGGTTGAGCTGCGCAGCCAGGCCATATGGCTTGTGTTGTATCCAAAGCACCTTAAGAGGCAGCTGGAGGTTAGCTCTGGGTAAGGAGATATTTTCCCATCTGTATGGGGCTGTCACTATGGGGCTTCCAGCTATATAGCTGACACAAATCCAGGAAGCCCATGTAAGGCTGCCTAGTTCGGGAGCAGGGTTTAGGATGCAGTGTGTGCCGCCACTGCTACTCTCAACCTCCTCCTGGACCCAATACTCCCTTGTTATGTCCCTGTCCAGATATGCCCCCTCCCCCTCTGCAACACGCCCTCCTGCCACCCTCTCCCACCCACTGCACTGCCCAGCACAAACCTATCAGTGCTGGCCAATGCAGGGATCAGATCCGGTGATGCTGATCCAGTGTAGGCCTCCATGCCAGCCAGTTCTCAAGTAAGCACAAACATGCCTTATGGCATGTTTGCAACACTCTGGGCTGGTGCGAGGACAGCTGTGCCAACCTAACAGAAGGTTTATCAAACATGAGTCTTTCTTTAGTTTGTTTTGTGTAATAATAAATAATAATACAGGTATTTCTATACCGCCTTTCTTGGTCCTCAGATTTCTCCTTGGACTTTATTCAAGGCAGTTTACATAGGCAGGCTAATTAAATCCCCGTAGGGATTTTTACAATTTGAAAGAAGGTTCTATCTTTCAAGAAACCACAACATTCAGATGTTTCTTTCTTGATCTGGTCGCACATTCTGGCCTCGATCATCCTCCGACACTCAGTGCAGATGGAATAACTTGGCTCATCTTGTCAGCTGCTTCAAGTTCACACGGTGCCGGTGGCCTCAAACTGGCGACCTGCGGATGTTATCTTCAGGCAAATGGTGGCTCTACCCTCTAGACCAGACCTCCTGCCCGTGTATACCTCTTGCCCAGGTGTATACCTGTGGTATTTCCATCAATAGGATTGCTGCAAATTGGAACTGGTGATTTGTAATTTTCTTTAACTTTTTTACCTTTGTTCTTAGGGCAATTAGATATTTTTGTTCTTTTTTAATATATTTTTGAAAATCCATCATGTTTATAAAACGAGAAAGATGTGTGTTATCCAAGTATCCTAGTCAGCGGAACAGAGGTTCTGTAGCCAGTCGCTCATAAACTTTCTTTGTTCTTAACTTTGTAGTCTGTTGCATCAGTGCAGATGTGCCTGGTTGCTTGGCTTGGTGGCTGCTGTTCAGTACATGTGAATGCTAAATCACAGGACTGGATAAGTGATATGAAAAATCTAGTTTGGTCTATACTACAGTACAATGAACTGTAAAGAATGAACTGATCAGTTTGGACATGTTCCATAAACTCATTTTTCAGTCCTGTTTTGCTGTTTGTGTAGAATGCCTCTGTCCCTTATCACTGATTCTCTGATTTTGTTGTTACAGTGGCTTTCTGACAGGAAGAAGAGAGCCCTACAAAAGAAAAATGTTGGTGAGTTAATGTAATCATGCCCTTGCATATACAGAAGTGTTGCACAAGTTTCATTTCTGCTTCCAAAGAATGGTATGATGGGACCTACAGTTTAAAGGTTAAAAGCTATGGCTCTGTAATTTGTAGTCTGTAGCTAGCTTTAGGTGCTGGTGTGAGTGCACAATCATGCAACATAGCTTGGAAGTTTTTAAAAAAAGTTTTTAAAGGCATTATCCTTCTCCATTTTTCAGTTCTGTTTTAAAATTTTGGATTTTGATTCTGTAGTCCCTGTTGACATGGTTGCATTTATTTAAATAACTGAAGACGCCACATAGGGTACAATTCAGCTAATACTCTCACTGATTTCCATAATCACATTAAAAACAAGCCTAAATTTTCCTTCCTTGAAATCAGTGGTACTTTAAAAGTTAACTTAATTTTGGGCTGTGCCCTCAGTTATTAAATGAGTAACTTGCATTGTAATCCTGTACATCTCTATCCACAAGTAAGTCTTGTTGAATTCAGTGAATTCATTCAAGGTGCACAACCTTGTAGCCTTAGGCAGCAACCTTAACCAATATTCCAGCACTGACTTAGCCGCAATGCAGGCCCAAGGAAAGTAACAAACATGCCCTTACCTTGAGAAGGCCCCCCTTGACTGCCTCCCATTGCAGGATGCAGCGCACATCACATTGGCACAACCAAGTCAGTGCTGGAAACTTGGTTAGGATTGCAACCTTAGTTATTAAATAAATGTAATTTAGCGAGAACCTTAAAAGGGAGACACAAATCCTTGCAGGATCAGCACATTATTAAATTAAAATTTTCTCTGTCAATTTGCTATTATACAGAATAGCTATAAGGACAGTAAAAAGATGTAGACCTCAGTCCAAGTTTCAATAGTTTTGGAAGCTTTCATTTTAATAATATGAGGTGGCTGTCGTTCTTCCCCAAAAGGAAAATGATGAAGTGCTATGGAGGGAATGATTGAGAGCAGAGGTCTCCAAACTTTTGGGCCAGAGGGCCGCATCAAATATCTGGCGTGATGTGGAGGGTTGGAAAAAAAATTTAAATATAAAATTTAAATAAATAAATTAGAGATAGAACTTCGATGAGTGAATAAATGAATGAATGGACTCATTCATTCAACCTCTCTGGCCCTCAGAACACCCTTCAGACACAATCGGAGCACAGTTCTGGTCATGTTCAGTTGAGTGGGCCAGAGGCTTTCAGGGGACAAGTGGTTGGCTGCTGGCTGGAAAGAGGCTTGCTGTGGGCCACATCTGGCCCCCGGGCCGGGGTTTGGAGACCCCTAATTTAGAGGCAGCTTCCACTATATTGTAATCCAGTTGAGCACCCTAGCATTATATCGGTATCAGTGTCCAGCATCAATTTGTTACTTCAGTGCAGCAGTTCCAAAACAGGGTTGCGGCCTGGTTTTTGGTGGCTCGTGAAACTGGCAAGCTGATAGCTCACAAGGAAAATGTATTGAGCCCTATGGAAAATGAAACTAAGCTGTAACGCATATTTAGTCATGAGTAGATGACCTTGCCTTTGTCCGCTTTGAAGGGGAGGTTGAGAGGAACATAATGCCACCAGAATGGTCCCAGTCCAATGAACGCAGGCCCCAAAAATCTCTCAAGAAGGAAGCCCCCCCTCCCGCTGACAAGGAAAATGTATTGAGCCTTATGGAAAGTGAAATTGAGTGACACATGCATGCTTACAACAGTAGGCAAACATGCCTCAACTCATTGAAGGCCAGGCAAAGGGGAATGCAAGGCCACCAGAATGTTGAGCTCCACATTCATCAGTTCGGGACCAAACACATCAGAATGTGCCCCCCACCATAGAGACTTGAGAGGGCAGGGAGGAGATGGGACGAGGCAGGGGAAGGGCAGTAACAGGAGTGGGGAGTAGTCAGATTGGGCCTGGGAGGTGGATGAGATTGGCCCTTACCTCAAGGAGACCTCCATCAGCTGAAATTCCCCCATGGGATGCTGCAGAGCTTGTGCCGTCGCTGCTGCATCTCTGCACAGGAATTTAGTTATGATTGGGCTGTTGTGTGCAGAAGGCGTATAGTGCTTGACATCTGGGGAACATATCCTCTGCACTATCCAACGTATGCTGTAGCAATTTGGTGTATTTTAATATATCTGTTCTGGGCTGTTCAATCTAAACCTAGGCTCTTGTCTTGCAGCAGTATTTTTGCCATAAGAACAATATACGTCTGTGATATGTCAATTAGGCCATCTTCAACTCACTTGTCTTTGTTTCTAAAGATATTCATAGGAGAATTGAACTTATCCAGGATTTTGACATGCCTGCTGTGAGCACGAAAGTCAAGGTGTCACGAGATGGGCAGTATGTTATGGCAACGGGTGAGTGTGCGAACAGCTTGGTCTTTTCAGACTGATGCTTGCTTTAAGGATTGGTTTGTGAATATATTGTCTCCAAATCCTGAGATAGTACAGTTCATGGCTGAGGAGGACTGGATTGGGTCAGATGCTTATGCGACTTCTGCAGGACAGCAAACCCAATATCTGGCAGATGTTAGTATCGCATAGAGCAGTGGTTCTCAAAACTTTTCACATCGGGACCCACTTTTCAGAATGATAATCTGTCGGAACCCACCGGAAGTGATGTCATGGCCAGAAGTGATATCATGAAGCAGGAAAATTTTTAGCAGTCCTACAGTCCTATCCCCACTTACTCAGGAGTAAATGCCACTGACTATCATTGTTAAAAGCATATACACGTAGCCTGTTAAAAGTACAGATATGTAACACTTCCCCAAATGCAGTCACATACCATCAAGTCTAATATGATAAAAATAAAATATTGAAATGAATGGGGACCCATCTGAAATTGGCTCACGACCCACCTAGTGGGTCCTGACCCATAGTTTGAAAACACTGGATAGAGTGTATCTGCATTTGACGGCTGAAAGCGATTGTGCAGCTGCAATTTCATGATTTTATTGTAATACTTGGCATTTGTAAAGTGCTTTTGAGTACACAAAGCACTTCACATGAGTTATCCTGATGGAATCCTTTCAATAACCCTTTGAGGTAGTTAAATATTATTCCCACACTGGAGCTGAAGCTGAAAAGGGGTGGCTTGTCTTAAGTCTTGTTCGTGGCAGTGGCAAGAGCCAAACTGAAGAAGTTCTGATTTGTAGCTCATTTTTATAGCCACTACACTGTATCTTCAGCTTTCTATGCTTCGTTACATAACTATACATCCCTTACAGGACAATCCTATGTGTGTAAACTCAGAAGCAAGTCTTGTTGGAAGTCTGTGGGACTTACTGCCAGGAAACTATAAGATTGCAACCTTAGTTTGCTTTTGTACTATGAAAACAGAATTTTGAAGCATTTTAAAGACATACAATTAAAATCTGACCTCTTCTGATGTGTAGCATAATCCCATGTTTTTACTCAGAAGTCCCATTATGTGCATTGAGGTTTATTCTCAGATAAGTGTGCATAGAATTACAACCTACTTCCTAGGTAGTATTATTGAACACAGTGGGACTTGCTTCCCAGGAAACGTACATGTTAGGACCTCTGGCATGTATGGGATTGTTCTCTTAAGCAGTATGCACAGGCTTGATTTTCCCTAGCCATTTTTTTCACGGTTGGATCATGTCAGCATTTCTGAAACTGTGATTTCATCAGCCAATGTGTGGTGGGTCTCAACCCAGTGCTTGCTGTTTCACCGCAAAGCATTCCTGGGAGCCACCAAAGACTGCTTCCAGGTTGCACCGGGCCCACAACCCACTCCATTGGCCTCCGCAGCCCCCAGAATGCCTGGGGAAGTGACCAGAAGTGACTTCCAGTTTGTGGATACAACTTACAATTTACTTCCATAACTTCTGGTTTGCTTACACAAGGCATTCTGGGGCTTGTGGGGGTGACTCCAAGTAATACTTTGCGGCATGACAGCAAGCATCAGGTTGCAACCCAGCACAGACGACAAAGTGGGTCATGGCGGTACAAAGTTTGAGAACTGCTGTATCATGTGATTTGGTCCTTTTTGCTTTAAATTTTTCAAATACTGAACTTGATTTTCCTAAGGAATTAAACAGATTTGTTTGCTTACATCAGACATAATATTTATTTCAGGGACATATAAACCAAGGATTCGATGTTTTGATACCTATCAGCTGTCCATGAAGTTTGAACGATGCTTAGATGCTGAAGGTTAGTAAAGCTAATTATGCTGGAAATGAATATGAACTACAGTGCAGCAGATGAGAAAATGTTAGAATTGTGTCAAATGATTAAAATTTGTACAGCTAAATGTGATAGAAATATCTCCAACTAGATCATTTTTTCTAGACCACTTTCTCTTCCTTTTGAAAGTACAGTCATGAGCCACTTAACGATGGAGATGCAAACCAACATCCCCCTCATCAAGCAGAGCTTGATGCTATGTGAAGCCTCCCAAGGTGACAAGGAGCTTTTCTGAGTCTCAGAGAGGCAGTGCACAACCGCAGATGTCTGTATGTGGCTTCTGCCTGACTCAGACTGAGCCCTAGAATGAAAAAATGTCACTTTCATTTTTTTTGAAAAATGTGATTTTTTTCATTCTAGGGCTCATTCTGAGACTGGCAGACATCCTTTGTCTCTAGAAAGGTGGCATCTACAGGTTCAGTCAGCCATGGAGGGTTCCGTAATCCCCGTGGATACTGGGGCATTCCTATACTGTGTTGCAGTTCCTTTGTTTGCTTCTCAAACAAAGGCAGGAATTCAAATCTAATCCAAGAAGAGCATGTTGCCACAAAAGAGAATAACCCTTTGTGTACAAAACATATACTAGCCAGTTTCTTATGGGATTTGTGGGAATAACAATTACAGTGGGCCCTCAGTATCAGTGGGGGATCCATTCCAGGACCTCTGTAGATACAGAAACCCACAGATGATAAAATCAGTGGATCTCGGGTCTTCTAATCCTCTGGAGCCGAAGGAAGCCATGCATGGCCTCCATGCACTTCAAAACACCCTCCAGAGGTGACCAGAGTATAGCTCTGGTTGCCTCTGAAGGGTCCACGTCAGGCTGACCCCACGGGTTTGGGACCCTCAAATAGTGAAATCCATGTGTGAAATCCCAAATCTGCAGATACAGTGGGCCCACCGTATATACTTGTGACTGGCCAATTCAAAAGCAGGAAACATGGGGGCAGCCCTTGAACCTCCCCTTGGCTATGATCAAGGGGGTGGCCTTATCCAATGGAAAGGCATAAGCAAGCCTGGCCTGCTGCCAGCCTGTCCCATTTGTCAGCTAAGTCAAATGCACATCCAAACTTAAGCCTTTCTAGTGGATGTGCAGTGAAGAAGCTGCCCAAGTTGTCTCACTGAAGCCAGCATTATGCTACACATACTCAAAAAAGACCTGTTTATTGGGGTAAAGAGTCCCCATTCACAGCAGAGGCAGTGACATTGGGGCCTGTCTCTTCTGTTGCCTTCCTGCTATAGTGGGAGATGGGCACAGGGTCTGTTTACTGTGCTCCTCCTTGGGTTTCAGATATGGATGAGGTTAGAGTCCAGAACAGCTTTGCAATGCTCATGCAGTATTGCAGCCATAGGACTATGCTAATGACCTTGCTCTTCTAGGTACTCTCCCTGTCTTTTTAAGGTCAGAAAGTAGACATATTTTGAGAGTAAGTTTGAGGTGATGGGATTAACAATGTTCTTTAAAGGTTAATGTTTTACTGCCATCTAAATTATGAGCTGTTTTTTTTCTCTCTCCAGTGGTGACATTTGATATCTTATCAGATGACTACTCAAAGGTATGTCTTTTATTTTGAAGTGACTTACAGGGGAAATTGTAAATGTTACACTTTATTTTATTTGTTTAAACGATTTCCTATGCTGAAGCAAATGACCAAGGCAGCTATTTTATAATTGTTGCAAGGAATTAGGTGGTTTTGACTATTCTCTTATTTGAAAAACAAAAAACTATATACATGCAAACAAACCTAAAAGAAAAGGTTTATTTAGTGTATGTTATATTTAGGCTGCAATCTAACCTCACTTTCCTGGGAGTAAGTCCCATTGAACACAATAGGACTTACTTCTGAGTAAACCTGGTTAGGATTGAGCTCACAATGACTTGCTTCCTTTTTTAGGGTTTAAGTGGGGTTAATAATCCCCCTCCAAACCTAAATCCTTTGCTTTATTTTTCAGATAGTTTTCCTGCAGGGTGACAGATACGTGGAATTTCACTCACAACACGGTCGTTATTATAGAACAAGGATACCAAAATTTGGTAGAGATTTCTCATATCATTATCCATCATGTGACCTGTATTTTGTAGGAGCAAGGTATTATATTGTACTCAGGTTTATTTAATTGTGCATTCATTTTTATTTGAAGCTTATGGTGAATGTTGTGGAAAAACATTTTATGCAGTTCATGATATATTTAAAAAGCTTTCAGAACGAAGAGACAAAATATACTTTGTAGGAAAATCTGGGAAGTTCTTTCCAAATACAGTATATAAATACAGTGATATTAAAAAAATACAGTAAAGCAGCAATGTTGGTTAACTGGAATCTTTACCCCACTGCCTTAGACGGAGAGAGATACCAGTTAAATGAGTGTGCTGTTTAATGTAGCTTTGCTAAGCAAATCCCCCAGCATCCACCATCACTTACCTGACAATGATGCTGTGGTGCTGCTCTGCTTTCCTTCCTTCTTCATGAGTGCCCTCGAGGAATGGAGACATTCTAGTTTCTTCCTCAGAAAGAACACCTTCATTCCTAGAGGGCCCCCATGAAGAAGGAAGCCAGAGTGGCACTACAAATGCCTGTTAGGTGGAGCCAGGATAGTGTAGTAGCTTGGGAGTTGGACTTAGACCTGGAAGATCCTGGTTCAAATCCCCATTCAGCCATGGAGCTTCCTGGATGACCTTGTTCTAGTCACTCTCTCTCAGCCTCACCTATCACACAGGGTGAGGACAAAATGAGGGAAGGAGCTATGTGCACCACTCTGAGCTTCTTGGAGGAAGATTGGTATAAAAATGTGAAAAAATAAAATTTTATTTAATTTAACTGTCTGACAGGCCATGTCTCTGGTTCAGCTAAGATTACTTCTACTACTCTGTTCTGAGCTCTTGCTTGTACCCATACGAAACACAGCACTAGAATATAGAAGTTTAACTAAAACTGTATACTTCTAGCGCTCTGTGGTTAAAAACACAAAATTTGATATTTACTTGGGAGGAAGACCCTGTTGAACCCAGATAGCCTTACTTCATAGATTATTAGAAATGCCTCCCTATGTTAGTGTCAGCGCTATAAGGAAATTCCTTTTTTATTTTAGTCGACATTCAGTGGAGACCCACAGGTGTAAGTGCTTTGTAGGCCATTCATCCTTGTCCTAACAGGAGGCTTACTTGGAAACCCTGTTGTGACTAGTACTTGTGTATAAGAGTTTCAAGAGTGCTCACACTAAAAGTGGACTAGTTACCCTTAAATCTTCCTGATGTATCACTACAATCAGAGCTGTGAAAGTGTGTGCATTTTTTAAGCTTTCACTACATTCTTATGGGTGAAGTGTTTTCTGGATTCCAATCCATTTTCCAATCAACCAAAAGGTAGAGGTTGGTTACAAGCAACCCTTTAACCATAAGTGTGCACTTGAAATGTGTTAAAACAAACAGATGGGGTGTTTGATTTTACTGGGATTTATTCAACTTAAAAACATTTTGGTAGTGCAAGAGGATTTTTTAAAAACAATTCAGTCTTTCAAAACGCTGTCTTATTTTCTAGGAATTTTCCAGTTATCACTTTATATGATAACTGGGAAATTCCTAGAAAATAAGAGAACGTTTTGAAAGTTTGAATTGTAAATTCAATGCAGATATTTCTGGCTCAATGCAAACATTTCTGAATAACCATAACAAATTAAGTAAGCATTTTTCTTTCATTTATTGGAGTCGGGAAGAATGCTTCTTGAGCTCAGTGGTTTCAGACTTGGCTTTTGTAAGGAAATGCTGCATGTCAGCCACAAAAGTCCTGTTTGTTGCAGAGGATTCTGGGGAGCATTCTAGGGCATACGCCCATTGGCTATTGGGCTTCATCGTCTCATGGTGTGAACGGAGACTGGGTTCTAGAAACATGCTGCTGTGGTAGCATTTTGCAGGGGACAGTTGGTAGTTATTCTTGAGACTGAAGCTGCATGTTTTTGCACTTAATCAAATGGCTCAATATACATAAGGGAAATAAGTTTAGATTTTTCTTGTTGTTCTAGCTCTGAAGTATACCGGTTAAATCTAGAACAAGGAAGGTACCTGAATTCCTTACAGACAGATGCTTTGTAAGTATCTTCAGTTTATTAGACATATCTCTTTCCTCCAGCAGGTGGAGACAAATGGCTGTTTTTGTGGTCAATTAATATCTATACAGTAGAGTGAAACATGCAGGTGTATTGTAAGTTTTATTATAAATTGGTGGCATTTGGTCTGGTTTATGTTTTAAGATTGTAATCCAACAAAAAGTCTCATGCTTCGCTCTTTAAATTGTCTATCAACAAAGGAGCTTTAGAAATTTTATGGGGGATGAGCGTGCAGTGTGGAATGGGTGGAACTGGAAAATTGGTAGACCAGGATCTCTTTCACGATAAGGAGTTTTTTATATACTTTTTATACTGTACTTGCATAGTTATGATGCCTATTTTACATCAGATACATCAAAGTATCAATTTGTGCACTCACTACTTTGAGATATTTTATTTAATCCTAATAAATATATTACCCTACTTAGGATTTTCTTTGTCTAGTTGACCAACTTTGCTGCCTAGGCTATTGATCTCTGTGCAAAAAGAACCAAGGAAAAGTATTTATTGTGTTCACTCTTCCTGGCACATAAGGTTGAATTGATTTTCAATGGTTTTCACAGATTTCACAAGTTTATTTCTTGTCCTAGTTTATCCGCATTCAACTTGTTTTTACTTCTTAGAGAGAATCATGTCTGCGACATAAATTCTGCACATGGCTTATTTGCAACTGGGACAATTGAGGTAAATGTTTCACTTTCCTGGAAAAAAACTGCACAATGGGTTCTTAATTTTTTTGCACTCAAATTGTAAAAAATATCCAAAAAGGGATAATATTCAAATCACAGGGATCAAATCACATAGGGATCACAGGAAGCTATGGCTCCCTACCACATAGGCAGCCTTTGTGAGCCATGGGCCTGCGTGCTGTCTGCCCCCCTTTCCCTCTGCTCCTCTTTTGTGCATGAGAGGTAAGGGAACATTTTTTTTTTTTGAAAGTAAGCCACAGTTCTGTTTACTTCAGAACATAGGAGTGAACTCCCATTTACTTAGTTAGGGAAACAAAACCAGATTGAAACAGAGAAGAAACAGAAATTTGAAACTAGCCCACCTCACCCCAGCAGTGTCTTTTCTAGTGGCTGTCTGCTGGTGTTCTTTTGCATCTTTTTAGATTGTGAGCCTTTTTGGGACAGGGAGCCTTTAGTTATTTGATTTTTTTCTCTGTAAACTGCTTTGTGAACTTTAGTTGAAAAGCGGTATATAAATACTGTTATTAATAATAATAATAATAATAATAATAATTAATAATAACCACCACAAACTGGTTCGAAGTAAGCCACAATTCCCAAATTTAAACAACATGAAACTGTGGATATTACTTCAAGTGAAAATCAAAGTTTCCCCTCACCTTCTGCAAACAAAAGGGGAGCTCGCAAACATGGTCACAAGCAGGCTACTGTGGAATATATATTTGCCTTCCAATTGCTACATTGGAAGTAATGTACATTACTACAGAAAATTAATTCTGCAGACATATTTTGTGAGACAAAGGATGCCACCTATGTTTTTGTCCTGGGTTGGATATTGAGATATTTCATACCAATAGAACAAAATGACTAGTTTCATGAGAGGTCAAAAGATTAGATTGATCTTTCCAAGCAATGAGGCTCTGTTGAGGTGCTCTGAATAGCATCTGGGAGAGTGGGCTTGTTGCTGGGTCATAAAGAAAAAAAAGAGGAAACGAGACCCACTTCTGCCAAGCTGTGCTACAATTGCACCATGGAATGTTGGCATGGCTGTTTCAGCAGATACAGGCCTGCTGGGGGAAAGAGACCTACCCACAATATATAGCATAATTGCAGCAGGCTCTTCCCATTGACTCACCTCATCACAAGGCATGCCATTCAGTTGCTTAACACACTGCATCAAGCAGGGGTCTAGCAGTGGCCAAAACCACTGACTTTGTCCTGCCCCAGGTTACTGTTAGGAAATGCTCATTAAGAGGATCAATATTGGATCCCTTTTGTATGCAGAAGAAAATTGAAATGTGGGATTTAATATCTTTTTGGAGTCTCTTCAACAAAAAAGTGAATCAACTAATGGTGGATGAGCTGAATGAAGTGAGTGCACTGACTTATGTTTTTCTTTGTGTTCCTCAGGGCAAAGTGGAATGCTGGGATCCTAGAACAAGAAACCGTGTTGGCATGTTGGATTGTGCATTAAGCAGTGTGACAGCTGATAGGGAGTATGGAGTGTTCCTTTTTTGTTTATTTGCTCTTAACGTAGTTAATAAAAATTCTCTGTATAATATTTTTGACCAAATACTTTAATTCTGATTCTTGCCATAGTTTACCACATGTCACCTTCAAACTGTATTTGTCACGATAGTTAACTTGTAATGATAGTGACCTACTTGCTGTTTAAATTCTTATAGGGTGGAGGGCCTGCCGTCTATTTCAGCCCTGAAATTTGATGGAGCTTTGAAGATGGCAGTTGGAACGTCCACAGGGCAGGTAGCTATCCTATCATTTTTCTGCACATTTGGAGTAAGAGTTCTGTGCTAACTAGTAGTAAGGGCTTACATTAATAGCGCAGTCCTATGCGTGTCTGTTCAAAAGTAAGTTCCATTAAGTTCAATGAGACTTACTCCCAGGTAAGTGCATAGGATTGCAACCTAAGTCAGCTTCCTTGATGTTAATGGCTAGTAAGCAAGACTATGGCCCAATTCAGACAACGTGCAAAACCATCGTTTAATCCATGGGCACGTCACGATGCATCACAATCTGTGTGTCACAATGCCTGGGACATTGTGAGGCACCCTCTGAGGGTGTCATGTGAGGCCCTTCACCCAGCAGTGAGACTGCACCACAAGTCTAGAACTAGCAGTAAGGAGGCTGGAGGGGGGGAGCTCCTGCACACGAAAACCATGTTTTAAAAAACTGCCCTGGCCAACCTGGCTTCCTTACTGCTATTTTTGGGTTCTGTTCAGCCTCACAGCCCAAAAGTAAGTGGCCAGTGACGTCATTGTGTGACACATTTTGTGTCATCACCATTTACTTCTGGGTTCCAGTGCTGGTGAAGGATGTAGCTGGCTGGGTAAATTTGGGAAGTACTGGATAATCCTTGTCCAGCATGACTTCCCTGAACCTCAGCCCCACCCCCAGTACACAAGGAGAGGAAGCTTTCTACTTCAGTTCTAAATTACAAGAAGTCAGGATTTGCTGTGGGGCCTGGAATCTGGCAAATACTTGCATGCCTAGTTGGAGCATGAAAAACCAGGATATGAAACTGGGATTCTATAGAATGTAGTAAATTAATTTCAAACTGTGAATGTGGATGTGATGTGAACACAGTAGCTGGTGTTCTGCAAAGAAGGTTACGGTTTTGAAGAAAATCAAAATAAAATAGTTGATGCACTCTTTTTCTTCAGGGATTTAGTTCATTTGTTGCATGCTCAATTTGGATAATGCTTATTGCTTCTTTTGTGCTCATCACACTGGTTCCCCCAGAGAGAAGTGATTGGGTGGAAATCTACAGGGTGTATCATTTTGATGCATACTGTGCCTGCAGGGGATAATGGCTTTATTTCCTCAAATTTTTTTCAGACTGAATAAACAACTAACAGTGGTTAAGTATTAGTGGATGAAATGAGAGCATGTTGGTATAAGGCTGGTCTGTCAGGTTTGTAGTCTGATGGTCATATATTGCAGATCACAAGGAGCCTGATCTCTCCCTCCCCCAAGCCTCTATGCTTGCATCCATTGGACATAAACAGTGAGGATTTGTCAAGCACTTGATGAGATCAAGGTTTGGCAGATTCAGACACTAGATAGCTTTTCTGCTGTTGTAAACAGTAAAATGTCCAAATATGAGTAATGCTAAATGCTGAAATGCTTAGAACTGCTGTTTCAGATTACTCAGCAATAGATCTTATACCTTTTTGCATTTTTGTAGATTTTATTACTTAAAGGACGTGCATAATGGTGACAGAAAAAAGCTCTCTCTGCTCCTCCATTTAAATAAGACTACAGTACTTCAAAATTCTCTCCATTTTTACGGGATCCGTTTCAGCTATGATCTTTTACAGGTGACTTGTGATTAAATTGGGTCTGCTTGAATGTTTAATGCTAACCTAGTTCTTTTCTTGGTACCAGGTTTTGTTTTATGATCTCAGATCAAGCAACCCATTAATAGTGAAGGATCACCAATATGGCCTGCCTATCAAATCAATACAATTCCACAATTCATTAGATTTAATTATTTCTGCTGACTCACGAATCATAAAACTATGGAACAAGGACACAGTAAGTCTTGTATTGATTTTGACTCTTCCCTGAGTAGTTTCATTAGTTCAAGTTAACACTACATTTTTCACTAACATTGCATTTCAGTAAGGGGAATATGTGTGAGTGAATTTGTTTGAGACATAAAATTATGTTTGTGATATAGCAAAATCAAACTATTTCTGCCTGGTAAAATCATGTATGAAGATACATAGGTGCCTCTGGCTTTTCATCAACATAATCATAATCAAATCATAAGAGGAAAAGCCTGTGTGTGACAGACAGACAGACAGACAGACAGATAGACAGACAGACAGATAGATAGATAATTGTGCAAGAACTAACGTAGAAAGCTACACTTTGATATCCTTATAATCTGTTTCTGGACCAGGTCATACAAAACACAAAAAAGTGATCTGTCCAGGCTGGCAGTGATAAGTTGACACACAAAGTCAGAGCTCTAGAATCTGGTACACTCTTCTCCCTACACTAATTCTGCTTGCCCTGATGATCAACCTGTATGTCACCCTCCCACACCTCATGATGGCAGCTGGCAGGGATCTCCAGAACTGCATAATGTCCACAGACGTGTAGATGGGCAGCAGCAATTGAGGACATATGCTCTTCTGGGGGGTTACCTTAACTGTTAAGATGTTGTTGTCTAATTTTGTGAAATAAATTTTTAGTAGATACTTCTAAACCATTATTATCTTAGGAAGTGCGCTATAGTAGATACTCTGGATCATGTCTTTTAGCCTTCATCCTCAACTGAAACAAAAGTTTAAGTGTGTGTACTTCCATTCACTTCCACTCATCCCTTATTGTCCTGGCCTCCCTCACCTCCCACCACTGAAGTTTTTGTTGTAAGCTTCTGGGGTAAGAGCCCGTTTCTTTTTCTTAGCGTAGTCTGTAGAGCACCACATACATGATGGTGCTATATACCAAAGCAAAAGGAAGATGAAGCCTTTCATACCTGCCATATGCATTTGTGCATGGGAAAGGGTGGTAGTTCTAACTTCCTTGTTGTGTAGTCACTGAGACTATTCATAATAGCACTGCTCGCTTCTGGCTCTTTCCGAGGTGTCTAGGTCAAAAAGACTCGTATGGTGCAATTCTATACATGTTTACTCAGAAGTAAGTCTCCTTGTATTCAGTGAGACCTACTCTCAAGTGTGGACTGTATAAGATTGCAGCCTCTGAAATTTTAATCAGTAATTCAGTTCCTGCACCTTCTAGCTTTCCAAAAAGTATACATAAATTTATGAAGTGCTTTGTTACTTTTCAGCGCTAGATATTTTGTGCCCAGTCTTATCTCTGTTCCCAAAAGCCTGAACTTCAGTACCTCTCAGAACTCATAGTTCTCATGAGTTCATGAGTTCTCAGAACTCATAGCTAATTAGCTTTGTTCAGTGTCTTTTCAAACCTTCTTATTTTGTTAGTTACTGACTGATTTTAACACTAGTCCTGCCTTGACCCACTTTTCTGAACCCATTGTGTTCTTTCAAGCAAAATGATACACTAGTTCTATGTGCTTATACACACTGAATTAAGTGGACTTGAGTGTGCATAACTCCACTGGATTGTTGTCATAGTGCAGTCCTAAGCAAATAAGGTGAATAATTTTCCCCCCGGTTGAACTTGTAGCTGAGATTGTACATGCAAGAAAAGTTCAGATGCTTCCTGGCATGTCAGGTGGAGAGCTGGTCTTGCCTCAAGGCAGATTCCGCTCTTACTCTTTGAAAGTTGTGTGTTCCCACTGGTCGCACCTTCTCTGATGCCACTTCCTGACTGTCTCTGACTGGGAATAAATGGAAATCAATGAGAGAGGCTGTGGGATGGAGAGCGGCTTTGATGCTGTATATTTGCCTGCAGCTGGGGTGCATCCAATTTTTTGTTTTCAAAGTGTGGTGGTGGGGAAAACCCCTTCCCTTTTTAATTATCTTTGAAGGCAGCAAAATTAAAAAGGGAGAGAAAGGAAGTACCCAGGAGGGAGGTGATGCTGTTAAGGAAGCAAATGAAAAAAGGGAGGAGTCAAAAGAAAAGCCTGTTTTCCCATGTTTAGTCTTTTAGGGACACATGCTTACTACAGTTCTGCAGAGCAGTGCCTGGATACCATTTTTCTTACTAGCTGAGTACTTGAGTGTCTCTAGAGTCTGTCTTAGCTGTCCACCTGAGAAAGGGTTGTTCCCACAATATCCAACTGCTCTTGCTTGCTTAACTAAAACTATTCTCAATTCAACATGAGACAGTTTTAGGCCGAACCCCTCCTCTTTTTTTATATTCCTCACAGATAGTACCTAATCTTTTTGACAAAGTGCCACTCCATTGTGTCTGAAGCACATCGATGTAGGCTGTCTATTCTTCCACCACCCAAGCTTTGCAGTGGTTTCCTGGGTAGCCGCCCTGGGTCCCGTTAGGGAGAAGGGCGGGATAAAAATAAAGTTTTATTTATTATTATTATTTCCTCTCAGGGCTAGTGCGGCACTGGTCAGGCCTGATTCTATGCCACATGCACATGGGCCCTCCTGCTTCCATCCTGCTACCTACCCCTATGGCTTGTGCCCCAGTTAGCCATGCTTTAGCAGTTCACTTTGAGTGAGGTGAAGAATTGTTGTTTCATGGAAAGGAGAAAATGAGGAGAGAAATTGTCCAACCACAAATGAGAGGATATGCAGCCTGTTCCTCTCTTCAAAGCACTTGCCCTCCCCGCCCCTTCTAACTTAGGGCAGATTTTGACCTCACTTCTTTTTTTCTCCATGTGAGTCCTTTGGACTCATTCCTCTGGAGAAATAAATGTGGAAAATGTTGTACTGGAATGGAAAATCCACATACTTCCTCTGAAAGAAAAGGGAAAAAGAAATCCATTGCATCGCTTTAAAGGTTGAGCGAGGCCATGTCCATACACAGCATGAAAAAGCAGAGCTCAATTTTTGTTCCAGGCTGCAGGATGAGCCCTGCCATGGTGATCATAGGGGAAGCTCTGTTCCTGGTCCTCCCTTCCCCAGATTTGCCCATATGTCAGGAACAAACTTTCTGCCGCCACGAAGGCAAAGCTAGAAAGAGAGAATCCTCAAAAGTTATATGGCTTAATTCCCCACATATCTGGGCTGTAGCACTTAACCCAGAGTGTAGGACAAGGCTCTGATTTAACTAATCGCAGAGAAAGTAAAGACTTGAAACGTAAGAGTTTATTAAAAATACAAAAATGGGATGGGAGGAGTTGGATAATACAAGGAGGAAAGGATACAACAAGCAGGCTTGGGAAACAATTTGGGTGTTGGTAGTGCCCAGGTGTGGATCTCAGCAAAAACCACAAGCAGACAATTACAGGCCAACTTATAAGCAAAATAATTTTCCTTAATGCACCTAATCGCACACTTCCCTCTCTTCCCTTCCCTCTAAGGTCAGCCTAAGGAAAGTCCATTACACCTCTGATCCTATGAAAGTGGATGAGAGCTTAGCAACACACAGCTGCAGTCTGGGGAAACTAAGCCTGAACATGCCCAAACATTCTTGGGCTTGACCTTTAGAAACCTAGATTCATTGATTTTCTTGGTTCATCTTGTTGGATGGTTTACCACTGCCTTATGTTCTTATGTTGTTCTTTGTGGACTTGGATAGTGAAGATGAGCAGTACAAGTTTCCTTGGTCATGTGGTTTTTCTGCACTGATGCTAATTTCGAAGTGTCTCAGGGAAGCTTTTTCCTATTGAACATTATGCATGTGAACATTAAGCTTTTCTTATGAGAAATAAATGGGGGGGGGACATAAGAACAACATAAGAACAGCCCCACTGGATCAGGCCATAGGCCCATCTAGTCCAGCTCCCTGTATCTCACAGCGGCCCACCAAATGCCCCAGGGAGCACACCATCAGGGCACGGGGACCTATTGATCTTCAATTTATCAATGAGATCTGAAACATCTTCTCTTTTAACCTCTATCTGACTTAATTCTTTGGTCAGGAGGGGCCGTTCGCGCAGCGGTATCTACCCGAGGTCTTCTGCCATGAAGACAGATGCAAAGAACTCATTCAATTTCTCTGCCATCTCTAAGTCTCCTTTTATTTCCCCTTTCCCTCCCTCACCATCCAGAGGGCCAACTGCTTCTCTGGCAGGTTTCCTGCTTCTAACATACTTGAAGAAGCTTTTATTATTCCCCTTAATGCTGCTGGCCATGTGTTCCTCATAGTCTCTCTTGGCCTCCCATATCACCTTCTTACATTTCTTTTGCCACAGTTTATGTTCCTTTTTATTCTCCTCATTATGGCAAGACTTCCATTTACGGAAGGAAGCTTCCTTGCCCTTTGTGGCCTCTCTAACTTGGCTAGTTAGCCATGCGGGCACCCTCCTGGACTTAGTGGAGCCCTTCTTCCTTTGCAGTATACACTTCCGCTGGGCCTCTATTACTGTTGATTTGAGCAACCTCCATGCACTCTGTAGAGACTGGATTCTTTTTACCTTCCCTTTCAACCTCCTAACCAGCCTCCTCATTTGAGGGAAGTCCGCTCGTCGGAAGTCAAGGGTTTTGGTGAGAGATTTGCCCGGTATTCTTCTCCTGACGTGCATGTCGAAACGGATCGCAGCATGATCACTGTTCCACAATGGCTCAGTAACATTGACATCTTTAACCAGGTCCTGAGTACTTCGCAATATTAAATCCAGAGTCACCTGTCCTCTGGTGGGCTCCATGACTAGCTGCTCTAAGGCACAGTCATTTAGCATGTCAAGGAATCCGGTCTCCTTTTCGTGACCAGAACACAAATTGACCCAGTCAATATGAGGATAATTGAAGTCCCCCATGATTACAACCCTGTCCCTCCTTGTCACCTCCCTGATCTGTTTCCTCATTTCAAGGTCCCCTTCCGGTTTCTGGTCTGGAGGACGATAGTATGCCCCCAGTATTACATCGCTCCTCAGGTCTGGTAATTTAACCGATAGACATTCTATGGAGTCGGACCCACCTTCAATCTCTACTTTGCTGGATACTATCCCTTCATTAACATAAATAGCCACTCCACCTCCAACCCGCCCCTCCCTGTCCCTCCTGTAGAGTTTATAGCCTGGGATTGCGGTATCCCACTGGTTCTCTGCATTGCACCAGGTTTCCATTATGCCCACTATGTCAATGTTTTCCCTTGTCACCAGACATTCCAGTTCTCCCATGTTTGCTCGGAGACTTCGGGCATTTGCATAAAAGCATTTGTACATGGAATGCCCCAGGATGGGCTGCTTATTAGCTCCTTTATCCATGAATCCTCTCATTGTGCCAAACCATCTATCACATCCCATCACGCTACCATTCCCAATTTCTTTTCCTACTCTGCCTTTACCTTGTTGTTCTCTAACTTCCCCATCCTCGTCCCATAGGGATGAGGAGTCCCAAACCGGATGCCCCTCTGCTCCTGTCGGCCTTCCCCCAGGGATCAGTTTAAAAGCTGCTCTGCCACCTTTTTAATGTTATGCGCCAGCAGTCTGCTTCCATTCTGGTTCAAGTGAAGCCCGTCCCTCTTATAGAGGCCCCACTTGTCCCAAAACATTCCCCAGTGCCTAACGAATCTAAACCCCTCCTCCCTACACCACCGTCCCATCCACGCATTGAGACCCCTGATCTCTGCCTGCCTAGCTGGCCCTGCGCATGGAACAGGTAGTACTTCAGAGAATGCTACCTTTGAGGTCCTGGCTTTCAGCTTCCTACCTAATAGCCTAAATTTGGCCTCCCAGCAGACATGCACTACAACCGCTACCTCCTCCCCAGCACTATCTACCAGCATGTCTAGACGAGAAGTGATGTCCGCAACCTTCGCACCAGGCAGGCAAGTCACCATGCGGTCCTCACATCCGTAGCAAACCCCCCTCTCTATGTTTCTAATAATCGAATCCCCCACTACAAGAAGCCCCCACCCCCCTCCCACCAAGAAGTATCCTGAGTGCATTCAGATACAGGCCCGTCCCCTGGAGAAGGGGTCCCCCCTAAGGGATTGTTTCCCTCCTCTCCAGGATGATGTCTTCCAGCCCCAAGACTTCCCACGCCTGAGGAGCTGCACGCCTGAGGTTGGGACAAAGCCTGATCGTCCCCAGAAGTCTCCCCATGGTCCTTCTCTGCCTTCCTCTGCTTCTCCAGGTCGGCCACCAAGGCTTCAAGGGAGCGGACGCATTCCCTGAGTCCCTGGAGCTCCTTGCACCGAGGACACACCCATGACTTATGCCCCAGAGGCATATAGTCATACACGTGACACTCGATGCAAAACACTGGATAGCCACCACCCTGCTGCTGGGGTTTAAAAAACCCACAGTTTAAAAAACTGCTTTTTACTGTTGCAGAGAGACAGTCATACAAGTGATTACAGGTATAACCTAAGTATCTACAGATTTTTCTATCTCAAAGCTGATGAGAAGGGCCCTTTAAATTAAAGGAAAACGGTCATTTAATAATGCCAGAGAAGGAAGCCAGCTGGCAATCCATAAATCATTCTCTGTGCAGGTTTCACCCTTCCTTTCCCCCTGAGTGAAAGAAGGCTAAATGGCAGTGATTATCACCTTCTCCATTCTTTCCCCCTTGCTGGGGCTCCTGATGAAGGGAGGGATTGCTGCCTCCTAGTGAAGCCTAAAATGTGTGTCTAAAAATGTGGCATAAGAGTGTGTATTTCTCCAGCTGCACTGCGCAAAGAGCGATGTGTTTGTGCAGGTAAGGGTAGATAGGCAGGTAGCCAACTGTAACAGAAAATAGATCAAACTAGGTATTGTATCCCAGGGTTCCAGCCATCATTTTCTCAAGATCAACTTAGCTGCAGGTGTCTTTCAATGAATTAAGAGCATTTGTCATATATTGCATATGAGATCATCTACTTGACTAGGCAAAATTTGTTATAGGCTTCAGGTAACTCAGAACTACTTCAAATACTGAAGATGTTTCTTCTCAGGGCAAATCCATCAAATATGTGATGGTGGCCTTAAACTTCAGCAAATTTAAATTGCATCTGGCACTCTGGGGAAGGACTGTGTATGACCACAGTGATTTTTTTTGTTTGTTGTATAGATCACACATAACTATGAACTATGGGTTGTATCCTGACTTCCTCTTCTGTATTCTGATCCTAGAAGATTGCCCTGTAACCCCAATGCTCCTTCCACCCAATTGAATCCTGCTCTGGAAAGTTCCCTGAGCTTTTTGAAAGGAAAAAGCTTCTTGGGGGAAGGAAGGGCCAAGGACGTTTGCTTCCACATATACACTTTAGGATACAACCCCATGCTGTTAAGATACTAATGGGAAGATTGGAAAGAGCCATGGCAAAAGGCCTAGAGGAGATCCTCATTTGGAGAATCCTGGTCTATATCACAGAATTATTTGACTGGTTTTCAAGCATGGATATGATTATTGCCTAGCTATGTTGCAGGTTGATTTTTTTGCACTTACTCTGTGTGTGCATAAACTTCTAAAATAACCATTTTCAATCATGGGTATGATTATTGCCTAGCCATGTTGCAGGTTGATTTTTTGCATTTATTCTTTGTGTACATAAACTTCTAAAATATCCATTTTCAATCATCTCTATTGCATATTCCTTGTATTTCAGGGGAAAATATTCACTTCCATAGAGCCTGAACATGACATTAATGATGTTTGCCTATATCCTAATTCAGGTATGTAGAAAATACTTTTGCCATTGATGTGTTCACCAAGCAGGAACTCCTTAAGTTACTCTGTTTGGAATAAGTTGCCACATGTGAGAAGTGGGATGGAGTCAGACATGCACCCAGCAGTCATTTTTGCAGAACTCTCTTTAGTCTTTGATTAATTTTTCAGTTTTGAACCCCTCCCTTTCCCATAAGTGTGTTCCTGTCAGAACTGGATATTTGATTCTCCCATCTCCAAGTTTCATAATGAATCACATGCAATGTCTGACCTAATATTGTCACCTGACACTCTGTCTTATTAATGGGAAGAGTATTTCAACAGGTTTTTTATATTTTTCAAGAAACAGATGAATCGGCTGTGTGATTAAATAGGTGTGTCTCTTTTCTTGTGAGAAATGATCAAAGGTAGCACAGGTAGGAGAGAGAGGCTGAGGCATCTCTTAATTTTACAGGTTCTCCCCATATATGCATTTCTTCAACCTAGGGAAAAATTGCTTCCTGTATCAAGCTTTTTGCAAATGTTGGCATACTTAGTAGATTAGCTTCTTTCTCCTAGTGAACTTGCTGCTGAACAAAATCATGTTTATTCCTGATGAGCAGGAGGAAAAGGAAATGGTCTGTAATATACAATTGCTTCTTGTATTCTTTGATTTAAGGTTACAGCACTCTTTCCAGAAATTAATTTTTTACTGTTGACTAGCTAACCTAAGGCCAGTGCCTCTCCTGTTCTGTCACAGACAGCTGTTTCATTAAGTCTAAAGAGCATCGTTATGTACCCATTAATATTTTAACAAGGCAGATTATATTGCCTCACCCATGTGAGTTGTGTTTATTAGTTCCTTCTGGCTATAGGATGCTCTCCCCCCCCCCCCCATTGGACTGGGTGGTATCTGTTGGGACACTTCTAAATATTTTTTTTTTTTTGCACCATCAACTTCTTATAGTGATGAGTTGCTTCCAAATGAAAATTCTTAACTGAGAAGCCAAAATCGAGCCTGAATGACCCTTGTGTTGAGATATAGCTCTTAGCATAATGTATAGCAGTGCTTCCCAGACTCCTACAAGGGAGCTGGGAGCACTGTAAATTGTTGTGGGAGGGGGGGAAGGCACAGTGCAATCCCCAGGATTGTGCTGCTGCTGTGGATGGGTGGGATTTTTTTTACCTACCTGCAGGTAGTGCTGCAGTCCTGGGGGTCTGGGGAACCCTCTGCAGGGTAGATGTAGATGGGTAACAAGCAAGACTTTACTAATAATTAAATCTACAGCAGAACACTTCATAATCTTGAATCTTGCTCCCTTCAGATCAATTGTAGTTTTGGTGTTGTCCTTGGCATGCTGGCATGTTGGGAGTAGGAAAGTTACTCCTCCACTTACCTGTGCACCCCACAAATAAGCCTGCAAGACAGAGGCTTGGTTTTAAGCTGGGCCACTTTATTAATAACACAACCACAGCAGGGAGAAAACTAACTTCTCCCGCCATGTGCAGGCATCTATCAGGGGAAACTGTGATAGTATATCCCCCAGATTCATTGACGAGACCATCCTGGCTCCAAAAATCAGTTTGAACTTTTCATGATCAACCCTCAAGGGTCAAGCAGCTGGACTGCACAGAGTCCCACATGCCAGAAAGCACTTGAGGTTGCCTTTGTTAATCCAAGCCAGAGTGCTCATCTGCCAGCCTTGCCGAACCGGAGAACATCTGGCAAGTGATACTGGTTTACCCACTGACCATGCTTATCTCCAGGGTGTGCACCAAACAGCCAGTTTATGACTCCCATGCCCACATGTCACCTACTTAAAGTGTCCAAAGAATTATTATAATAAAAGCTACAAGTAGAATGTCTAGTGGAAAAACCCACCCACCCTGCAGGTCAGTCTGGGTTAGGCAAAAAAACTGTCATCCAGTTTGCTTTCAGGTTAGCAGCAAATCTCAGACTGCCCCAAGGAGGGATGCGTGAGGTTAGAAACACCAGGACTGGATTGATTGGTAGAATTAAAACTGAGTGCCAGCCATCACCCAAATGTCAGACTGCCAATCTGGTGCCCGTATTTTCTCACCTCTGCTTTGCACACCCAGGAAGACCAGGCAAAACCAGCCATCACATGACAAGTATGTGTCATCACAATTCTCAGAGATTGGTCTGAAAATACTGCTCGCTGAGCAGTTGGGGAAAGAACCAGAGCACTCCCATTTGGGGTTTTATACTGGCTTTAATACTGACTTCGTTCTCTATAGAAGTTAGAAAAGAATCAGGTTTTGTGTTTGCCAACAGTCTCAACTCTGTGATCTCTAGGGATGCTGTTTACGGCCAATGAAGCCCCTAAAATGAACATCTACTACATTCCAGTAAGTACAGCAATTTTTTTACTGGGTTCTGGTATTCTGGACAATAAGAAATATCTCTGTTCTCTTTTATTTTGAAGTCAGCATAGAGTTCTAAGTATTACGTATGTGACATTTAAAGTTGTAGTAGTTCTGAAGGTCAGTAAAGTAATATGGCCTTCCTCAGATTATATTCAATTTTAGTTTGTGTCATCCACTTCATGCTGACAAGCATACAACAGGATTTCATAATGAATATATTTCATCCCCAACCCCATGAAATAATGCAAATCTCCCACCATTTTTTAAAATGGAATAAAATACTGTACTGAATATTGAGAATTGTTTTTGTTGTTGCCTCAATGAGCCAATCCTGAAGGCTTCCCCTTGCTGATGACAGTTTTTGGGCTAGTGATGATGGGAAATCCAGGTGATTTCTGAAAGACATTTATTTTTCTGTTAAAACAAAGTGCAGGTATGCCCCCTTATCCATGGGGGTTCTGTTCTGGAACACCCCCCACACACACACACACACACACAGCTGAAACCACAGATAAGGGCCAATGCCCATCCCATGGGCCCATGGGCAGGAGGTCTGGTCTAGAGGGTTGAGCCTCCATTTGCCTGAAGAACATCCGAAGGTCGCCAGTTCGAGGCCACCGGCACCGTGCGACCTTGAAGCAGCTGACAAGCTGAGCCGAGCTATTCCATCTGCTCTGGGCGTGGGAGGATGGAGACCAGAATGTGCAACCAGATCAAGAAAGAAACACCTGAATGCTGTGGTTTCTTGAAAGATAGAAACCTTCTTTCAAATTGTAAACATCCCTATTGGGATTTAATTTGCCTGCCTATGTAAACCGCCTTCTAAGGAGAAATCTGAGGACCAAGAAAGGCGGTATAGAAATACCTGTAATTATTATTATTATTATTATTCTCCCGTAGTCCCAGGCAGCTGCCCCCACAGAGGCAAGGGGGACTCGGTTCCCCTCAACTCCAGAGGGACCTCTGAACTCAGCAGAGGCTGAGGATATCCACCCTGGCCATCTGCCGAGCTCAGACTGAGCTCTGAGGCAAAACACACAAAAAAACTCCCGCTACATCCGGTTTCACAGAGAAACCAGACATGACATTTTTAATGCCTTACAAAGCATTGGGAGGCCCAGTGAAGCCATTCACAGGACCCTTCAGAGGTGACGGGGGTAGAACTCTCCTTGGCTCCAGAGAAGGTGCACGCAGGGGTGCGTGTGCTTGGGGGCCGGACCTGATCTGCAGATAACTGAATAATAATAATAATAATAATAATAATAATAATATACAGTATTTATATACCGCCTTTCTTGGTCTTTATTCAAGACTTTATTCAAGGCGGTTTACATAGGCAGGCTTATTAAATCCACGCAGGGATTTTTACAAATTGAAAGAAGGTTCTTTCTTTCAAGAACCACCACATTCAAGGTGTTACACTCCGATCTGGTTTAACATTCTGGCCTCCATCCTCCCACGCTCCGAGCAGATTGAACAGCTCAGCTGCAGCTTGCCAGCTGCTTCAAGGTCGCACGGTGCCGGTGGCCTCGAACTGGCGACCTTGTGGATGTTAATCTTCAGGCAAATGGAGGCTCTACCCTCTAGACCAGACCTCCTGCCCACAGATACAGATTCCACAGATACAGGTTCCATGGATATGGGCCTCCATCCTATACCTCTAAAATATGTGTAAATATTGGGGTTGGAAACTGAAGAGCTCCTGCAGGCATACACAAGGGCTCGGTTTTCTTTTTTTCCTTTTTTCCCCACTCTTTGACTGTCAGATTTCCAGTCCACACCACAAACTGGTTTTGAAAGCTCCTTTGGTTTGAAAAGTGGCTTGTGGTGTGGCATGAGTTGGGAGAACTGTGCTTGAGAGAGACCAGTTCAAAAGTGGACATGCAGAACAGGTCGCTGAGTTTGTTCCGTATCAGCCCTTTGCTGCCACTGCTGATGTTCTTTGGCTGGAGGTTGAACGTATAACCCTAACTTAAATTTAAGTGGTGATATCCATCTTTGCCATCAACTGCCTACTTTTGGGCAGCATGCGATATCCTGTTCCAATTGGTTCACTTCAGAAATGAAACACAGTTGTGGTCATGGAATATATTTAAAGTATTTGTTCTCACCTTTAAGTGTGCCAAGAAATGAAAGAAAGGGCCTATTCACATTTTGGTTTGGTGTGGCATGTGCAGGAAGTAAGGCTGCTGCTGGTTGTTAGATTGTATTGACACATTTTGGTTTCAAATGCCCTGCTTTTTTTCTTCTCTGAACTTTGAGAGAACTTTAGGACTGCAGTCACAGCCTTCTGGGATGATTTCATGGAAGGAAAAGTGCTGTGAAATCCATCCAAATGACTGCAGTCCCATGACAGAAAATCACTTTGCATTTATCCAGCTCACAGTGGCTGACTTCCTTCAGATTCTAACTTGGAATTGGAACTCAAACTATACCCAGGTTGCAGTTCTTCACTTCTTGTACCAAGCACACCAAAGATCTGGGCATTTTTGCAAGCTTGCATAACAAGTACAAAGAATAGAGGGGAAAAATGGTAGACATGTAAAGACACATTACCAGTGAATAGAGAGGACAAAGTGTTAGAAAAGGGGGGAAATCCCACTTTAATTTGCATAAATGAAAGACCTGGAGGCTTAAAATTGGCACTTAAATGACGCACATTTTCTGTTAACTTGGTGGGGGGGAACCCTCCCATGCAGAGAGTTCATGCTGTGTCTTTATGGGAGGGTCCATAGCTCATGCTTTGCATGCAGTAAGTCCCACGTTCAGTCTGCAGGTGGGCAGAGAAAAATTCTGGTCAAAACTGTGGAGAGTTGCTGCTAGTCATTGTTGGCAATAGTCAGCTAGGCAGGTCCTTGGTCTGATTTGTATAAAACAGCTTCCTGTGTCTTTGCTTTTCTTCCAGTTGAGCTCTGTGCATCAGCAGGAAGTTATACATGCAAGCCTCCTTCCACTCTTGCTTTCTGAAGTACAGCAAGTGGTCACTTAGGGCGCAATCCTAACTAACTTTCTAGCACCAAGGTAAGGTCTGTGTAGCTCCAAGGTAAGGGAAAAAAAATTCCCTTACCTTGAGGAGGCCTCCATGACTGCCCCCCTACTGCAGGATGCAGCACACTTCGCATTGGCACACCTATGTCAGTGCTGGAAAGTTGGTTAGGATTTGGGCCTTAAAGATTGTCTTAGTCTTGTAGGTCTTAGTCTACATTGTTTCATTTTAAAGTTGGTCACCAGTTCTCAATCTTCTGACCTCTGCATCATCCATGGCTGCACATTGTAGGGCTAGGAAGCCACTTCTGGGTTGCGCTGGGCCCTTGACCCACTTCCTTGGCCTTGTCATGACAATGCTTTGCAGTGCTATAGGAAAGTGCTCAGTGAGTCTGCCACTTGAGAGAGTGTTATTAAGCCCACCTATAGTAAAACTGGTTTTGTTATAAGTCGTTTTGCTTAAAGTTGCAGTTTCCAAGAACCTATCTATAATTTTAAGTGAGGACTTGCTGTACTCGATAAACTTGAAACAGTGTTTACATTTTAATTCCTATTGCACATTTTAATATCCAGGTGACGGAAGTGACTGTCTTTTCAGGACACTGTATCGCCTCTGATATTCTACCTGGGAGTGAGATTGAGAAAGGGTTCTTCTAGTGCAGTTTCTCTCCCTTAGCTAAGAACTAAACCAATTTCCTTGCTTTGCATATGACCATCTCCCATGGCGAGGGGCCATGTCGAGGGGCAGTCAAGGAAGGAAATGTACACATGAGCCTAAGGTTCATTCCCAATGTTGCCATGAGTAGAATCCCCAGTGAAAAGTAGCACCTGAAGAAGACAGGCATCTGCAGTTGCCTAGTAACAAATTCTTGATTCACAGAGAGATTCATATTTTCCAAGTGAACCTGCTTTGAGATGCCTACAGACCTTGCTCTGAGGTGCCTAATGACCCATATCTGTATTCCAGATACCGTGTTTCCCCGATAATAAGACACTGTCTTATTATTATTTTTGGACAGAAAAACACCAGAAGGCTTATTTTCAGGGGAGGGCTTATTTTAATGAACATTGACAGCAATTTTAATAAACAGGTAAATGTGAACAAATCATGCCCCCTGAGTTCTTCTTTTATCCTCCATCATGCCCCCTGAGTTCTTCTTTTATCCTCCATCATGCCCCCTGAGTGCTTATTTTATCCTCCATCATGCCCCCTGAGTTCTTCTTTTATCCTCCATCATGCCCCCTGAGTGCTTCTTTTATCCTCCATCATGCCCCCTGAGTGCTTCTTTTATCCTCCATCATGCCCCCTGAGTGCTTCTTTTATCCTCCATCATGCCCCCTGAGTGCTTCTTTTATCCTCCATCATGCCCCCTGAGTTCTTCTTTTATCCTCCATCATGCCCCCTGAGTGCTTATTTTATCCTCCATCATGCCTCCTGAGTTCTTCTTTTATCCTCCATCATGCCTCCTGAGTTCTTCTTTTAGCCTCCATCATGCCCCCTCACTCCCGCTTACATACCGGGTTTTTATGTTGTCCTGCCTCAGCTCTCCTCCGCGGCACTGCTCTCAATGGCGCCAGCAAGCAAATCACTGGGGAAGAACAGGATGACGCGCTCACTGCTGCAGCTCTGATTGGATGCAGCTCGGAGCGCGGCGTGCGTTTCACCCGGGGGGGGGACGGTGCATACAGAGGGTACCGTAATGTAGCGTGTAGCGCAGGGGATCACCTTCACTACAGTAGCAATCTCAATAGGGCTTATTTTCGGGGGAGGGCTTATTTTAGAGGAATCTTACACAGTAAGGGGAGGGCTTATTTTCGGGATAGGTCTTATTATCGGGGAAACACGGTAGTTAAGCTCTTCCGGGCCTTTCTGTAGCATTTGCGGCACTCTTCGGATGTTATTGGTCTGAGCTCACATGCTCCCTGTTCACTGGACCGCCTCTTTGCTTGAAGATGATCTTTGCAGTTCACTTGGTATTATCTTCTCTATCCACTGAGTCCAGATAGGAAGCTAAGAAGGCATTCTCTTTGGCTGTTCTCCAGCTTTGAAACTTTGACAACATTGAAGCTTTCCAGAAATATTGTAAGACCTTTTTATTCAGCCAAGCTGTCTGAGAGGACGGTGTGTTTAGTGTGTTTCCTCCCTCAGGTACTAGGCCTCCAGGATTTAGTGAAGGCACCATTTTAATTATTTTAAGTTTTTTTTAATCGATTAAGCAATGAGTGAATTTTTACCAGTGCCACGGAGCATCTCTGTGAAGAACGAAAATGAATGTGATGTCAGAAATCCAGGAATCTCTCTCTGCTAAAAGTAGTGGGCAAGGGATCTGGCTGAATTCCATGGCACAGTGGGATTGTGCCCCCCCCCCTTGAACGATGGCCCCACTCCCAATTCCTCTTCCCCAAATTAGTGTTAGCTATGGAGGGAAAAACATAAAATCACAATGTTTGCCTGTGTGTGTGTGTGTGTGTTTCTCTATATAATTATTATTAACAGTATTTATTATTAACAGTATTTATATACCGCTTTTCAACTAAAAGTTCACAAAGCGGTTTACAGAGAAAAATCAAATAACTAAATGGCTCCCTGTCCCAAAAGGGCTCACAATCTAAAAAGATTAATCTAAATCTTAATTAAGAGTAACTGAGGGAAGGCAATCTGAATCAGGATTGTAGCATGGGGAGGAGCTTTCCCCTTAGCTACTTTTAATGAAAAAACCTGCCTGCCCACCCCAGACCCAAAGTTATTAAATATGTTCACATATCTCTGATATCATGTGCAGTTTAGTCCTAAAATGGTGTGGGCACATTCATTCATCATCAAAAAACAAATCAGGGTTTTTCTTTCAGGGCTTTTTGTGTATAAGTTTATGCACATTTATAGATTATAGGTCATATAATTGTGACATCTTCAGTTGGGTGACAGCTCTATTAATTGCATAATATAGTTAGTGTTACTTGCAGCCCAGTCCTTTCTAAGCACTGCGCTGGCAGAATACCTGTTCCACCGGTGCACACTGTCACAAAAGCACCATAAAGCACTTTCAACAGTGCTAACAGCTGGCACACTGGTGGAGAGGCCAGAGCCTTCCTGTGCACACCATCGGCCATCAGAATGCCCACTGGAGCAGGTAAGTCCAGCACAAGAGGTGTAACGGAGAGAGTGAGACAAGTTTGGGCGGATTGAGCTCAGGAGAGGGCAGGATTGATGGCACCAGCACACACTATATCCTAAACCCCTTTCCGACACCCAATCCTCCTGCATAGATCAACTCAGACTTGTGGCAGCAGTATCACTGGTGCAGGTCCAAGTTGACCCATAGCGGCTGCTGGGGCTTACCCTGGGGCAAGGGGACAAATGTCCCCTGACTCTGAGGAGATCTCCAGCAGCCAAAACTCCCCTACAGTATACAGCTGTTGCTATGCTGGCACCGCTGCATCACCACGTAGGAATGTAGATAGGACTGGGCTGCAGAAACGTCATTGGGGTTTGCATCACCTGGTACGAGAGCTCATTGTGTCACCCCCATGATGGACCTCCTCCCATGCCAGACTATACAGAATAAATTACAATATCATACGCACAACCTAAATGCATTGGCATCAATAGGGTTGGTGTAATCCCCATTAACTTTATTTATTTAAATATATAACAGTATAGGTAACTTAGCAAATCTGTAAGCCACAAATAACCAGTGGCCAACTCACACTGTATGACACTCACATACAGGTTGAGCCTCATTATTCACATGGGTTCCAAGCACTCATGTGGATGGCAAAAATACAGCACTATAGCAAATCCATTTAAAAAACAAAGTTTCTTTGCTCTGGTGATTTAAAGACAGTCTTGCTGACCTTTGTGATGTAAGATAGGAGTCATTTAGACAACAATTCATCAATCAGTCTTCCTCCAAGCTTAGAAAGGCGATTCACTTAGCCCCTCCCTTCACCAATGCAAAGTGATCACTTTTCTTTCACTGCTCAGGGGGGAGGGAGGGGTCACCTGGAGAGAGAAGGATTGATGGATTGTCAGCCAGCTGCCCTCTCTCTCTCTCTCTCTCTCTCTCTCTCTCTCTCATTAAGGAGGCTATTGTTAAAGGACAATATCACAGAAGTGTTCACATGTGGGAAAGCCTTCAGTGCTAGGCATTTGGCAGCACTGTGAAAGAGAATTTTATGACTTTATGTGTTTCTTATGTAATTTATACTGTGTTTTTAAACCATGTATGCTCAGTCAGGCTGCAGTTAGGTATTACAGAATGTACTGGATAAAGTTGCCTCAACCACCGAAGACTTACTAATCACTTATCTCAGTCTCTGCTGGCTCTAGAAAACTGTGGACAAAGCCCAATATAGGTTGTTTTAATATGAGGATGAGATGCAGTTTTGTCACAGTTTCCAAATTCTGTTGCAAGAGCACATTCTTCTTCTCCCTCCCTTGTCCATCCAACCTCCCCCCCCCCCCAGTGGAATCTTTTAAATTAAATACATTCAGATACTGTCTCTGGAGCCTGTATGCCATAGTGTGGTTTTCAGGTGAAAAGCTAGAGTTTGTTAGGCATTTGCTAAGCACAACCCACTGAATGATATTAGACAACAGTGTTGTTTGTCTCTACAAACAGGAAGTGTGGGCTTCCTATCTGTGGTCAGATAAAGCACTTTCAGTGTAAAAACTAGCACACTGGGCTTAATCACAACAAAGGAAATCCTCTGCTTCCCATCATAACCTGTTGCCTCAAAGGAAATGCGCGCTTGTGGGCATGGGTGCGGAAACCATCCAATGTGTGACACTCAGGAAGTAATTTTGTGGTCATCCTGTAGAATCTTAACACATTTGGTTGTTATGTCGGGAAGCCTCTGTGTGCCTGATATGCAGGTGTGAAACAAATAGTGCTGCTAGAAGCAAGGTCGCATGCCGATAGTTAACTGCTAGGGGCATGCAGATCAGATCCAGCTTGTGGATAGCGGCAACAGTTTGGCTCAACTGCAGTTACCTTAGTGGAGCACCTTGTCAAGTTGTAGAGTTTGAGAGCAAAGGAAATAGGTTGCACATACCTACAAGGATTCCATATTGCTTTGTCTTTAAGAGTTGATGGTGTTGAAAGAGAACCCAGAGCAGTGCCTGGAAAGAGAGATGGGACCCCCTCTATTACCAGCAGAATAGCCTAAATCCAGAGCAGATACTCCCTTGCCCTTGGGATGCCTCCAGCTCAGCAAAGCCTTTTAAATAGGCCTTGTGCCATGTGGAAAATGACTCACAGCCAGAACACAGGAGGCTTTAGCTAGGAAAAGGATCCCATAGAGTTGGGGCACCTTCCTCAAGGTTCCTACTGCACACTCTCACTACACCACTCCCATCTCTTCAGTGACAGGGAGCCTCTGAAGTCTTTTCTAAAGAAGAGAGGTTTTTGCAATCTTCTTAAAATCAGGAAGAGGCTTGGGTGGGCTCCACGAAGTAAAACACATGACTCATTTAAACACAAACCTGTAGCCTAGTAAACCTGTCAAATGTTGGTGAGAGCTGGTGGGTCTGTTGCAAAAGGGTCTGCTGTCAGTGCAGGAGCAGGGGTGGCAACACATGGCTCATGGGCTGCTTCTGACCTATTAAGGCTCTGTCTGACCTGAAGTCTAGGTATCGGAGGGAGAGGTAGAAAAGGGGGTGTATTCAAGGCTTGAGAGGCTTTTACAACTTACATGACTCAAAGCCACTTAAGCTTCTGGCTCCACAAAGGGCAAGTTTGAACTGGGGGAAATCTTATAATGGGGACTCACAAAGACCTCCAAAGATCATTTTTAGGTCAAATTTAGAGGCGGAGGATAAAAAGTCTGCAGTAGAAGGCAGTGTGTCAGAATTACCTAGAGAGGAGCTTTCTGTGTTTAGAGTTCTAAGAAGCCATTGATCCTGTCAGTACTAACAAATAGTTAATGTATCCTCTTCCTTGGGCAGCTTGCTCAGAGGATGAGTAACACGTCCATAATCCTCCTCCTAAGCCAAGGAGGCAGCCCTGGTATGTGGGAGCTTCACCTGCTGGTAATTAAACAGTGGCTGGAAAAAATCCTGGCAGATCGAATGATGACACACAAAGGATAAATCCATCTAAAGTTCCACTTTGCAGCTGTTGTGGCTCTTTCACGCTTGCCATTAATTCCAGTTTCCTTCCCCTTGCAGAGAGGGCTTTTGATGTTCACCTTGATTTGCCATAAACTGCAGTTACTCAAATAATCTAACTTCAGTGGGTGTGACTATGTGTACATGAAAGCAGGAGATTGATTGATATCAGCAGTGGAAAAGTGTTAGCAGGTTTGAATTTGGGAGGAAATGGAAACCTGCATTTTCAGAAACATCAACAGCATGGCATATTTAACCTCTCGACACAGGTGGGATCGTAACTGGACGCCCAAAGGATTCTAAAAATCTGTAATACTTTTACCTTTAACCTGAGCCATTTTATAGTCCATGTATTCTTGTAGGATAAAGGCATCCATTGTTCTGTGGCCTCTGAAGCTTTCCCCTTCTCAGTTTTGCTATAAAAGTTTGTATTTGGGGATCCAATCCCAAATGCAGTGTTGACCAAATTAGGAGTTGATCTTCTGTTCTAAGTAAAAAGCATTAATGAACTGTTGCAGAAACTGTCTGTCCTTTTTATACGTCTCCAGGTTTTGGGGCCTGCTCCAAAATGGTGCTCATTTCTGGATAATTTGACAGAGGAGTTGGAGGAGAATCCAGAGACAACTGTGTATGATGACTATAAGTTTGTAACAAAAAAAGACCTTGAAAACTTAGGTAAGTGTTTACTACAATTACAAGACAATTTTGTCTTGTCCTTTTCCTTTGGGTATGCTCTCAAGGATTCATTTCGCAAAGGTGCTGTTCCAGCTACTTTATTGAAGTTCATGAAGATGCATAGGACAAGAAACAATGTAGTTGCTTAGAGTCCACCCCAGCTTGTTTCAGCTCATGGTATAAAATTCCATTGCTGAGTTCCCCAAACATTTTCTAATCTACATTGGGAACCTCTTCTGCTTTGGTCCTTTTTTTTTCTTGAAAGAATGTATGTATTGGTTTGTTCACCCCACTTAATGGCATCCATTTGAGAAGGGATAGGAGTTTTGTCTGACACTTAATAGCAGCAGCATTTAGGCAAAGCCACTGATGAGTTTAAAATTTGCTTGTCTCTTTGGCAGTAGGACTACTACCACAAAAAAATTCAAGCTCTGCATGTGCACGGAGTGAGCCCTGTCCTGGACTGTGGCAAGGATCCAGACGAACCTGGCCCCACTCCATCTTTTCTTCCTCCTGCAATGCCTTCTGGGCTTGCATTAGGATGGCTGCATTGCGTAAATGGCTTGTGCTAGCATAGCTTTCCTACTACACTGTGATTAGCTGCCTCCTGCCAGCACAAGTGGATTTAGGAAGGCAGTGATTAAGCACTTTAGTTCACTGTAAAATCCTGTTTCAAGTCAGTTTGCTTAAGGTTATGGTACAAGCGAGCTACAACTTTCTCCAAAATTGACAAGTAAATAGGTCTGTGTTGCATCCAAACAATTGTTTTTGTTATTGGCTTGCTCCAGTTTTAAATTGTGAGCCACTTTGAAATTTATATCTGACAGAAGAGCAACCTAAAAATGTCAGTGTCAATAAAATATTCTTCTGTTTCTCATGAAACCTAGCTTTTCAAATCCATGTGGGTTTTCTCTTGCTAGATTGCCTGTTGTGCTGTTGTTTTTGATTTTCAGTTTTAATTACTTGTTTTGTTTGAGGTTTTTCTGTGCACTGCCTTGGGGGGGGCTCATAGGGAAAGATGGTATAAGGATGTAAGTGATAAAGTGGTATTCTACACTGTTCCAAATGGATCTTTTCAAGCTTCTGAGGAAGAAATTGCACCATTGTTGTGACATTGGGTGCAGTGTGTGTCAGTTGCCGTGTGTGTAAGTTGCCAACTGAAAGAATGACTTGCAGCACAATCCTCTGTGTATCTGTTTGGAATTGAGTACTTCTGAGTTCAATGGAATGTACACCCCATCAATGTGCATAGGATTGCAGCCCCATAATACAACCCAACATATGAATAAAAGGCAGAGCCCACCCTGTGTCCTGGATTCTAACAATGTTGTTGATACACATGCTTGTCTTTCTCTCCAGGACTTACTCATCTCATTGGATCACCACTTCTCAGAGCATATATGCATGGCTTTTTCATGGACATACGGCTTTATCACAAGGTAAACTGCCTAAATCATTAAGTCCAGTATTTAAAATATTTAGAGCAGAAAGGGATAATAGAAATGTGTTGTGGGTATTCATGTTGGTCTCTGCCTGAGAGGGCTATCGGCCAGTACTCTACCGCAGCACCTTGCTCTGGTGACAGGAGCCGGTGACCTCCTCATGAAAGTCTTACCTGGGCAGAGGGGGCACCTCAGAGATAGGTGAGGGAGGGGGTTGGCAGGACCCAAGTCATCCTCTGCACCTGGCTGGTTCAAATGTCCTTGGGTTGATCATGATTCCGTCAGAGGGTTGTACCTGGGACTTCCATCCTCAACAGGATGACTAGATACAATGGAGGACACAGTGCTTATCCCTTTAACCACTGTATGAAAGAGGGAATTTTGGCAGGTGCAGCTTTTTAAACCTTTCCATGCTGAGCTGCACCTGCCAAAATTCCCTCTTCTATGAAGGAGTTAAACATATAGGCACTCTGTACTTCATTGTATCTGGTCACCCTGATCTTCAGTGTCCAAGCAGCTCCTTTAGCTGCTAGCCAACCACACAGCATAGGCTCACTCTCCTTTAGGGCCTCTTTGGCTTACCCCCAAACCCAGATCTACATTTCCTTTCCCCACCTCCCAAGCTTCAATCCCTTGTTCTCCACCTTCTCCTCCCCCATCTTCATTGGGCCTGAGTGGCCTCTTTGAGGGGGAGGGGCCACTGCCTTCAGTGGACTGGTAGAGGTCATTTGACGCATCTGGAAACAATGTGTTGGTCCTGGCCTGGCACCAAAACCACTGCATTGGGTGCAGTCTGTCAGCCAGGGACAGGACCATTCCAGAGGAAGAGTAAGTGTGCCCACCCATGTGTGCATTTTTGTTCTGCTTCCTCTGCCACTTAATGTGTGTTTGTTTACAGGTTAAAATGATGGTGAATCCCTTTGCCTATGAGGAATACAGAAGAGAGAAGATTAGAAAGAAGATAGAAGAAACACGTGCACAAAGAGTACAACTAAAGGTAGAGAAGCACCTCTGCAGGAAATGGAACTGTTAGGGAGATGTCAATGTGTTGGGGGGGGGGGGGTTTCATTCGGCTGTGCATATGAATCTGGTGCTGCTAAAACTTGCAAATTCTCATAAACTTCAAAAAATGTGGGTTTTTTTTCCCTTGCCTAGAGATGAGGCTCAAACAAGTTCAAACCTAAACAGTGAAAGGCATGAATAAGTAGCTCTTTTTGAGTATTAGAAGTGCTTTGTATTCTCTCGGGAATCCTTGCAACAGTCTTATATGGGAGTTCAGTAGTCTTTCCCCATGGTGCGCATGGGTGGCGTGGGTCTGAAACAAAGAGACAACCATGACATCATCACTGAGATGAGCTTTGAACCAAGATTTTCCTGGATAATTGTTTGTTGCACTCATAACCAATTTTGTACAGCCTTGTGCACAATCTGTACATGGTTCATAATGTACATATAGATCATGTTCATAATGGCCATGATTCATACATTATGGTCAATATCTGTACAGCAATGTACTTGATCTCTGTTAAACATTTGAAGGCTCCATCTCCTGTGCTCACGTTTAGAATGAACACATAGAACTGCTCAGATGAAAATTGCATGCGCAGACACCTGTTCATGTATATAATATAAAGTATGAATAGCAAGTTGTCACATGGATAACTTCATTCCACATACCCATTTCTGAAGCGACACAAAACTTGGTATGTTATGTAAGTCAGTGTTTCTCAAACTGTGGGTTGGGACCCACTAGGTGGTTGCGAGCCAATTTCAGGTGGGTCCTCATTCATTTCAATATTTTATTTTTAATATATTAGACTTGATGCTACCATGAGAAGGGAGTGCATTTGGGGAAATGTTATAGACCTGTACTTTTAACAAGTTACTCTGTATATTCTTTTAACAATGATAGTAAATGGGACTTACTCCTGGGTAAGTGTGGGTAGGATTGCAGCCTAGGATTGTTAAAAACTGTCCTGCTTGATGATGTCACTTCCAGTCATGACATCACTTCCAGTGGGTCCTGACAGATTCTCATTCTAAAAAGTGGGTCCCGGTGTTAAATGTGTGAGAACCACTGATGTAAGTGATTATCCTAAAAGAATATTAAAACCTGATCCCCATTTTTACCCATCTCATCAGAGTACATACAGATGCCTAAAAAAAATTATCCCAACAACCTTATAACACTGATGGTGAATTTTTTGACTAGATGTGTGTGGTCATATTCTGATTCTTATTTCATTGCATCTCGACAGACTGTGTAACTGTATCCATGCAGATGGGCTATAGCTTGATGAAAGTGCCCATGCTTGACATGGGTCCCAGGTTCAGTCTCTTATCTTCAGCAGGGCTGGGAAAGATCTCGGCCTGGAACCCTGAAGAGAGCCACTTCTAATTAGTGTTGCCTATCTGGGCTAGCTGGACCAGTTCGCTGATTTGGTGCAAGACATCTGTGTATGTTCTCTTGTATTACAATTCAGTAAGGAGAAACAACCACAGTAAGGACTCCTGTCTAAGACAGGCAACCTGAAGTTTACACCTCATGGGAGCTGTGGTAGTGCAGTTTGTTCCTCTGCCACTGAGAAACTCTGGCTTATACTGCAGCCCTTCCTTGCAGAAAGCACAGTGTGAGGAGGAGCCGTAGCATGTGGGCCTGTGGCTTCTCAGAGATGAAAGAATTAAAAGGTTTTTTAATCTTACTGAGACTTCCAATTTCTGATAACTGTAAATTCATGTTCTTTAGTCTGTGTGTCATGTGGAAAGTGCAAGATAAAGAGGTCTGCTTTTCATTTACTAGAAACTTCCCAAGGTGAATAAAGAGCTGGCACTGAAGCTAATCGAGGAAGGAGAAGACGAGTCACAAAATGCAAGGAAAAAGAAACAAAAGGTAGACTTTGCTTCCCTGTGTCTGCCACTTCTTATGAAATAGCAGCTGTGAAACCAAGTGGTTTTAAGTAGTATCCAGAATACCAGATAAATCAATGTTATATGAGCAAATTTCATGCTGGAGGGGTGCTGTACCATCACTGGAGACCAATTCTTTGTATGCAGACAGTCCAGACCCAGTCCCTGGCAACCATAGTTGATAGATTTTGGGTAACAGTGCTCCAAAAGACCTTTTCTAAGGTCTTAGAGGTCCAATCAATGTAGATGGTTTTTATGGGCAATATTATAACCTGGTAAAAGTCAACTTCATATGCTCTTCTGAGGTTTGTAATTCATTATCACTTGGATTACACTATTTAATATAGAATATATTGCGTGGGTTGTATCCTCAGTTTGGTCAGTCATGACTAAGTTCCATTGAAATCGGTTGAAATTGTGTCATGGCAACATAACCGTGATGGATTCAGCGGGTGAAGCACTAAATAGGAGCGGCTGGGTAGCTTTTGTCACATGTGTGTCATGTCTCCAGTCACTCTGCCATTTAAATTTGGCCTTAAATCTATATCTGTTTAAAGGTAAAAGACATCCTTAACAACCGTTTCTGTTTCCCTGATGAGACATAAACCAGCTGATGTCAGTAACGTTCGTGTTCATTATTCTGTCTGCATATTTTTAGACCCACCATTACTGCTCAAAGAATTTTCCTTTCTGGGCAGCTGTACAAACAAGTTGTTGGACCAGACTGAGCCCCAGGTGTGTTAGTACTTTTCCAACTGCAGCCATCAAATGACATTTTTGAATGAATAAAAACTGAACATTAAGCCACCCAACATAATGGTCATTTTAAAATTAACACTCCATCTTAAAATGAAGCTGCCTTAGGGCCCAATCCTATCCCATTTTCCAGTGCCTGTGCAGTTGTGTCAGTGGGGTGTGTGCTGTGTTCTGTGGTGGAGGGACAGTCACTGGGGTCTTCTCAAGGTATGGGAACATTTGTTCCCTGATCATGGGGCTGCATTGTGGCTACACCGGAGCTGGAAAGTTGGATAGGATTGGGCCCTTACTTGTTCCAGCATATAAGTGAGGTGCTGAGGATGCCAAAGGAGAAGATTTCCTTGCCAGCCACACAATGAAACAGTGGCTGTGGTTGGTACATTGTACCATGGATCTTGTAGTAGTATTTGTTTAATGGCTAACACATACACGTTACCTTACTGTTGTGGCTTCCACCCTCGTTCAATTCATGCTATCTTAAAGCAGTTTGTGCAGGCTGTCAGGGGCTATTCTTTCCCTCTGTTATAGATGTAAAAATATTCATTTATTTTGACATATTTAAAGTGAGTTATGCACAAAAGGAGAAACTTTGGTTTATCAGGTAATTTCTGTCATATTTGCCATGCTGTTAATTGTCTAACAAAGGTCAGTGTTATACTTCTCTGATGTAACACAGCATGCTTTCAGGAAGCCTGCAAACAGACTAGCAGGCAAATATGAAAGTCTGAGTACTGGGTCGCCTTGATTACCTTGGGCATGATCCAGAGGCACACAGAGAATATCCCAATGCTTCCATATTGGTACCTCCTTGCTCCCACCAAACACCTTTTGACCAACTTATTATGTTTGTTTTTTGTTAAAGGCAACATTTTCTGGCTAAAGAACTAGTAACTGGGGAATTCCAATTAAAAACAGCATACAGACACAGAACCGATCTCCTGCCCAATGGTTTTCAAAACCCAGTAAAAAGCAGATGTGGAATTTGCTGGGGGAGAGTATCTGCAAATATGGGAAACACTCAAACAGCTGAACTCCCTCTAAATCGCACTCGTATATCAATTGGCAGAATGCAGTAGTTACCATGGGCAGATCCATCTTCCAGACCATTTGTTAGCTACAGTTCCATTTTAATAGTTTACAACCAGATATTAGGAAGCTCTGGTCAAAGCTTTCTTGTTCCTATGGCATCAGCTTCAAATATTCAGGAATCTAGAATTTTTCGATTCTTCCCATAGCTTGCTCCATGACTGCTGAAAAGTATTTAGTCTGCTGCTATCAGTGAGTCATCCCTGGTAACAATATAATTCCAGTACGTTAAAATGTTTTGCATTTTTTAAAACCATGTTATATCCTATATAGGATATGCATTGTCATATGTTGCTATATATTACCTGAGATTCTATATGTTGATACATTCAGACAGCTTGCAGTCCATAGAGTTATACGTTACACAGTGACACATCTGATGGTGACACAGTTTAGGCAAAGAACCACTGGTTGCACCAGTACAACTCATCAGGTCAATTCTGAAGACTTATCCCTGGATAAGACACTCGTCTCATGCTTACAAAGATAGTGAAATGTTCCAAAGAGATGTAAAAGAGTGAAGAAAGTCAGCTTAATTTCACAAAATGCTGCTTGCTTAATGCATCCTATAGATCCTATGCCTTTTAAAATAAGTGTATCAATGTGCTTAAACTTTACAACTAGCTTTCACATGGTCCTTTTCTCTTTCAGAAAATGCCTAGCATTCTTAGTGATGATCGTTTCAAAGTCATGTTTGAGAACCCAGATTTCCAAGTGGATGAGAAGAGTGAAGAGTTCCGGTTGCTCAATCCACTTGTTTCTAAAATAAGCGAAAAAAGAAAGCAAAAGTTAAAGATGTTAGAGCATCAGCAAACCCTGGGAGAGGTAAATATGTTTGTCATCTTTTGCGTTTGTCATCTTTGTAAGTAAAGAGTAGGCCACAGTGTGTCATCTCCACACGGAGAATCGGGAAGAGCATAACATTACTCTGGAAGAAACAAGGAGATGCATTTAGACCAGTGATTTTCAATCTTTTTCATCTCATGGCACACTGACAAGGTGCTAATATTGTCAAGGCACACCATCAGTTTTTTGATAATTGGCAAGGCACACCATGCTGTTGGTGGGGAGCTTACATCCCCCAAACGCCCTACTAATAAATGAACCTCCTCCAAATTCCCGCAACAAACCTGCAGGCCATTCGCAGCACACCAGTGTGCCATGGCACAGTGGTTGAAAATTTAGCTGGTTTAGACATTTAGCTATGTTCTAATGTCAGCTGTGATGTCAGCTGTGTCAAAATCTGATGTCAGATTTTGGGATGGGTCGTCATTTGGATGGCTTCTGAATATCAGAAGAGTGGCCATGATAGTCTGTTGCAGGAGCAAAAGAAAAATAGTATGGCACTTTAGAAGAATGGCTACAGCTCATTGGTTGAACATGTGCTTTGCATGTACATGGTCACAAGTTCCATCCCTGGCAGCTCTAGTGATAGGATCTGGGATAAGAGATCTCAAGATCTTGGAGAGCTGCTGCCATGGAAACAGTGCTGGACTAGATGGAGTCAGTCTGAGGCAGTGCCATATGTTGCTATGTTCAAAGACTAATAAATTCATAAAAAAGAGAGACTAAATCGCCTGGTAGGGGTGGGAGTAAGTAAAGACCGAAAAGGGAGCTCATAGTATTGTGGTGGTTTGTCTTGTTTTTCCCACCTGTGTGTAAATGCTAAATCTCACTGTGAATACATTTTGTCTTTATGCAAGAGAGTGCTCTGGCTTGGCACATTCCATTTAGAATTATAGGTTTAATAAGAAGCATTCAAATAATACTGTTGCAGATCTGTTCAGTGTGTACGTGTATATTTGTATATGTCTTTCTTGATTGCTAACAGATTTTTCTCAATCGTCACCTTCTCCCATTCGTGCATATGTGGAGTGTCACGTACTCTAATTGGGTAAATAGTTCATTTGAGGGACATTAACACGTCTTTTTTTTTTAAAAGCAACTATTTTTGTCCACAGGAAGAAGAGGAAGAACCAGAAGGAAAACCAAGTGATGCAGAAAGTTCTGAGACTTCAGATGATGAAAAAGGCTGGGTTGAAGAGGTCAGGAAACAGCGCAGACTTCTACGCCAGGAGGAAAAAGTAAAACGGCAGGAAAGGTTCAAGGAGGATCAGCAAACAGTCCTGAAACCTCAGTTTTTTGAGATTAAAGCTGGGGAAGAATTTAGAAGTTTCAAGGACACCGCCAAAAGGCAAAAGTTACTGAAGTAAGCTGGTATCTCTGTTTCATTTGCTTGACTTGTACTTAACTGTTTTCTTCATTATGGCTGAGATGCCAGTTTATATGGCAATGGTTTCACTGGCTGCATTTGAAGTCAGTTGTTGATACAGCCAGGCACTGTGATGGGGAAGAGAGCATGTCTTAATTTGCCATGGCTTTTAACTTGCACAAATTGAGGAAGGGCTGTGGTTCAGTGGTAGAGCATTTGCTTTACCTGCAGAAGGTCCCAGGTTAAATTCCCATTATCTCCTGGTTGTGGCAGGGATGGGGGGAGAGAGAGAGAGAGAGATTCCTGCTTGAAACCCTGGAGAACTGCTGTCAGTACTGTCAATCCATACTGGCATGGACAGAGCAATGGCCTGACTCGTATAAGGCAACTTCCTCTGAAATGTTTTAGCCCCAATCCCTAGCAACCAAACCTTCAAGCTACTTTCTGAAAACCATGTTAGAGCCACAGATGGAGGGACACCAGCAGTGCATGGGGTTATCGTACAGAGGGAACATAACCTAATAACGTCAAGTGGAGCGTGGGAGGTGAAGGGCCAGAGAGAGGCCTGACTGGGAAGGAATCCAGCTGGAACGAGGAGTTCTATGAAAGACTAGAACTATTCAATTGTAAAAATCCCTACAGGGGTTTAGAACAGCCTCCCTATGTAAACCACCTCTGATTAAAGTCTGAGGAGAGATCTGATGACCAAAGAAAGGCCGTATATAAATAATAATAAATAAATAATAAACTTCAAAGTGCATGCATTTTGATAGGTTATTTATTTGTAGCTGTTTGTCGGGATTTGAGCTACTGCCCATCCCCTGGGTCCCTACCTGTATAGGTACAGCTGCCTGTATAGGGCTTCCAGGACCAAGCCCACCTGGCTTATATCCTCAAGGCTGTCTTTCTCCCCACTTCCTCAGCCTCAAAGCAACAACAGGGTTTACAGCACCCTACTCCTCAGCCTCACAGCCTTCTGGAGCCTCCCTTCTAGCTAGCCTCAGTCCTCAGTCAGCCCTTTCTTATCCCTGGCCCTCTCCTAATATTACCCTGACCTTGGCTGGTCCCTCCGCTGTTCCCGGCTCCACCCACCTGGCCTGGTCACCTTCTGAGTCCTAAACCTCCTCTTCTGAGAGACAGGAAGTATCCTGCAGACACTTGCCATGCCTTGCTTCTCTGCCTGATCCATTGTGTGCCAGCATGCTCCACTCAACAGACCAGTGCCTATGTCCTGAGGCCTTTCCGACCTCAGAGGGCCTGTTCTGGCCCTGTACCTGCCAGGCAGGCCACTTACCCTACCCAATAGGGAAGCATTCAAGGCAGCTATCATAAGAGTAATATTTAAGAAAAACAGACCCTCAAATATAACAGGCAGACAGCTAGCAGCAAACACTGGCAATAGCTGCATTAATCAAACAAACAATAGCAATGCTAGTAACAATATAAATCAATATAAGCAGAGCAGTTCTTTTATAACCTCCAAAAAAGCTTAGGCCTCAAAAACGAAACAAAACAGATGTACCTTTAACCTCTGACAGAACAGTCATTATAGGCCTAATAAACTATCTATATCAGTTTTAAGAATGTCACCTACATTCTCACAGCTCCCTGTCCCTGCACAGGCAAGCTTGCTTTCCCTCTCTGTCATGGCAGCTTTATATTGTGAACTTCTTTGTGCCTCATGGAATGATGCTCCAGAGGGTCCCCCAACTTTGAGGGCAGGATGCAGAGTGTTGCTTCCACAGGACAAGAGCTGAAAAGCCCCTGTGGCTTAGCAAAACAGTACAATATGCTTTGCATCTTGGCTGTATATAATAAGAGGGACAGACTTGTGTTCCACTTGTGGCTTGTGTTCTAACTTTCTAATGAAGGCCTGCCTCTGTGCAAAAGGAAAAAAAAACATGGTTTTTACCAAATGTACACCATCTGGGTATATGTGCAGCCTAGTTGACAATCTTTTTTGTACATATGCAGTATATGCAAAGGATAACTATGGCTCCCCCATCCACTTCATGCCTATACTTTATATGGAAGCATTTGTGGAATGATTTATGATTCTTCTATAAAACTGGGTATTTGTTTTGACTCACTATCTCAGTGTTAATCAAAGCTTAATTTCTTGATGCTAACATCTTAAGTCCTGATGATCCTGTTATCCTAGGAGAGAGAGAACTGCCTCTACCAACTCCGGTGTTTGTACCCATGCAATATTTGGGACAATAAAAATGAGATTTCTGGATAAGTTGTTTAATAATGTGATTTGGAATGGCAGCAAATGAACTTTCTCTGAGTATGCATATAGATGGTTTGAATTTTTTTTTAAATATAGCTACAGAAAGCTGAGAGACTGATTTTTCTTCCCATGTTCTATAGAAAAACACTTGGAGACCGCTTGCAGCTCGAAGAGAAGGTTGGCGCACTTAGTGTACACGATACTACTATAGGAAGCAAACAAGTTACCTTTAAATTAAAAAAGGTAAGCTAAAAATCTTCATTAAACAAGTTAATATAATATTAATTTTAAGGCTGTAGTCATGCTAAATGAACTTTCTGGTAGCTTACTTTCCTCTTTGAACTCTAAATGTTGATGATTGTCTCCAGGGTGGGCAGTGTGCACTGTGCAAATTTTGCAGATTTGCATGATCTCCTGCTTCTAGCCATGAGGAGGTGCAAGGAGCGACATTTAGGTGCTGAATCTTGGTCCCAATTGGCAATAAAATCTCACACAAAGTTAAAATTGCAGCTTATTTCAAGGTTCCTCCCGAGACAAAACAACGGAGAATTTTCAAGGGAAGCCAGCTGAGTTTTTATAAGATAAATGAAATTTCCCAGGTGGGTTACAAATAATCTCTAGTCCTGGCAGGCAGCAACTTTTGATTGGTCTCACCAAGGCATCTTGGGTTCTGTTTTGGATCCAGTGAAGGTTCACTGTAATCAGACCACACTTCCACTCACACATGCAGTTTTGCTCTAGAAAAGACAGCCAGTGCAATTGAAATAGCTCCCAAAAGCTCCAGTGTTTTTAAAGCAGAAATATTGCATGGAAACTTTGGGCACTTGGATTTGGCCCACAAAAGCATCATAACCAGACTGCTATGAAATGAACGGATGAGCTAATTACATCTACATAGGTTTCTACTAACTAGTTTGCGATTGTCTGCATAATAACATGAATCAATATAACCATATCGTTTAATAATTTTTAGTAGAAGTACATGTGGTGATGACTGAAACTAGGTTAATTTATACTACTGCACATAGAAATGCTTTTTTTCTTCATAAATCAGACTCCTCTTCCCACCCACCATCCCCCTTCTTGTGCTCCAAGGCATCCTCTTGGCCAATTTGTTATGGTTTTATGCTGAATTGTACATTTGTGCTCTTAATCAAAAGTAGAGGAGGAGGAAAAATATTCATCATGGGCTCCCACTGTTCAGCATTTAGTTCAGCATGTGTGAGCCTGTACTCTGTGAATATAATGGGTAGCCAAACTAATGTGGAACAGAGGTGTTGAAATAGAAGAATGTGAGTTCACTGGAGTGTTTAGTGACATCAGTCAAGCACACAAACCAATATAGTTGTTTAAGTTCACACTATTTGGCTGAGATAAAAGGTAAACCCTCACATACTTCTCTGAGACCAATACTGGCAGCTATGTACTGTCTGTTGTGAGTAGAAAATTGTAACAGTGAATAGAAATATGGAGAAGATTATCAAAGTAGCAATATGTTACAATTATCTTAATGTTGTTTACAGTTCAAGCAAATAAAACAAATACATCAAACAACACTTCTTCTTAGGCTGCAATCCTAACCACACTTTCCTGAGAGTAAGCCCCATTGAACAAAATAGGATTTACTTCTGAGTAGACCTGGTTAGGATTGTGCCCTTGATCATATCAGCTGTCACATCTATTTGCTTCATCAATTAGTAAATCCAATAAATATCATATTTCACTTCAATTAACTATCGTATCGCTTCACCCTAGTGTATTTCTACACAGTTTATGCATTAATCAGAATCCCTCTCCCAGTATTGAAAGAATCCATCCATCGCCCTTGTATTCGCTATGTGTTACGTCCTTCCTTCTAGATAACGTAGTGTATATGTTAATTTTACACATTGTCGAACTGACAAATGTTTTTCCTGCTTCCTCCTTTATTACTGAAACTTCCACTTTTCAAAACTGTATTATAGCAGTCTTTATAAAATTAAATACTAGCCATTTCATTTCAGTCACAGTATCTCCAGTTATCAATACTGCAACCATAAGATATAATGATTTCACTCCAGGTTCCTGTATTTTTGTCAGTATTTGAATCCAGAAAAATCTGAATGTGTGCATAAGAAAAATCTTGCTGGATCACAGAAAGGAACCATCTAGACTACCTTCCTTACATCTCACAGTAGCCTGTTGGATGCTCCTAAGAGCAGACAAGACAAGATACCTGTATCCTGTTGCACTCCCTTGAATCTGGCATTCAGAGACAGGCTCTCTCTGAAACCTGGAGATTACATACATGCATGTTAGTACATTTCTGTGTCCATAGTATATATTTCCATGGAGTCCATTGTGATAGCAAAATATTTTAACATAATTTTTAGTAAAGTGGAACATACTGCAAGACTCTCATTCCTGTGCTCCATACGTAGGCCCATACAATTGGAAAGCTGAAGTACTTAAGTGAGGTGTGTCTAATTTTGCTTGTACTTCAGTACAGTAATTCCAAAAGCTAAACTGTGTAGTATCTTTTGTATACAGGCGTGCCTCAGTATCCGCAGGCATTCCAGAATCCCTCACCCCCTGGATAGATGATTCTGGGGATGCCTCCCGCCCAAAAGAGGTGAGGGGAGCTATGCTCCCTTCACCTCCAATGGGTCTTCTGAGTCCCACAGAGGCCACGCGCATGTGCGCACCCTGGCTTCCTTGGCTCTCCTAATGTTTTTTTTTTAAGGCATAAAAATCACTTCCAGATTTACAGAAAAACCAGAACTGACTTTTTTTTTTTTTTGCCTAAATGGCCATTCTGCAGCTTACAGAGGCCATAGGCAGAAGACTGGAATGGGCATTCTGGAGGCTGCAGGCAGAAGACTGGAGATGGGCATTGGCAGATGGACATTCTGAGGCTTGCAAAGGCCATGGGCAGAAGCCCAAGGCGAGGGGAGCATAGCTCTCCTCACCTCCAGAGGGTGCAGGGAGTGTGCGAGGAGGCTCTCTCGCATCTGCAGTTAACTGAACCACGGATACGAGAGCCCACCTATATTTACATTTCTGTAAATTAAAACAACAATAATCCTATGCTGTCTATTTCAGAAATTGTTCTTTAACTCAAATCAGGTAATGTTTAGTGACTCTTTTATATATGATTTGAAAGTGAAATGTTGATTTCTCTTGTGCAACTTTTTCAGTCTGAGCAGCAGAAGAAACAGCAGGAAGCAGAGCACCATCACCATCAAGAGAGGAGAAAGCTCCGACGTTCAGCTGGCCACCTTGGAAATAGACGGGGACGAGGACGGCCATTCCATTGACACAGCAATTCTGCTCCTCCTCTTGAGGGACTCACAGAGACCCTTTTTTGCCGAAGTCCACAGTAGAAAAAGGACCTCTTCCTATGCCTGTTTGACAAGGGAGAACTATATGCAGCAAAATTCTGTGGTGCCAAAAAAGAAGAACCACACAGTGACACAAGATATTTATGTTGTTAAAGAGCATTGTATAACCTTGTTTGTGATTCATATGCAAAACTGTGTGTACAAGGTTGAATACAATCTTTTTTTAAAAAAAAGAATGCATTTTAGCCACAGTATGTTGTTTCAACTGGCCTTCATTTTCAACGACTGAAAAACTTTAATCTGCCAAGACTTAAAATAAATAATGAAAGCCATTTTGTCCTGAAACAACTTGAAGTCATGTTCATGGAACATTAGGAAACAAAATGATCTAGGTATTGCCGGAAACTTTTGTCTGAAGAAAAACCAGAACTTTGTCTTCCAAGTGATCCTGTTGAGTAAGCCCTCCTAGCAAAAGATTTGTGTTATCTTCAAGCTCCTTTCCCCTACACCCCCATTATGAAATGTGTTCATAACCTTACAGGGAGACGTACTCAGTGTACATGTCTCTGCAGCTGTAGGTATGTTTGCATTTGTGTGAGTATCAACATTACTGAATTAGGATCTAGAGAGGAAATGGTCAGTACATCCTCACCAATCTGCAAAACCAGATCCAGCATAAATATACATTTCACCTCATGTGATTACTCTCTTTTATTTCCACAGCTGATAGAGATCAGACCTATACATGAATAGGTGAACACCTTTTAAACCATTAATTGCATTTAACAGTGAATTTATTCCATGTGTTAATCTCTGGTTGGCTGTTGAAGTCTGGCAACAGACCCATGTGGGTTCTAGTCTTAAGCCTGCTTCCCCTACTGCACATCATGACCTATCCAAATTAATGCACAGTGCTTATGCACTGTGACACAGCACAAGTATTGGCTTACATGGAAGAAAAAGACATAAGAAGAGCCTTACTGGATCAGGCCAAAGGTCCATCTAATCCAGGATGCTCTTTCCTGCAATTCCCCACCAACTGCCTCCAGGAAACCAAATTTACAAGAAGGCATACAGGGGGGCCCTGTATCCTCAGATTCACTTATCCATTGATCGAGTTCACGGGGACTCCTGCGCACGCTCCCCTGACACACACCACCTCTGGAAATAAAGGGAGCAGAGCTCCCCTTACCTCTGGAGGGTCCTCTAAACCCAGCAGACTGTGGACATTAATCTGTAGTCTCTACAGGGCTCAGACTGAGCCTTAGAGGCTAAAATGTGTCACTTCCTGTTTTACGAAGTTACTTTTTAATGCCTTATAAAGCATTAGGAGGCCTGGGGAAGCCCTGGAGGGCCTTTATAAAGCGTTAAAAAGTCACTTCTGGTTTTAGGAAAAAATGTAAGTGACATTTGTTTACCTCTAAGGCTCAGTCTCCGCCTAGCAGAGAGCGTGGATGGACTTCTGCAGCCTCTGCTGGGTTCAGAGGGCCTTCCTGAGGTGAGAGCAGCGGAGCTTGCCTCTGGAGTGTGGTGGTAAGCATCCTCTCATATCTGTGGATTCAGGTATCTGCGGGGGGTTCTGGAATGGAACCCCTGCAGATACGGGGGCACACCTGTTTTTCTCTCCTACCACTGCTTCTCTCCAACTGGTATTCAGAGGTATGCAACTAGTATTCTGCTGGATCTGGTGTGACAGCCATCATGATTGTAGCCATTGATAGACCTAGAAAAATCTAGGGGGGAAAAATGCTTCACACAATGAAAAAAGCAAAAATCCTGTGCTGGGTTCTCTACAATCTATGGATCCACCTGGCAATGAATTCTTGTGGGTTTTGACTGTGTATGTTCATCCCAAAATGTCTGGTAGCAATATAAAAAGAAAACCCATCTTCTACAGCTAATCTTCTTTTCTGACTGAGGTTTGATTTGAGAATAGGCTCATCCTGCGTGTATTCTTTATTACAGGTTTCAGTCTGTGTCTGGTATACATAGAAGATCTGCAAGACACAACTTTCAGGTTTTATGTTTTTCAGGTGACGTTTCTGAAAAGTAGGGCACTAGACTGAACTTTAACCATAGATGTCAATGGCCTAAACAGTATGTGTGCAGAACTGCTGTGATACGGCTGCTGTGAGATTACTAATTTATGACTTCTACAGTGAAAATGTCCCTAACCGGCACTACAGAACTGTGACCCAGTTCTTGCCATTTGAGAGTAAGCCCTCCTTACTCTCCTTTCCTAGCATGAACACTTCAGTGCTCGTCTTAATTCTGATGTCTCTTGAACCGAAGGATGAGAGTTTATGGCGAGAAATCTCAAATTCTGGAGAACTCTGAATCTGCTACTATGAACAGCATGTTTGTTGAAATATATTTAATTTGTAGGTTCTGCTGTGGTTGTAGGGGGTGATAGTTGCCTACATAATCTGGACACATTTCAAATGTTTGTCTTGTGCTAGGGCAAGAGAATACATCTGAGAATGGGGGAATAGGAAAGGCGACTTGGGAGAGCTTATTGGAGGCTGTTGCTGGTAGAGATGTCGTCGTCTTCCTTTCTCTGGCTAATAGAAGCCCCTCACAGAGCCTTCTGGTTTCAAAATCCTATAAGCAGAAAACTGTTTGACCACTTTTCAGGATGTGTTTTCACAGCAATGTGAACAAAAACTTTTTAAAAATAAAAGTTGAAGATTCCAGGACTCCAGAGGAGTATTCATTATTCCATTCTATCAACACTGATCACAACCATGTTGATTCCTGGACCTCAATAGTGAGAGCTTATTTACAGATAACTCTTCTATGTAAGCACTGTTCTTTGAAAGCATATTTGGACAGGACAAATGAGGTCATTAAATGCTTTGTGTTGCTTTGCAGTCATAACATCAAATGTCTGTGCTTAGAAAGGGCATTCACAGCTTAGAGTAACTACAGCTTCACTGCAATATGATTTGATGATTGAATAGTGAATCTCTGGTGTCTATAAGATGATTATGGCAATAAAGCACTGGTAACTATGTACACAAACTCTGGGATCCTTCTAGCTTACCTATGGGTTCCAATCAACTTTTAGACTCCAGGTCTTTGGCAGTGAGCTTGGAAACCTGATCAGCAGAACATCATTATGATTCAGAAATCAAATGTTTTTTAAATATCACAATCTGCACTGCACAATATTTTCTGATGATTTGAATTGGCAAGTGTAGAAGTGAAAACATGAGTCTTGGCCACTACTTATTAAGAGGATTGCTTCCCAATCTTGACATCAAATTACTGGTACAAAGCTCTGCACTAGGGCCACTGTGGTCCCTCCCATTGGCACTGATTCCTTCTGCGTGCAGTACTGTGGGTTCAGGGGTCAGCCCAGTCAGATGGGCCCCATGATTAGCATGGGCCATTGGTCAGTGTCCAGTGTGGCAGACCCCTGATCGTTCCTGTATATGGTCATTAGCAGCACGCAGGTGAAAAATTACCCAGGCCTACAAAAAAACAAAACTTTTTTAGTTGCCAAGGATGTTTGAATGAATATAGGATATTTTGGGGAATTCAGAATCCAAAAATGGCATTGGTTTTGCTCAGCTGGCCCTAGTCTTAGGGGTACGGCATGGCCACCTTATATGCCAGTTCAAGCAGCTTCCTTGTGAGGAAGCAGACACCATGACTTCCATGTAGTGAGAAGCAGAGGTTCCACATTGATCAGACCTCCCCTGGAGTAGTATCCAATTTTGGGCACCATACTTAGGACAGATGCAACCAAACTAGACCAGGTTCAGAGAAGAGCAATGAAGGTGATCAGTGGGCTGAAGAACAAGCCCTATGATGAATCAGGGAACTTGGAATGTTTAACCTGGAGAAGAGAAGGCTGAGTGGGGATATGATAATGTTCTTCAAATACCTGAAGGGCTGTCATATGGAAGAAGGGACAAATTTATTCTCAGCTGCCTCAAATAGATTTAATTGGTAAAAACTGCCAGAGAGAAGATTCTGGATGGATATCACAGGAGAAATTCTGAACGATAAGGGCAATTCGGCAGTAGAACAAACCAAAGGAAGTAGTGGATTCTCTCTTACTGGAAATCTGCTTGACAGGCTTGCTGGAGATGCTCTCGGAGGATTTCCTGCTACAAGTACGGGTTGGACTAGATGCCATTGTGGATCCCTTCCAACTCTGATTCTATGACATTTCCTGGCCTGAAACCACCAGTTCCTTTCTACCACATAGAGACCAGATTTATGTATCTGTGACATCTTGAGGCAAAACATATTCTTGTTTTAAAAGGGCTGAGTGTTACAAAAGAGTTCTCTTGTTACACAAATGTGGATTATTGCTTATGAAGCTGTATATGCCTTTTTACCATTTACTTGCCCACTTTAGCATACACATTTATTAGAATTATTTATTTGTACTTATGAGAGACACTTAGCAGCAGTGTGCTCCAAGATGATATTCTTGCCCCTGCAAGGCTGCAATCCAGCTAGAAACTGCAGGACAGAACCCATCACTTAAAAAGTGATGCCACACATTTGTCTGGGGGGGGGGGGAAACTGTAACTTGTTTAGTTCTACTAGCTGCATGTAGGACAACTATTGTAAAATCTCATTTGTACTCTACTGTGGAGCTTTGTGAGCCACTTTGGGTATTTGCTTTGGCATGGGAAAGGTGGGATATAAATTTCTCATATAAAATCAAATCAGGTGCTTGATAAGCCCCTCTGTGCTAATCCCAAAGACAGCAGCAAAAATGGCAACCAGCATAAATGGTTGGTGGTGGGTTGCAGTTGGCTTAGTGAGTTGCAAGTTTTGCACCACTTGGAGCGATTTCAGAGATGTTATTTATCTGGTGGCCAAAGAACACTTGTATACCCTAGATCTTTTGTGATTTAAGTTCCGAGAATTCCTCCTTTACATCCTCTCCAAAGCTTTAATCTTGCTTAATGGATTTTATCAATGAATGTGGCTTTTCTTCTTGGCTACTATGAACTCCATATCTGTGTCTAACTGATTAAAGGACCCATGATTATTGATTTATGTGTGAACCATCAGCCCACAGGTCATTTCCCACAACAAGGCATTGGAATAGCACAATGTGACTATTCATTTTTTCAATGTATTTTTAATGCATAATAAGACAGCATTTTATGCTCCAGTTGGCAGTTGCTCTGGGTGGGACTGAAATATAGCATTAGATGGCTATTCTTAGGGCCAAACAACATGTTACATAGAGTGTGTTTAGCCCTTATTTTGAAGAAAGAAAGGGGGGGTGCAGACTGCCCAAACTACAGTGGAGGGTTGAAGTTGTTTTTTTTTACCTTCTAAAGAGAGTGAGAGATCAGGAACCAAAACTTTAGCAACACGCTAAAGAGAAGACTTCATGCATAATGCATTGTCATCATGGCTAGTCGCCAATGATAGACTTAACCTCCATGGCTTTGTCCAATCCCCTTTTAAAGCCATCCAAGCTTGTGGCCATCGCCACATCTTGTGGCAACAAATTCCACAGCCTAATTATGTGCTCTGTGAAGAAGTTTATAGATCATGGTCAAACAGTTTTCCACTGTATTCTTCCTTTCAGAATGTGTGTGTGTGGGGGGGGGGGGGGTGATCAGAAAATCCAGTTTTTTTCTGATTAAACAGAACTGCACAATCACTATCACTGCTGGTCAATTTTGCCCCACTGGATAACTGATATAAAGTACTATTTAAAAGAGGCGATTGTGAACTTTCAAGGCCAATGTGACAGAATAGAACTACAGCATATTATGAAGTGACACACACCAGGAAAATGCAAAATGTGATGAAGTCACAACATGGGATATGTGTGCCTAAATGTGAAGATATGCATTTTGTAATGGTAACTCTGCACAAAGAATAATGTCGAGTTCTGCCCAGAGTATATGGATACATTCAATAGGATAGCCAAAATCTCCAAGCAAAGACTGTGCTTCTTGTGGTGTGTGAGTGGTCTTCACTGTACCCTGAACTCTATGCTCTGTAGCAGCAGTCATTGATTCAATTATATTAGTATTTTGTCCTGAGGATTCTGGGTTCCTTCATTTTAAGGTCAATCACACAGTGGTGCAGGTGATGTTGAACACAGAAATGAAACATATACCCAGTGCATTCTGCTTAAGCCTTTTCTGTCCAACTTTGCATATGTGCAACAGGGACCAAATGTGTACACCTGTGGCCCAGGCAAAAATGGGTTTAAGCATTAATCTCAAGTAGGAATTATTATTTATTATTATTATTAACAGTATTTATATACCGCTTTTCAACTAAAGTTCACAAAGCGGTTTACAGAGAAAAATCAAATAACTAAATGGCTCCTTGTCCCAAAAGGGCTCACAATCTAAAAAGATGCAAATGAATACCAGCAGACAGCCACTAGAACAGACAGTGCTGGGGTGAGGTGGGCCAGGAACTGATTGATTCAGCATTAAAGTTCTATCTATCTATCCATCTATCTATCCCGTCTTTTCCAAAGTGCAAGGTGGCTTACAAAACATAAAATTATAAAATAAACAGTTCAAATCTAGATCATTTAAAACCAGCACAGCAAATAATGTAGTACTTCCAAAATCCTATAGGTGGTGACAAGTAAAAAAGCAGTACACAAGCTAAAAACATGTGAATGCACAATAAAAAGAGGCCGCATAAAAGACAACCAGGAGTATTACCATGTTGAAAGTTGTCCTTCCATGGATGGCAAATATCAAATGAATCTCCACTGGGTGTTCTGAAACACAACCATTCTTCCCCCAGAGGAGTTCACTTATAAGTGTTTGAAAATGGTGATATTTACTTTACTCAGCATTAAGCCCATTGAGTTAATATACAGCCATTAAGGCTGTAATCCTATCTTGCTGACTGGAAACAAACTCCTCTACTTATAGCCAACAGTGCTCTTGTCAAACTGTGACCTTTGAGGTTTCTGATCTTGCTGCTTACTCCTGGCTTTGTATTGCTTCTCCATAACCACATGAGTCAGATCTACACACAAGGAGGCAGGCACACAACTTCTCCAATCCAATCATTTGCTAACTTCTCAGTAGCCACTGCCTTTTCTGTTTCCTGGGTGTGGATCATCACCTATTCGCTGCCTTAATCCCATGACATGAATAACTCAGTGATTCCTTAACCCAGAAAAACACAAGGCTGTGTGACTGATGTTACAAGCGCCATGTGAGACTTCGGTCTGGTGATGCACTTGGCTTTAGCTTGCCCCACATAGCTGCTGCTGAGTCCCCTTGCACCTTGAGAACACCCTCTAAGCAATTTAAGCTGCTTAAGGCAGAAGGCTGGGAAGGATGTGCTCTCTTGGTATGAAGAGAGAGAATCCCACCATTTGTGGGGCCTTTGTAAAAAGAAGGAACTTTTTTTCCATACCCTAGACAGGGGTGAGCAACCTTTTTGGCCTGAGAACCACATTATAGAAATTGTATGAAGGGCCATAATGCATACTTGTTATGATTACCATCAAAACATTGATTCTGTAAACCCTTTTTGTCTTCCATTTGTTTTTCAACACAAAATGTTCACTTCTTTCTTTCTTTCTTTCTTTCTTTCTTTCTTTCTTTCTTTCTTTCTTTCTTTCTTTCTTTCTTTCTTTCTTTCTTTCTTTCTTTCGCTCTCATTTTTTGAATTACAAGTGTTCTGGAGAAAACCCTTTCCTTCTTTGCTGTCTCCATTCTTGTTCTGTCTTGTTTACTGCCTTTTTAAAAAAAGGAGTCTGCTCCCAGACATGACCCACTTACTCATGTTCAGCTTTGGCATTGTTGGTCATATGGTGTACATCTATGCTCCTTCTTTTGTACACACACCCCTTAATACTGCATCAGAGAGCAAGATGCAGTACATTTGCACAAGCACAGTAGTACATTTGCAGTACATTTAAGCAGGCAGCATAAATTTATGTGTGCATGGAAAAGTGAGTCTGGATTGTGAGTCACAGACAGGGGGCAATGAGAGGGCCAGGTTGAAGCTGCTCACGGGTGAGATCTAGTTCCTGGTCCTTACTTTGTCCCCCTGTGCCTCAAAGTCCCTGCCAAAGAGACTTCTTGAATTTTGCTTATTAGTAAAGTCTTGAAGTTGTGGTGAATCCCCAAAGTAGTAGAGTTTAAATTGTAGAGCAGTGTTTCTCAAAGCGTGGGTTGCGATCCACTAGGTGTGGATCAGTGTGCAACGTGTGTATACTGTTTGGAGGCTCATGTAGAGATACTTTTGGAAATTTTGAAGCTCGGAAAAAAACCCAGTTTTTTTACGGGGTTTTTTGGGGGGAAAAATGGAAATTTTTGGAAAAAATGCTATATTAGCACTTTTTTTTTTCTTTTCCAGATTGAAAGTCATTCTGTTACTTTAGGAACATAAAATATGACCATGGACAATTTGACTTGGCATAAACTTATCACAACTAGTATATTAAAAATATAATATATCCAAACAATTATTACAAACAGAATTTACGTTTTTTAATAATATTTATTTGTAATTGTAACAAATGGAGCAACAATCTCCTGAACTGTTTACTAGTTTATGTGGAACAGACAAGAAAACCTCCACAAAACAATTTTTAAAAGTCCAGAAGTAACAATTAGTCATATTTCCTCTCCACAGTATTAAATAAAAATTTTAAAAAACCTTTCTCATAAAAAGAACAGAAGAGGGAAGAAATGTACAGAAGGGAGTGGGACTAAGTTTCAAAGAATGGGCATGAAATTTAATCAGAATCATTTTCTGAGCTGTTATTATCAGTATCAGTTTCAGTCTCTGCTTCTGCAGCTCCTCTGTTATGTCTGTCATTATCACAGGTATTATGGACTTCTAAAAACTGAAGGTTTGCCCAGATTGAAACAAGCTTCTCTACCCTTTCACATGTCATTTTATTTCTTGATTTAGTGTGTCCAAACACAGACCAGATTCTTTCACATGCTGCAGAAGATGGAAGAATCTGAAGAAGGCGAGAAGCAAGAGGAGGCAGAGGCTGTGTTGTGCAAAGACCTTGCCACCATGTTGCAGGAGGAATATGTTTGGCAGAATCCCAGATTGCATTCCTGAACCAAATCCCTGATGATGTTCTATATTCTGCAACATTTGAAAGTACCTTCCCAACTTCAAGTCCTCAATGTGATGCTTGTTTTGTAATCCAGTCAAATGCACTAACAGTGCAGTCATCACTTATGTTTCCACCTTTGAATCTTGGATCCAGCAGATTTGCAGCAACATGAATTGGATGGCAAAAAAAATTCTTCCCTTTTTTAAACAAAAGCTTTCACTTTACTTTCTTCTATAGTTGTAAGTGGAGATATACAGAGATTTTCAAAAACAGTTGTTTTTATCTTGGTCATTAAATAAGGAATTTCTGTCAAAAGTGCACTATCTGATTCAGATGCAGTGATTGCTGCAGCAATTGGCTTTAGAATCTTCAGGGAATTTTGCAGCCGAACCCAGAAGACATCCTGATCAAGAACAGTGTTTCTTAGCCTCCTGGGTACTTTAAGATCCTCAACTGTTACTGTTTCTTGAAGAGCTTCTTTGTTTTTTAGTAAACTTTCAGAGATCACCACTCCAGCCCATCCAGTTTTACTACAAAGCTTCAGTGTCACTAAAAAAATTCTTTGCATTTTTTCCCACTTGCTTCTTCTTGAAAACTGCACCTACAATATGAGTACCTTTTACATGTTTTATAACTTCTTTTGCTAGTCTATAGATCATTTAAAGGATGTCCAGTTTCATCATATCATTAAGAAGCAAGTTGAGCCCATGAGATGCACATCTTATTGCAGTAATATATCCATTATGATCTCCCAGGCTGCTTTCAGATTGCTGGTATTGTCAGTCAGCAAAGCAAATACTTTACCACTCCCAATTTTCTGTAGGACTTTACATATTTTACGGCTGCTATACTCTGCAGTATGTCTGTTCTCTCCTGTTTCAATAATTTTGTAAAAAACTGGTTGAGGTGTTTTTATAACAAAATTTATAATTCCTTCTCCTCTCACATTTGTCCATCCATGTGTAAGTAGTGCAAGACACAGTGCTTCATTAATTTTTCCTTGCACAAATTCCATGACACGTTCATATTCTGACTCCAAAAGAGGCTTGCTCAACGAATGTCTGCTGGGCAAATGGTATGATGGTCTTAGTAATTTCAAAGCTTCCTGCCAGTATGTATTTTCAGTTATTGAAAATGGTGTTCCAGAAGAATATATTGGTCTTGCAAGAGTTTGATCAATTTTTCCTGATCTTCAGATGTCATCTTATCTACAAATGAAGTTATTGAATAATTTTTGGATGCAGCTGTCTTCAGTATCTGTTTACTTGAAGATGCTGCTGATGGTACAAGACTTTGTGTTGCTGCTGATGTTACAGATGGAGTAGAAAGAGGATTTCTTGAACGAGAACGTTGAGAAAACTATGTGCATTTTCATCATTGTGGTCCTCTTCACTTAGATCCATGAAGGATTTTTTAATATCTACAGGACACTTGTTACATACAAGAATGTGTTTTGTCATCCTGGTAGCATTTGGAAATGCATATTTCATCTGACAATATTTGCAGATCACATTTTTCTTCTCAGAAGAACTTGTAATGTGAAAATGCCTCCATATGCTAGATGTTGGTCTCACCATTTTCCTGAGGGGAGTAGGAAAGAAAAATAATTCAATGGCTAGTTTGCAAGAAGACACTAATCTATGGTTGTGGGTGGGGGAAGTAAAGAACCAGATTAGTAGTAATTAAATTATTATTTACACAAAAGTTATAAAGATAAACTAATGTAGCTAAATGATTCAGTTTTCATAAATTAGAATAACCTGATACCATACATATTTTTTAGAAATGATTTGGAAAATATTTGAACACCTTGTCTTAAAATATTTTATTCAATATGTTACAGACAAACAGACGACCTTTATTAGGCATAGAACTTGGCAGTTGCCTGAGCAACTTACACAAAAGATTACATTCAAGCAGGTCATCAGAACAAAAATAAGTGTAGATTCAGATAAAATTTCCCTCCACTTTACATTTAGTTAAAATCTCATACATAAAAAGTCCGCCATTGGTTTTACCATTTTCTCATTTGTAAGTAATATTTGTAATTTCAATTCATCATGACAGTCAATTTAGTATTGGCAACCTTCAGTCTCGAAAGACTATGGTATCACGCTCTGAAAGGTGGTTCTGGCACAGCGTCTAGTGTGATTGAAAAGGCCAATCCGGGAGTGACAATCCCTTCCACACCAGGAGCAAGTGCAGTGTGTCCCTGGTCTGTCTCCCTGGCTATGGGCCTTCCTTCTTTGCCTCTTAGCCTCAGACTGTTGGCCAAGTGTCTCTTCAAACTGGGAAAGGCCATGCTGCACAGCCTGCCTCCAAGCAGGCCGCTCAGAGGCCAGGGTTTCCCACTTGTTGAGGTCCACTCCTAAGGCCTTCAGATCCCTCTTGCAGATGTCCTTGTATCACAGCTGTGGTCTACCTGTAGGGCGCTTTCCTTGCACGAGTTCTCCATAGAGGAGATCCTTTGGGATCCGGCCATCATCCATTCTCACAACATGACTGAGCCAACGCAGGCGTCTCTGTTTCAGCAGTGCATACATGCTAGGGATTCCAGCACGTTCCAGGACTGTGTTGTTAGGAACTTTGTCCTGCCAGGTGATGCCGAGAATGCGTCGGAGGCAGCGCATGTGGAAAGCGTTCAGTTTCCTCTCCTGTTGTGAGCGGAGAGTCCATGACTCGCTGCAGTACAGAAGTGTACTCAGGACGCAAGCTCTGTAGACCTGGATCTTGGTATGTTCCGTCAGCTTCTTGTTGGACCAGACTCTCTTTGTGAGTCGGGAAAACGTGGTAGCTGCTTTACCGACGCGTTTGTTTAGCTCGGTATCGAGAGAAAGAGTGTCGGAGATCGTTGAGCCAAGGTACACAAAGTCATGGACAACCTCTAGTTCATGCGCAGAGATTGTAATGCTGGGAGGTGAGTCCACATCCTGAACCATGACCTGTGTTTTCTTTAAGCTGATCGTCAGTCCAAAATCTTGGCAGGCCTTGCTAAAATGATCCATGAGCTGCTGGAGATCTTTGGCAGAGTGGGCAGTGACAGCTGCATCGTCGGCAAAGAGGAAGTCACACAGACATTTCAGCTGGACTTTGGACTTTGCTCTCAGTCTGGAGAGGTTGAAGAGCTTTCCGTCAGATCTGGTCCAGAGATAGATGCCTTCTGTTGCAGTTCCAAAGGCCTGCTTCAGCATGACAGCGAAGAAAATACCAAACAAGGTTGGTGCAAGAACACAGCCCTGCTTCACGCCACTTCGGATGTCAAAGGGGTCTGATGTGGAGCCATCGAAAACAACAGTGCCCTTCATGTCCTTGTGGAAGGATCTGATGATGCTGAGGAACCTGGGTGGACATCTGATCTTGGGGAGAATCTTGAAGAGGCCGTCCCTGCTGACCAGGTCGAAAGCCTTCGTGAGATCTATGAAGGCTATAAAGAGTGGCTGTCGTTGTTCCCTGCATTTTTCCTGCAGTTGTCTAAGGGAGAATACCATATCAGTGGTGGACCTGTTGGCTCGGAATCCGCACTGCGATTCTGGATAGACGCTCTCTGCAAGTACCTGGAGCCTCTTTAGTGCAACTCGGGCAAACAACTTTCCTACAACGCTAAGGAGAGAGATGCCGCGGTAGTTGTTGCAGTCACCCCTGTCACCTTTGTTCTTGTACAGCGTGATGATGTTTGCATCCCTCATGTCTTGAGGTACCCCACCTTCTCTCCAGCAGAGACAGAGGATTTCATGCAGCTCAGTGGTGATGATCTCTTTGCAGCACTTTAGGAATTCAGCAGGGATGCTGTCTTTTCCAGGTGCCTTGCCAAAGGCAAGGGAGTCCAGGGCCATGTGAAGTTCTTCTAGGGTTGGTTCACTGTGAAGCTCCTCCAACACAGGCAGACACTCAATGTTGTTCAGCGCTTCTTCGGTGACTACATTATCTCTGGAATATAGCTCAGAGTAGTGCTGCACCCAGCGTTCCATCTGCTGCGCCCGATCCTGGATGACCTCGCCTGTTACAGACTTCAGAGGGGCAATTTTCTTCTGTGTTTCTGTGTTTCTCCCTCTGCAATCCTCCATTAGCCCCACCCCTGCTCCCTCTCTCTCTGCATGACAGTCAAAGTGATTGACAAAAAACGGATCCAAATCCATAGATCTAGACTCCTTGTAAAGCAGGCAGTGGAGCACTATGTGGATCAGAGACTCCCTGGATCCCAACTCACAGGAACAGGAGCTTTATTCAATATGTTAAAGTAAAACATTCCATTATCATTTTTTTTTCTTTTTTCAAATTTTCAGGAAGAAAAAAAAGGCTTCAGAAAAAAAAACTGTTTTTTTTTCCAAATTTTTCCAGTTTTTTTCCAGACCTTCACATCATGGAAGCTCTTCCTGTTCAGGCCATGTTTGCACTGATCCACTCAAACAACAGTTGTTTATTCCGCAGTGCAGTGCAGTACTGCTGTTTTGAATTGTCTGTACTGCCAGCTGTGGTTCTCCATTGACTATGCAACTAGTGGTTCAACCTCTTCTCCCCACCCTGATGCTAGGCTTGGGAGCCAAAAGTTGGGTTTTCTGTTCTCACCCAGTTTTCCTATTAATTTTGTAATGTTAAAAAGCAAAAATATGTTTTTGCACATGTATGCCTTGTGCACGTACGCATATGAGACAGGCGAAGATCTGGAAGCAGTGCTAGGAGCAATTCAGATCAGCATTCCATGCCATCAGTTTGGAACTACTATTGCCTAAGCCAGCCTGGATCTCCCCACTGCAAACAGTGGTACAGAGGACTTTGGTTGGCTTCCTCTCTCAGGGCCCAATCCTATTCAAATTTCCAGCACTTTGGACTTCTTCTGCCACAGGCTTTCAATTTCTACTTGTAAATCTTTGTATTTTTTCCAGTTCTTTTTCTTCTCTCTTCTATCCCCTGGTATTGCTATATCGCGTATGTCAAACTTGTTTTTCTTTCTTCTCAACTACAGTTATATCTGGTGTATTGTGCAATAGATGTTTGTCTGTCTGTAGTCGGAAATCCCATAATATTTTGTCATCTTCATTTTTGACGACTTTTTCAATGTTGTGGTCCTACCAGTTTCTGGCTGCAGGTAGCTTGTATTTTTTACAGATGTTCCAGTGTCTCATTGTTTCTACCTTACCATGCCTTTGTTTGTAGTCTGTTTGTGCCATCTTTTTACCGCAACTAATTAGGTGGTCCACTGTTTCATCTGTTTCTTTACAGAGAAGGCACTTGTGGTTTGTTGTTATTTTTTCTACTTTTGATTTTATTGCATTTATTCTTAATGCCTGTTCTTGTGCAGCCATTATTGGACCCTCGGTTTCTTTCTTCAAGTTGCCTTTTTAGAGCCACTGCCAAGACTTGGTGATGTTTGTATTTCCAGTAATGTCTCGCAAATATTGTCCATGCAGTGGCTTATATTTCCACTTTTCCGCCTGGTTCTTTGTTTTTTAAATAAACCTGCTTTGTTTCATTGGTATTTAATAATAGCTCGTTGTTAACCATTTTAAGTGCATCCTCTTGGCTATCCTTTATATATTCTTCAAGGCCTCTTTTTTCTTCTTCTACTGTTTGATGGACTTACAACATTCCTCTTCCACCTGAGCTGCGAGGGAGATACATTCTGTCCATGAGGGTGCAGAGCATGGTTGATGGCCATTATCTTTCTGGTCAAGATCTAATGCAGCTGTTTTCAACCACTGTGCTGTGGCACACTGGCGTGCTGCAAACAGTCTGCAGGTGTGCCATGGGAGTTTGGGGGAAGAGTCATTTATTGGTAGGGCCATTGGGGGATGCAAACCCCCCTACTGGCAGTACAGTGTGTCTTGTCAATTGTCAAAAGAATGATGATGTGCCCTGACAATTTTAGTACCTTGTCAGTGTGCCATGAGATGAAAAAGATTGAAAATCACTGATCTAATGTCTCTAGCTCTGCCTGTGTCCAGTCTACTATTCCTGCAGTGTATCTAATGATGGGTATAGCCCAGGCGTTGAGATGATGATAATAATAATAATGAGCAGAGAAGGAAGTGTAATGTTAACTTTTTTGGTCAGGTGTTTCCAGCCCCCCCCCCCCCCCGTGTAGCTATTTTCAGTTCCTAACATTAAATTAACCTTATAACCTCTATGAGAATCCACATAACTCATAATCAATTGCTGTGTATTTGACCATTCTTGGAACACAACAGCCTCTTGGCAAGGAAGGAAGGAAACCCACCAGAACCACAGCCCTGTCCCATACAAAAACAGCAAGAGATGCCTGATGATTCAAGTTGCACATTAGTTAGTGATAGTTGTTCATTCATCCTTTGCAATGGGTCATAATGGGACAATAGTTAATAAATGAAAAATGGATTCCACTGTGATATACCAGAATACCCAGTGAGACCCCTCTTCTTTCTCTCATGGTTGGTAAGACAAAAGCAGAACTGGTGTCCTGTTTTGGTATTTGTGTTCCTTCCTCCCTGAACAGGAAGTATGCCTTCATAAACACTTTTGGAAAAAGTTATTACTGTGAGATCACAAAAAAATGTGATAAACATCTGCACTGATTTTATTTTATTGCATACAATCTATGAGATAAGATATGAGGTGGTGGCACATATCACACTTACCTTGCAAGGGCTGGAAAAATGGATAAAAAATGGTGTTTAAAAAATCACCAAACAGGAAACCACGCTAAGAGCATTTTTTTCTGGGTTTGAATCCCCCTATGCTGCCAACTGACCCAAAGGACAAAATCCTATCTAGACCAGTAAAATTCCATCTGCTTATTTTCATGGAGGTTGCTTAGCAAAATATGTTAATATGTTTGGTCTATCCACATTACAAGTGAAGGTAGATCCTGAATGAGCAGTTGAGGCTCAATGGATAGCCTAAGAAAAGACACTATGCTCATAGCACACTGTTTTCAAAGTAAAATGACTTCCCTTTATGCAGGAAAGGAACACCACGCATGCTCAGGTATGGTCTTATCTGTTCCTCTTCATGGAAAAGAAATGTTCAGGGATCCTCGGCATGAGGTGCCAGAATGATTGGAAACAAACACTGGCAACCCTTCTTAGAAAGGAGAAATGAACAGAACACTTTTGCCCAACACACCACATCAGGGACTGAGTCCCAGATTGCCGCCTGTGACTCACCACAGAATGGGTGCAAAGTATTATGCCTTGAGAAGTATTGTGTTTTAAGTGCTGGGAAAGAACTGATGAAAAAGGAACACTCTTGCAAGTGTTGGGCACAGGTGGGTGATTTGACTCAAAAGACTCTGACACAAGTCTCAAAACACATGTTTTCCCTGACTCCTGCGAACTCGAGTTCTGCATAGTGGAAATGGAAAAGGTGCAAAAGAGAGCGACTAAGATGATTACGGGGCTGGGGCACCTTCCTTATGAGGAAAGGCTACGGCGTTTGGGCCTCTTCAGCCTAGAAAAGAGACGCCTGAGGGGGGACATGATTGAGACATACAAAATTATGCAGGGGATAGACAGAGTGGATAGGGAGATGCTTTTTACACTCTCACATAATACCAGAACCAGGGGACATCCACTAAAATTGAGTGTTGGGCGAGTTAGAACAGACAAGAGAAAATATTTCTTTACTCAGCGTGTGGTTGGTCTGCGGAACTCCTTGCCACAGGATGTGGTGACGGCATCTGGCCTGGACGCCTTTAAAAGGGGATTGGACAAGTTTCTGGAGGAAAAATCCATTATGGGTTACAAGCCATGATGTGCATGTGCAACCTCCTGATTTTAGAAATGGGCTATGTCAGGAAGCCAATGCAAGGGAGGGCACCAGGATGAAGTCTCTTGTTGTCTTGTTTGCTCCCTGGGGCATTTGGTGGGCCGCTGTGAGATACAGGAAGCTGGACTAGATGGGCCTATGGCCTGATCCAGTGGGGCTGTTCTTATGTTCTTATGCATGTTTTGAAATCGAAAGTGACCCAGTACTCAGGAGTTTTTCTGGAGAACAAAGAATGTGCAGTCTTAGTATCCTCCTCCACAGTCACCTGGGAGGAAGCCCCATTGACAGCAATGAAACTCTCTGAGGCTTCTGAGCAGAGATGCAAAGGAGTGGGTTGTAAGCCTCCCAGCTGCTGTGGGCGATGTGTGCACCCACCTGCCACTTCTGTTCCCTCACTCGCACTGTCCGTCCCCTCCTGCCTTGCAAGCTGGGATGCCTCCTCACTTCCTCCCTGTTGGTCTGTGGCATGCTGCTTGGCACTCCTTCTGAGGGCAGAATTGGGAGCCATGATGTGAATGGAGGTCAGTAGGTTTGTCACTGGGGTTCGTAAGGAACCGATTAGTGCTTTCTGCACTGCCGCACTCACTCTAGGAACAGCAGACCTTTTGCTTACAGATGGGATGGGGACATAAGGGGGTGTACACCCATTAACACTTGTGCATGAGTCAAGTCAAAGGGGGTGGGGGCAGGACTAGACTTGAGTCTCACTGCAATGGATTGGCACATCCCTGGTGTTGAGATGTAATTCTGTCTGCAGCGTTTGCCCTGTGATCACTGCCTTCTAATAGATTAGTATTATCCTCATCAGATGATAAACAGGGCTAGCCCAGTCCAGCAGGGCTGTGACCCTGCAAGCATCATCCCTCACCTAGCTCCTTATTCTTTCGCTTTGCTCTGCATCTCTATGGTTTGAAATAGTGTGGCAGAGGAGGGCAGAACAAGGACGCTGGGACCAACACTGCTTACCTTAGCATCTTCCAGTTTCCTTGTTCCAGTCCACTCTGCCATGCTTTTTCAAAACAGAATGGCAGAGTGAAGAGGAGGAAGCAGATAAGCTGGGAAAATTGGAGGGGGGGGAGGAGGAGGTAGGTAGGTAGTGGCAGCAGCAATCCTGATCCCCTAATCAGAAAAAGGCTATGACTAACATCATCATCTTCTTCCCACGCATGGAGGAAGATGAGGAGGCAAGCAGGCAAGCTAAAAGGGCAGCAGCCACTATTTATTGTCTCCCCTCACTGAGGAGGAGGCAGATGGGCTAAGGCAGCAGCTGCCCCTATTGTCACCACCTCCCCTCCCCTTCTAAATTGAGGCAGAGAAGAGCAGGTGTGTGCATGCACCCCTTTGAACAAGGCTGATAGCAGCAGTGGGGAGGCAGCCTGAGAGGGATGGCTTCAGGTGCCAATTTTTCCTTGGGCCAGGCCTGATGATCAACATGTGTGTGTGTGTGAAATCATAGCATATTGATCTCTGAAGGAATTGCAGAAATATTTGCCATGGAACAAACGTAGGCTTGGCCTGGAGTAATGTCTTGCCCCACACAGTTATGTTCGAAACAAAACAGCCCTGGTGTGTTAAGACACTCATCTCACATGGAGAAAATGCTGTGGCTGGAAAGAATTTTCCCATGATCTCAAACATCGAGTATCTAGGGAGGATCTCTCACTGAATCCAGCATTTGTCACTTCAGACATGTACTATTCTTCCACATTGGAACTGAAGGCAGCGTTTCGAGGGGGCTGAGATTACAGGCATGCTTCTCCTCCATGTGATATCCTCCATGTGAGGTAAGTTTCTGAACAGGGCTCCTGTCAAAAATAAGGCAAGAACAGGCCCTACACATCCATCCATCCATCCATCTGATTGGGAAACCTGGTGCAGTCAGGGTTCTGGGAAAATACTGACCCACTGCATGTACATACAGAGCTCATTCTCACTTTCAGCTGGACACGGAGCCATTGAGATGCGGTCAGTGAGCACAATCTCTTTCTCCCTATCCCTCCTTCCCCCATGGAAAATTTGAATATGAAAGTGAGAACGGGGCTGTGATATTTACACTGACTTTCATGGATATGAAAATTCAGTCTGAGGTGATTCATATGTGATGGCTGATTCTGAAAACCGTGTCAGCGAGTCAATGAGTAGGTTTGTGAGTTCATGATTAAAAAAAAAAGATTTTAAACTATTTCCTGCTTTTTCTACAGGTGGCAACACAAAGCAGCTTACAATATTAAAACAAAGCATGAATAATTAAAAGGCAAAAAACCAAAATATAACCAAAGGGCAGAATATAACGACATCAGCAAAGAACAAAACCACATAAGACACCAAAACCAATTTTCAAAATCGTCAAGTGGAGCCAGGTTGGTCAGTGGGCGTTTATTCCAACCAATGGATGGTGATGCAGATACATCCATCTTTGTCTAGTTTTCAACCTTCAGAGTATTTGAATGCATTACGCAGAAAATCTTGGCTGGGAAGAGTTTTAAAGGCAGGTTCTGTTTTATTGGGAAATCCAAGAACTTTGTGTATTATAAGGTTTCATTACACAAGGGAAAGTATTTGATGAATCAGAAGCTGGAATGATTTGGAGATAATGTAAAACAGTCGGAAATGTTTTCTGAATTTTCTTCCATGATGCGATCTCATCATGATGCGTTTTTCTTCCATAACGCAGCATGATGTTTTTCTACCTTCCCTCATGTCACAAGTATTCAAGGGCAAGAAAGCATAAAATATTTGAAAAAATATATTCACCATGAAGCCAATCCTAGGTAACCACAATTTGGGCCAAACTTGCAAACAGCAAACTTGGGGCAAATAGCAATTGGATATGCAGCAGATCATGTTTGCTCAGCATCTTCTTTAGGATGTGAGGACTCCTGAGCCTCAGACTGGGGACCAAACTTTGAGACAACATTGAGAGATGAGACGTTTGCAGTCAGATCTCAGGGTTAAACATCAAATAAATTTGTCATTAAGAACTGGGATTGAAGGTGAAATTATCTTCTTTTAATCAAATAGCAGCTGCGGGGGGAACCAATTCCGGTGGGATCATGGGGAGGGGGGGTTACACTTTCTCCCTGTCCTATTTTCTCACAAAAATGCCACCCCTAAAATGGTGATTAGCCTCCCAAACAGTGGTATGTTGCCAATAGTTCCTTCCCAAAGCTAATAACAGCTTTGGAGGCATGCATAAAAATAGGCATTTGGTACCTGGGACCCTGACCAAGAACCCAGACCCATCAGACGGTCCACCCAGCCAGGTCAATTCTTGAACCTTCAATGGCAGTGGTAGCACCTAATATGCCATTAGGGGGGTGGGCAGGGGTTGCCATGAGGGGCCCAGTGCAGGGTTTTGCCTCAGAGCCCCCAGCAATCTAGCACAGGGGTTTATGATTTTCATTGGGAACACAGTGTGGAGGGAAAGGGTTAAATATCCTCTCCACAGACAGCACAGTCCTGATCCTCCCCCCCCCCCAATTCAGTGTAAAGATGGTGACTCTAATGGCATTTCTAATATAGTTATGGTGTGAACTTTTAGTATGTTCTTAACCTTTTTCCTGAGGATTAAATCTAAGAGTGCTAAATTTTGGCTGAATTGTGTCCTGGACTTTTTACCTATTTGATGCTAAAAGTTCTTAGGTGTCTTTAAAAAAAATGGAGATGCATTCAATCACATGAGCTGCAGACCTGCACTCTGAAGGGGTGGGGCCCTTGCATTGATTTACTACCTCAGTGAGAACTAGACCTACGTCAGTGGTCGTGGGTGTAACATGGGATTGCTTTCAGTCCAGGTAGATGTACTTATTTCCTTAAAGTCATGCCAAAAGTTTAATAGTTGGAAGAGCAATTCAAGGAGACACATCTGCAGGATGTACAAATCAGGGAAGAGCCTTGCAATTTGGCAATCCTATCGGAAAGGATGATGATGGTATTTTGTTTTGTTTTTAATTAGGCAAGATGGGGCAATTTATCAGTTCAGCTGGGATTATGCTTCCTTTCTCAAGATGTTTCCACATACCAAGTGTTCAGGGAAGATAACTCCAATCCGTGATTTGATGGTGGTGCTTCTGAGCAAGAGGTCAGAAACACGTTTCCTAAAAACCAGCGGTAATCTTTAAATAAAAGGGAATTACTGTAACCTACTTGTCTGGGTCATTTCAAACAGGGCCCAGGCAGGATGAGGAGGCTCCACCCAGAGCATGTGAAGCTGAAAGGGGCGGGGTGTGTGAAAAGCTTCTCTGCTCCACTTGGCTCCCTCCACCCCCTCTCTCCAGCCACAGGTGCGACAGACACATTGATGCTAATGGGCAGTGGTATACCAAGGTCATTTGGCACCCAGGCCCATAAATTTTTGCGGGGGTCACATATAACATATAAAAAAGAAACATGTTTCTCTTGCAGTTGGCTGCAGCCAGTGTTAGCCAAATCATGTCTGCAGCCAGGGTCACCCCCTCAGCCATACTGGGGTAGCTTCTTGGACATCACCCTGCAGCCTGGTATCAGGGGCTGGGGGGTCCCCCAGCCATCCTCTTCATATGCCACTGCTAAGGGATATGTAAGATTTTTTTTGGGGGGGGGGGAGATGGCAATTTGGAGCTGGCTTGGGTGGTGTGCAAACATTGGCCTGGCCAGCAAGGTCTTCCTGCCACCAAAAATATCATAGACAGTAGACCAGGCTTCAAACAGCCCATCCTAATCACAGAAGAGAGAAATTTGAACACCTGTCTCACTCCCCCAGTTGCTCCACTGCTACTTAATCATCTGGGGTCAGTTCATCCAAACCACCCTTCAATATGCAATTGGTAGTATTTTATCTGTGCACTGAAGGGAGGCTTGAATTAACCATGCAATTAGGTAGTTGGGGGATGCATACTAGGTTGGGGGAGATGTGCCCACATCTTCCTCCAATTTGAAGCAGGTTGGCCCCATTTGTTCTGCTCTTCAGGGCCTTCTTGGCCTATTTCATGCATCTGGTGAACTTGATATGTACCATTTTTTATTGCTTTCTTATAAGCCTGAAGAATATCTCATTTCTGTCAAGGACTCCTTCAAGCTCAGCAGTCGTCCCACCCAGAGAGATGTACATTAACAAAGCAGTAAGTCGCCTTTCTTGAAGTCATGAATGTCACATGAAAAAGACTTTCTAGGTTCAATGTCAGTTTGGAAGAGAAAGGAATCTTTCTTATAAAAGTGTCCTTTCCGATGACACTAGTTCGGTTCAGGCATCATCTCCTGTAGGTTGGAATATGCCACAAGTTTGAACATGCTCCCTTCCTCTTCAGCCTTCCCATAATTTCTTCCTCCCCTTCCTAGTATGCTTTAACCAGAATTTGCTGTGACATCCAAATCAGGCAATGGATGTGGGTGTGGTTGACATAGACCTTTGGCGTATGAATATGTCAATTTTATATATCATGTACATGCTAGTATTTACTGAAGTGTGTGGCTCTCTGAACTATAATTTTTATTTATGTTCAAAGACTTATATCTCACTTTTCTCATACCTGATCCCAAAGCAGCTAATAAACATATCAGTAAAATAGTTTTAAAAACACATGCAGCAAGCGAATAGCAGCACAGGCACAAAACCATCTCAAAATCACCACAATCCAAAGCTGGCAAAACAACATAATAACCACAAATGAAAAGCTCAAACAATCTTAAAAAAAAAAAAGGCTCTGGAAACCCCAGGTCTTTGCTTGGAGACTTAGGAGTACAACAAAGGAGTACAATAATGGTGGTATTATTAGTACATGTTTATTAGTACATGTTTTAGTACATGTACAAAATTAGTACATTATTTGTACATGTTTATTAGTACAAATATGGCTGTTACCCATGTTAACCTTCACACAGAATACATTCAGGGCCACCACTGAAAAGGCTGTGCCTGCAGTCCTATCCACACTTTCCTGGGAGTAAGCCCTATTGAACACAATAGGATTTCCTTCTGAGTAGACATGCCTAGAATTGTGCCCTGAGTATAGTATTTGGGGCCAAACTACATTCTGTGTTAAACCTGGCATTAAGTGAAGCGCTTAACATAGGAAGTGGATCAGAAGACACTTCTCTTTTTAAAATAAATATAATTGTGTGTGGGGGAGGGAGAGGAAATCTAGCTCAGAACCTTTGCATGCAGAGAGTGGGGATAAATATCTGCCACCTATGATGTTTTTACACAGAAAATCACCCCTCTGTGTGGCTGTCTGCAGGAAATATTATTTATAGACTCATCCTAAGGACCATTTATGCCACCGCAAGGAGCATTCTGGCAGTGTAAACAGCTATCCAGCTGTCACAAACGTGACATCCCCAGAAAGCACAGCCTGGCCACCGCTGAGCCCGCACGAGGATAGCAGACGCTCACCGACACCGGTAAGCGCACACAGGAATTGGGAGAGAGGCAGGAAGCAGTGGAACGGGGCACGGGTGGGCAGGGCAAGGAGGTGATGTGGGCAGGAAGGAGACTGGATTGCGCCCAGGAAGGGGCAGATTCGGCAGCAGCAGTAGGAGGCCTCAACATGCCAAAACATCCCTGTAGAATACAGCAGAGGCCACGTTATCACCACTGCATCACTGTGTAAGGAGTTAGGTAAGATTGGGGTACCCAAGTATTTACTTACGTTAATAAAATAGTTTCAGGCATACCTCACTAATACGGTGGGTTAGGTTACAGACCACCACCATAAAGCGAATATTGTTGTAAAGTGAATCTTTATGTAAAATGAGACTTTTTAAGCTTAACCTGGTTAATAGTGGTGGCAATGGTTCTTCCTGGTAGCACATCTGGTTGACTGGGTAATGGAAGGAGAGTTGTTCTAAATATGTGAAAGAGAAGGATCAGAAAGCTAAACATTACAATAATCAATGTAGGAAATTACTGACAATTCAGAAGAGTAATCAGAAAGAGAAGAGTAAAAACCAATTGGAAACAGGATAATGGAAATGAAGAGGATTGCGAAAGTGTTATCAACTAATACAGATAGTCACAGAACTATCTAGAAGAATAAAAATAGAATAAGGACTTTGCCCATTTGACATAAGAGAATAAAATTCATAATGCAAAGAGAATGAGCAAAAGAGTGGTTCAAAATAGACATTCAAGACAATTAAAAAATGAAAGAAAATAAACTAGAGGACAGATAAAGAGAAACAGAAACACACAAAAAAAAGAAAAGTATGTTTAAAGGCAGAAGTACAAACATCTAGAAAAAGGAAGATTGATAAAGAAGGGAAAATAGGAGACAAGAGCTAAGAAGGAATAGGAGCAAGTGGACAAGTTGATGGATTTGGAGAGAGAACTGGAGAAACCTTAGAAGGATGAACAGTAACTGTGAAGAGGAATCTGGAAAGGAGGAGGAGGAAGTAGGATAACCTAAGATTAACTATCTGCATTCCAAAACAGTTTACCGAAAAGAGGGAAGCCCTGACATCCCACCTGGTTAGCTTACTAGCTACGTGCCCCCTTCAGGTGTTGGATGCTTGTGCTGTATTGTTGCAGTATTCTCCCTTATAGCTCCCTTATAGCTGGCTCTCTGGTTGGTTGGTTTTCAGATTTTTATACCGCCCTGCCTTCAATGAGCTCAGGGTGGTGTACATGGTTCCTTCCCTCCTTTTTATGCTGGGTGACCTTCGGCCAGTCATTATCTGATAGCAACTGGCCCATGGTCACCCAGGCAGCTTCATGGCTGAACAGGGATTTGAACCTGGACCTTCCATGTCTAAGTTCAACACCACAACCACTACACCTCTGCCTGAGTAGATTTCTCTCTGTCTGTAGAGATGGCGTCCATGTTTTTCTTCCATCATCAGTTTATTTTCCAATAAAATTGGCATAACACTGAAAATAAAAAACTTGCCCATCTTGTAAGATAAAAAAGTAATTTAATTTGTCATAGATATAGAACCAAACCATTATTTTTCCCTTCCACAGCCTTAGTGTTAGCCAATGGGCCACTTTAAAGATGCATACTTTTAATGATTATATGCAGAAGAACAGTACATATTTTGGTTTTCCAGGAGAAATAATAGCCCTCACCTTGTATGAATAGATTTTGTCTGGAAGTCTCCATATCCAAAATGTTCTGATCATAATGAAGTCAGTGCAAGGGATGGATTTGCTCTGAACATCACGTTACTACAAGTTCTTGGGTTCATAATTTTGCTACCGAAGGGAATGTTGAAACTAATCAGTTGGTCTAAGAGGAACACATCAATTTTGCAGTCTGACATGCTTTGTAGGTGGATGTCACACAACTCTTCATTTATTACAGTGATGGCACCTTCTTTTGTTGTGTTTTGAGCACAATTACTTCCTTATGCAAGAACCTGAGGAGCCAATCAAAGGTTTGCCATGGGCTGCATCCTCATAGTTATTCACTGCAACTTGTCTGAAAGGGGCTTGTTCAGCCACTTTGTATTGTGCCAGTTATTCTTTCATATGAAACACTGTTATGCTTTAGGACAAAGATACAGAGGCGCCTCCTGTCTGACTGCGTTGATGCCACTAAAAACAGAACTACTTTTGGCCTTCCCTAAAATTTGGCTTCAGTAGAGGTCTTTTGAAAAATATAGAGAATTTGCTGTCTACTTCGGGTTAATGCTTGATTTACACTGTTGTTACTGCATCCCATAAATAGAGCTTTCTCTATCACAACATTTCTAGATACATAAACCATCACGACTCACTTGTTTGAAAGTTCCTTGCGCTTGAGACCCAAAATACCCTTTCGCCTTTTTTTTAATGCTTTGATCTCATGCCTGGAAAAAATCTTTTCCTTGAAATGGGTGAAAGTTATTTCAATTCTAATAATGCATCAAAGCCAATATAGTGTGGAGTTGATCCAGACCTCAGGATCTCTTTCTCCTTTTCAGTTTTAATTTGCTGTTTTCTTTGCTGTGAATTTGGTGAGAGCCTTTTAATGTCTTTTGATGCTCATGAAAACAAGAGATTAGGAGCTCTTTATGGAAGGATTTGGCAGTCATGGAAGCTTCCTTGTGTAGCAGTACTTTGTCAGCTGCGGCCTGCAGTATCTGTGGACCTCTTCTAGTGCTGACCGCTTCTCCCCTCTCATTTATAGAAAGGACTTACAGATATAGCGGAAATATTCCTGACTGAGACACTTGAGTACAGATGGAGACTGCCAGATCTTCCAAACAAGAAGCTGATTTGGACAGAGTCATCAACTCTCTCTGGTTTCAGATAGGGGTCTTCCCCAACCCTACTTGGAGATGCCATGGATTGAGCCTTGGTCCTTACTCATGCAAAGCATGTGCTCTGCCACTGAGTTATAATTTTCCATTTGTCCCAGAATGATCTTTACATTTCTGCCAAGAAATAAAAATAGGGGCGTGCTTGTATAGGTCCCAAATTGAGTTACCAGGTGGGACACATCCAAAAACCTGATATTTCTGATCATGGTGATATCAGAAAGCAGGGGCTGGTGATGACACCTCATTGTCAATACTTGAAAAATGGGGGGGGGGTCTGGTAAAGGGTCAAGATCCAGTGGCAGATGGGTGGAGCCAAGTAGCAACCTCCAAATGGCCTGACATTAGCCTTTGCATCCACCAGAAAAAGAAGCAAATTTGAAAAACTGAGCCATTTCTTTCTAACTGACAAAATGAGTCCCAAATGCTGCAGGTCATGGCTAACAAGCTCCGGTATACAAGGAACCCTCCATAGCTGCTGAATTCTCACACTGGAACACACTACAATATGTTTCCAAAGGCTCTTTTTTGCATATACCCGCCTATATCAATTTTCTTGACTCTAGCTTGTCTTCTGCCAGCTTCGGAAGTGTGTTAGTAAACTGACCTAAAAGCTTCCTTAAAGAAACATAAACCTTAGTACTGTGTATGATTATTATTATTTTGGCAACCGTACAATTCCTTTGTCACTATCCATTTAAGACTCCTTGCTATGGGTTAATGTTCATAGTTTAAACAAAAAGTGTTTGGAGAGATGGCTTTGAGATGGTGGGGGAGGGCAATGCTCAGAAGGACAGCACCTGCTCAGCATGCTGAAGGCCCCATTCTTTATCCATGGCATCATCTAGTAAGACTGGAAAAGACCTCTCAGAGTGGACTGTACTGAGCTTCACTGACCAAAGACCTGACTCCACAGAAGGCAGCTGCGTATGATAAGCCTGCTCTAGTCAGCAAAGAGGGAATGGAGCATGTCAGGCTGCTTCCATACTATAGTATTATCCAGTGCTTTTTTTTTGTAAAAAAAAATAGGTGCAGGAACTCACAACTTTTTATTTATTTATTTATTTATTTACTTTTAAACCATTTTTTATACATGCGCGCGCGCGCGCACACACACACATCCATCCCGTGTGAGCTCCCTGATAGCAAAAGCACTCCTGCCACAGCTGGAGTGAAACACCCCATTTTTTTTTAGGTGGGGAGGTGCTCCATTGGGCTATAGGAAACTCTCTCCATTGGGCTATAGGAAAGCCTATACAGTAGTTAAAGTGTTCAGAACAAATATATAAGGTCTTGAGCCCAGCTGGTGGCCATCAGTGCCTCAAGTGTTAGTTCCAAACACTTTGAGCCTAAGAGCTCTGGTGGCTCAGTGGCTAAACTGTAGATCTGTGAAGCCAGAGGCTTGGGGTTCAAATCCCACTGAGGAATAATATATATATATATATTTTTAGGTGGGAAGGTGCTCCATGGCTGCAAAATATAAAGGTTGGTTGCTAGTTGCCAAAAGGGGGGCCGGTTGAGGCTGCAAAACTCCTCAAAGTTCAGTCCCAGGCAGGCTCTTTTTTGAACTTTTTTTTTTTAAGTCCCAGGTAGGACTTAACCCACAGCCTCCAGCAGGGGGCTCACTCCAGGAGCTTAACTGTGGGTTAAGTCCTAACTGGAACATAAAAAAAAAGGTCAAAAAAGAGCCTGCCTGGGACTGAACTTTGAGGAGTTTTGCAGTCTCAACCGGCCCCCCTTTTGGCAACTAGCAACCAACCTTTATATTTTGCAGCCATGGAGCACCTTCCCACCTTAAAAAAAAAAAATTATTCCTCAGTGGGATTTGAACCCACAGACCTCCAGTTTAACCACTGAGCCACCAGAGCTCTTAGGCTCAAATTGTTTGGAACTAATACTTGAGGCACTGATAGCCACCAGCTGGGCTGAAGACCTTATATATTAGTTCTGAACACTTTGACAATAGGCTTTCCTATAGCCCAATGGAGAGAGTGCTGGGCTGTGGAGCACAAGGTTGGAGGTTCAAATCCCTCCCTAGCCAGCAGTGCAGAGCGGGGTGGTGCAGGCAGGGGAAAAAAGGTGGGGGCAAGGAAGAGGGGGGAAAAAAGGGGGCGGGGTGATGCAGGCAGGGGGCAGAGAGGAGGGGGGAAAAAAGGTGCCGGAACATGCGTTCCATTACAAAAAAAGCCCTGGTATTATCTGTAGAAGCATATGCCTTAGTAATTCTCTAAAGCAGTGGTTTCTCAAACTTTGAGGGAGCTTTGCAGGGGGGGGGCAATTCCACTTACTTGGACTCAGTGAGGGCTGCTGGAGGCTGCAGGAGGTGCGGGGAGCCCAGCACAAAACTCTGCAAGGCTCCCTGAGACTTGGAATCTTGA